>NC_138381.1:80604410-80621024 GCF_054177405.1 Leptonychotes weddellii
GCCCCGCAGGGAACGGCTCCGTAAATTGTCACCCCGAATTCCGAGGATCGCGGAGCAGCCTAGCGGGTGCTCGGACGCACATTCTGCGGGGCCCCCAGCGCGTCCCCTGATGGAGCCCACACCCTCCTGCAGGCGGGAGCAGGGGGTGTGCCAAGGTCGCAGGGTACAAGGTGGCGGTGGGCTCGGACACGTAAGGGCGCTCGGGGGCCACGAGAGCGTGGTAGGTGCCGAGCGGGAGGTGTGCACGGACTCGGGGCCAGCCTCCAGCAGGGCCCCCTGTTTCTGCCGCGGCCGCTCCAGACTTGCCCCCTTAAGGTCGTGCCGGGGCTCGCAAGGCGTCCCCGTCTTGCTGTGACTGAGCCCATTGCCTCCCGCGCAGGACACGCTCAGCCAGCCTTGGCCTGACCCTGCGCCTCAGGTCGAGGGTGAGAGGAATCCGCGAGGTCGGCCGGCCTGCTGCGCTGCGGCCCCGGGGGCGACGTCCTCGGCTGGTCTGTCCACACTCTCCTCTCTCTCTCTCTCTCTTTCTGACTGTGGAGAAGTGACAGCATTAAGCCTTTCCTCTGGCCCCAGGCCGCTGAGTCCTTGCTCCGTTCTGAGGACGGTGCTGGGAAGCACGATGGTTGATAGACCTAAACCCATAAACGGCGCCGGCCAAGAAATTGAAGGGCATTTAAAAAGTTTACCCACATGCTGTTTAGATAACTTCTCTAATGAGGAAAAGGGACCTTATATGACTCCGTTATCCATCCGTTCCCAGGCCTCGGGTACACAGAGCTGCTAGTTCCGGCCCGGCTCCGGGAGGTCAGGGTCGCTCCGCTCACGGCCCTGTTTAGAGGTCAGGGAGGCCAACGCAGGTGGTTACGGTGATTATTCCCTCTGGTTGCAGACTAGTTATTTCTCTGTGCAAATCGACAGTTTGTTCCCTTTATGTATTTTTTTATTGAGGCGTAATTGACATTATTTTAGTTTCAGATGTACAGTGTCATGCTTCAATATTTGTACATATTGCAAAATGATCGCTGCAATAAGGCGAATTAACATCTGTCACCACCATGGTGTTATATGGTCTGCAAGGGGCTGTCCAAACCACTAGGTCCTGGCAGAGACTTTGTTCATCTTCCCCGTGCAGAGGGAAGTGTTCATGATGGAATTTTTAAAAATAATGTTTATACTCTATTGAACAAATGGAAATTTGACCAGTAGAGGTTCTTGGGGTATAGATAGTTTCAGAAGTATATATATATATTCTTTGTTTATCCATTCATTTATCCATGATTACATTTCATCATCTATCCTGCCTACATAGTTTGAAAAAATTTATCACTAAGATTACCATTTTGGGGAGAATCCAAATGCAAAAATCTGGAGTAGGCCGGCAGACAGACACACCCCAGGCCCCGTGTTAGACGTGAGAATGTGGTACAGATGGATCAGAGAGCCTGACACAGCAAATCTATTAACAAACAAAAGGATTCGAGGACTAGTAAGTGCTGTGGGCGAACAAGTAAGCGGTTGGCAGAAAGGGCGGAGGTGGTGGTGCGTGGGCGTCGCTGGGGCCGAGGCTCCGGTGGTTGGGGCGCTGGTGCTCACGGCGGGAGGAGCATTGCAGGCGGGGACTGGTTTCCTCCGTGGCGTACGCTTGTGTCGAACGATCATGGGCCTCCGGGACGGACTCTCCTGCAGCTTCAGGGGATGAGGTTCCCGCTCACGAGTCACAGAGAAGGGGCGGGCGTGTGGGATCGGAGGAAAACCTGAAAAGGAGAAAGGAAGGGAGGGCTGTGTTAACACTCCTTCGGAGCATCAGCTGTCCGCGCCAGGCTGAGTCCAGCACGTTGCACTGGGATGAGAAATTGTTCCTGGAGAGCTCGATCTAACCGTGGTGGTGTCAGCTGAATAGCTCTCTTGCTCCGTCATTTATTCGTTAGGGCCGAAGTCCCAGAAGGAGCCGCGTGATCAGCTTGCTGTCTTGCCTACGCAGACACGTCTTTTTTTTTTTTTTAGATTTTTTTTTATTTATTTGACAGAGAGAGAGCGAGAGAGAGAGCACAAGCAGGGGGAGTGGGAGAGGGAGAAGCAGGCTTCCCGCTGAGCAGGGAGCCCGATGCGGGACTCGATCCCAGGACCGTGGGATCATGACCTGAGCCGAAGCAGACGCTTAACGACTGAGCCACCCAGGCGCCCCCGCAGACACGTCTTTATGGGGTTTATCCGGTGGAAACCAAGGTGCTTGTATAACCTGGACATCTCAGGTCACCTTCTTTTTGGGAACGTAGCCCCAGAGGGTCTTTCTTACTCCCAAAAGAACGAGATTTGCTTGTTCTGATGACACTTGTAGGGCTATGGGTTTTTATGCCTGGGGTTGTAAAGGGGAACCTACGTGTTGAAGTTAGTTCTTAGGCACGTCTTGTTAGCGCCACGCAATGCTTTAGCTAGAATAATCACCATAATTGCTAACATGAAGATTTGGGGAGATTTCGAAGAAAGAATCAGCAAAATCTGGGTTTCTGACTTCTCCCTAAAAGCGAGAGAAATGGCCGTGCTGAGCAGACCTCCCTGCAGAGCCGCAGGGACTGGCTGGGGAGCAGCTTGGTCCTCAGACAGGACACACACCTCCCAGAGGGCCGCGGCCCCCACCCTGAGACCCTCGGCCCCACCGCGGTGGCTCCCGTTTCTGGCACCTGCTGTGGTTCCACTGCCCCCAGGTGGGAGACCGTCGTGAACATCCGGGCCCGGCCCCCGGGCACATTTCAGTTTGCAAGCCCTCCACTATGCATCTCCATTCCGCCCGACCATCTGTGTTGCCCGTGCTTGGCATCTGGGGTGATGCAGTGGGGTGTTGTCCTTGTCTGAAGTCCGGTGATACGGGATAGCAGGCCGTCTGCGGACCCCAAGCCCCTTCTCCCACAGACTCTCGCTAGCTTGGGGGGCTTCCTGTGCGAACAAGACCACCATCCCTTTACGCTCTCAGCCTTTCTGCCCAGAACGATGGTGGCCGATAGTGAATGGGGATGATAGGGAAGGATTTACCATCCACAGCGTTGATTGGATGAAGATGTGGGTTGTGAAGCAGATTCCGCACCTGTCCTTGGCACGTCGGATGGCATTCCCTTTTCTGACCCCACCCCGCCCCGCCCGCCCCAGATGAATAACAAATCAATGATGTTTCCCTCTTCAAAATGAATAGCCTACATTTTAGGGGGGGAAAAAAGCATGGTAGAAATGGAAATGAGTATTTTTGATTTTGACATTCCAGAGTCTCCGTATTGCATCCACTTCTGGTGGACATTGGCTAAAGTCACATGTCTCCATGTCTTAAGCTTTTAAAGGAATGCATGTCCAAACACTTGAATAAAACAGAAATATAAAGGAATAGAAATCTTATGTCTTCCATGCAGTTGCTCAGTTTCCTTGCCCCTAAAATACGGCTGTCCATTTCTAGGCTATCCATGCAGAATCTCTCTCTCTCCCTTTCCATCCTTCCCTTCCCCCTTGCAGGCTGAACAGCTGTGTTTTCCACAAATAGCTGATACTAACACATTTTCTCTCACCTTGATTTTTTGACAATACAGCTTGAGGAACATTTCACATCAGGACACGTGCATCAGCTTTGTCCTAATTACATCCTGGTCCATTATTGTAGGTGCTCCATCCTTAGTACCTGGTCTCTCTGCTGATGAGCATTATCTTTGTTCACTGCTCTCTGTACTATAAAAAAAAAATCCTGCAACAAATACCCCTGTGCGTAGCTCTCTGATCCCATGTGTGAGCCTATCGCTAGCACAAACTTCCAGGAGCTGAATTACTAGATCAAAGTGCACTTGAAATGTGTATCATCATTGCGGTATTGCCCTCCAGAAAGGCTGCACCTTCCACCAAAAACGTGGTAGAATTCGCCAACTTAGTACTTCTAACTGTTCGTCAGTCAGCTGGCTGAGCTGGGACAGGCAAGCTCACTGAGTTTAAGCATGCCTCTAAAAATTATTCGCAACGTTGAACGTCTTTTCATATATTTAAAAATAATTTTCATTCCTTTTTCTTTGAACTGCCTGTTGATGTCCTTTGCCCCAATGTTCTATTGTTGGTTTAAATTTTAATAGTGGGAGTTTTAATGAATACAATAAATTTAATACATTTCTTTAAAAAGAAATCAGTACATTTCTGTCCCATGTATTACATAAACATCACTCCCCAATTCGATTTAGCTTGATTTATTTTTATGTGTGGAAATATTTTAAAAATTCACATAGATGTATCACCTGGTTTCCTCAGAAGCTTTTATGTTTTATTTTTATTACATTTAAGTTTTTTTTAATTTAATTTTTTTTAAAGATTTTATTCATTTGAGAGATAGAGCGAGCACAAGCAGAGGGAGTGGGAGAGGGAGAAGCAGGCTCCCTGCCGAGCAGGGAGCCCGACGCAGGGCTCGATCCCAGGACCCTGGGACCATGACCTGAGCCGAAGGCAGACGCTCAACGACTGAGCCCCCCAGGCGGCCCTTAGAGACCACTTTTATCATAAGCTAGTTTCACGTGTGCGTGGCGATATTTACAGGTCTTTTCCACCGAGCTGTCTATTCGTACGCAGTGCCAGATCCTCTTTGTAGTTGTGACCTCGTGACAGGTCTCAATGTGTGTGAGGTCCGGGTCCCCCGCCCCCGCTGCTCTCCCCGTGCAGGTTTGTGGGTTATTCTTGCTTGTTTCCTTTTCTTGATAAGCTCCAAAATGAGCTTTCCCTCACACAAAATCTCTCAGCATGTTTACAATGAATTTCCTCATGTTTATATATGAATTCAAGGGTTGGTTGACATTTTTATGATTTTGAGTTCTCTTTTCCAAAAACAGGTTACAAAATTCTTCATTATTCAAGGGTGCTCGTCCATCCCTCGGTATTATTTTATTGTTTTCTTTGTGAGAATTTTGTATGGTTCTCATTCTTTTGCACTTAAATGTCTTCCCTTTGTGGGCTGTATTTACAAAAGAGAACTTTTCTTCCGTTCTGTTTTCGCGTTATCGTTTGAATACAGGGAAGCTGTTTACTTTCGCGGGTCACATCTGTATAAACCTCCTTACTCACTTCTTTCCTGGGGGGTAACAGGGCTTCATTGTACCAAATTCTTTCCTTATTTGTAAGGATGTTTCCTTTTTTCATTCTCATTGTGAGGCATACCTCATTTGAAAATAATGGTCGTATTATCTCCTCTTTAAACATTTTTTTACGATGAATAACACAGAGACAACTTCATTAATTTTTACTTCTCTACGATCTGGCAGACCCTTCGGGCGGTTGATGATTATGCCGTCACCTGGACCACTATGTCCAATTCTGGGAACTAATCACAGAGAGCTAATTGGGGAGCAGATTGGAGCCAGGCGAGGGGCTGAGTGCGTGGGGAGGCGGTGCCCCCCAGGACTATCCCCCAGACCCCACCACGGAGCCTGGATAGGAGCAAATACATGAAATAGTTCATGGGGTATTAAGTAGGACGAGCAGAGTAGGACAGGGCGTATCTGCACGAAATCCTGTCTGCTCAAAGTACAAGGGTCGTAAAGAAATCCTGAAGTGGTTACATTTAGTATGTTGGAAGCAGGGCGAGAGCAGAAACACCAGGGGCCGTCTTGGGGAGACTTGGAGTGAGCCTTGCCCCTCAAACCCAGCCGGTGAGGCGATTTCTGAGGAAGCATCGGCCTCTCGTGTCTACAAATAGGCAAACAATATAATTACCTGACAGGTTATTGTTACAATAAAACAAGGAGGTGTTTGTTAAGAGCCTTACATGAGGTCAGTGATATTGGTGCTGGTTTCCTCCTCTTTTTAAATCATTTTAAGCTTATTTCTTTCCCTTGCCTGATTGCATCAGGTGTGTCGTCTAAAACAGTATAAAGCAATAACGGGATAGTGGCCGTTCTTGCCTTTCTTCTGACCCAAAAGGACACGCTTCTTGTGTGGCCCCATTATGCCTAGAGCGTGTATTGAATTTATTCAGATTCCTCCTCAGCGAATCCCACAGTCGCTGTGGTGTTGCTCCTCCCTCCGCTCACCGTGTGGAGGGTCAGCGGCTCTTCCGTCCAGATGGCGATTTAACATGTTTATTCTTTTCTTCCCCCCCAGGGTTTGAGGTCTTGGCTTCTGCTTCCCATTACTGGCCGCTGGAAAATGTGGATGGGATCCATGAGCTTCAGGACACAACTGGAGGTAGACATGGGTGGTGAGAGACCCCGAGGCCGCAGGAACGGGAGATGCGGGGTCGGGGGCTGTCGGGGGACACGGGCGTGGACACCGTCCACTTTGAAGCCAGGAGATTAGTGGAGATTAGGACACGTTGGGGAGCTTCCCCCTAGTCACTGTTCACCCAAAGTATTTTATTTACTAGAACCTTGATATATTTTTATCATGGAAGGACGGAACTTGTGGTTCAAAATATCATTAACGTGTGTGCCTTCCCCCCAACAACCTTAAAGCAAAAGCAGCTGTTTGAAGCTTGAAGCTGCAGATGGTGGGTCAGTCTGCCTACGAGTCTAGATGTACGTTTTCTAGACAGACCAAACTGGCATCATCTGCATGCCTGCCAAAACGGGGGCCATTTGAGCCGAGTGCCGAAGGGCATGCCAACCAGCACTGCTGTGCACGTTCGTGGGGTCGCCGGTTCACTCAGCAGGGGTACCCCGCCGACCGATCGGCCTCTGCACACGTCACTGGCAGCTCTCTCGAAAAGACCGAACAGCACCCAAGATGCTCCCAAGCTCCCTAAGTCCACGGAAAATACAGCCTCTATGTGGCCAGATTCAGACATTTGCCGTAAGGAGAAACCCCAGATGCCCCCGAGCACTTTCTCCCATTCCAGTAAAGAAGCATTCCCCGTACAAGTTTTGAGTGCCTTGGGATGCTTTTACATTTTAATTTTATTTCCTTGTTGCTCTTTTTTTTTTTTTTAAGATTTTATTTATTTATTTGAGAGAGATAGAATGAGACAGAGCACATGAGAAGGGGGAGGGTCAGAGGGAGAAGCAGACTCCCCGCTGAGCAGGGAGCCCGATGCGGGACTCGATCCCGGGGCTTCAGGATCATGACCTGAGCCGAAGGCAGTCGCCTAACCAACTGAGCCACCCAGGCGCCCTTCCCTGTTGCTCTTGGGTAAGTCACATGGCCGTGACCTAGGCAGCAAGGTGGTTGCAACCATCCCCGCACAAGCTCACGTCAGGTCTCTCTGTTCTGTGCGCTGGAGTTTTTATAAAACACCCCCACACTGCTGACTACTGGCTTTCCACACCAGCACACTGGCATTTTCCTTACCTAAGGAAATCACCGCCTAAGATTCTAAAATGTTTCCCTTAAAATCTGTAAACCGAGAAGCATTCTGGCTGGACTCTGGGCCACCGGTGTCCTCAGAGTGGGGGCCGCCAGGGAGCAGGGACCTCCGGGAGGGTGGAAGGACCCACCTGTGCAAGACCAGCCCGGGGGCCGTCAGCTTGCCCTCCTGCCTGCCTGCGCATGGCGTGGGGCATGGCGGCCACACGGGAGACCCTCCTGGAGCTCTGTGTTTTCTCGGAATGGTCTGCACCACAGGGGTGTAAGCTCCCTGTGGAGCTCATTGCATGACCAGCTCGCGTGAAAATGGACTGCTTCCCACCCCCCCGTTACAATCTCATCTCTCTTCTCAGGGCCTTTATTTTAAAGCCTGTGAAAAGAGACCATCCCACCAAGTGGAAACGCATTGTCGACATAATTCCTTGTTCAGGACACAGAAACTAACCCTTTAGTAGTTATTTCAAACAGTAGCTCAGATACTTCTGTTCCTCTCCTAACCCCTCGACACGGCTCACCGCTGTGATCAAACCAGGAACGTTGGGTGTCTTGAGCATCTGCCCCTGTGGGGGGTTCTTGTAAAGTCCTGTCATCACCAAGACACAATAGGTCGCGGCTGAATTTTGTTGACCGACACGTTAACTTCCCGAGAACTCAGCGTGTTCGTGGGTGTCCCAGAACACGTGAATGGTGATGGTGTCACTGCAGCCCCTGGATCTGTTCTTCATGTGACGATGCCCGGCTGGCTCATTTCGGTTCCATCTCAGGCTTCTCCAGGGACAGAGAGAGGAGGGTCCGTCGGCACCATTTGCTGCTGGGGACAGTTGAATGGCTTTGGCAGCCATCGGGTGCTCGTGCAGCTGTGTTATTTGTCGCTGAATCCTCTGTCGTTGTGTCCACGTGTCGTGATACTGTGCCGTCGCCTCCATGCTGTGTCCCCGGCTCATCAGTCGTGACGTCACCACCACGAACCCTCTCGTTAAGGCCATTTTACGGCTGAGCTCAGTTCCATATCTCTCAACCAAGTGTCCGAGGGCGCTGGACGCGGCACATCGGAGCCCACGTTTGTGGCGAGAGCCAGCAGCCGTCGCGCCCTGGCTCTGGGACTGGGGGGCCAGGGCGTCGGCCACGGTGGCGTCCAGCGCGTGGGAGGGCAGGGGGTGTTGGGGGGGAGGCGAGGTTGGGAGAGAGAATCCAAGATGCTTGCCGGGTGAAAGACCGCTTCTCGGTGCGCGTCAGGTTGAGAGATATGCCGGTTCCATTCGTCGCTCATGTCACTCATTTGTTGTGCTTTTTCTTTTGTCGTCCCACCTAGTGTTGCGAACCCACAACCTCACTGTGCTTCCTTCCCATAACTCTACCTTTGTTCGTACCAATGACTCTGCCTACTCAAATTTCTCTGCAACCGTAGGTGAGCACTTGTATCCTTCCGTTCCGTGTTCGGTCGAGTTTGGATCTGCAGTGAATCTAGGGGCCGGTCCGATTTGGTTCTATATCAATTCACTTTGTCTTGGCTAGCGAACAAGTCTATACCCAAGAACGCGGCCCAAGACCCGGGGTGTTGGGGGTACCGGCTTCCAGCTGGGTTTAGAGGTAGCTCCATGACAGCGGTGCATTAGAAGATGCATGTAAGCTTCACGTGACCAGGGTCTCCCGAACCAGCTGCTTGCTTTCAGACCAACACATGAGATACTTCCTAAAAATAGAGATTGTTTGGGTTTGTTTTTTTTTTTTAAAGATTTTTGTTTATTTATTCATGAGAGACAGAGAGAGAGAGAGGCAGAGGGAGAAGCAGGCTCCCCACTCAGCAGAGAGCCCGATGTGGGACTCGATCCCAGGACCCCGGGATCATGACCTGAGCCGAAGGCAGACGCTTAACCATCTGAGCCACCCAGGCGCCCTGTTTGGGCTTTTAAATGGTGTATATTCTTTGGGGGAGGAAAAGCATACCCTTTGAATGAAAAATTGAAGTTGATTTTAAGATACCTCCCCAAAAATTTGATCTCTTACAAACATTAAAATCAGCGTGTCTTCTGTAGCTGGATATTTTTTTCTTTAATTTTTAGAAGCTGCCTTACAAAACACCCAGTAGAGTCAGGGTTAAATTATTATCTTACTTAATAACCTCAGAGCCCATATGTTTCCTATTGTTCCCATGCAGCTCAAAGCAGAAGGGAGAGGTCTCCCCGAGCAGTGTAGAAAGTGAGTTAGGATAATTCAGGGGTCATGCCGTCAACGGTTTTCAGCACAACACCTAGCCTGGTGGCCCTCCTAGCTGTGAGGTGTTTGGCTTCCAAAATTCATTTTTCCAGTCAGACGGTCTTGTTGAGGGGTTTACACAGCCTAGCTCAATCATGCAGCTGTTAATTTTGCAATACATTTAATTTCATAACATATAGATCCCCCCACCCCCAGCTATAAATGAGATAAACAAAAAATAGAGAGTTTAAAATGGTAAGGAAGAACACGGAGGCCCGTTGGGTGGGTTATCCCCTTGACAGAGGCCGTTGGAAAGCCCGCGCTGGGGTCAGGCCCCGAGAGCTCAGCGCCCTGCCGTACGTCTTCCCCTGTGTGGCAGCTCAAGGGCAGTGGGCAGGTGCCTCTTCAGCAGAGGAGATATCTGGGCGACTTTGACCCCAATGAACAATAAATGCTTAATCACACTTGGTTTTTATAGTCTTCACTATCAGTCCTGTAAACCATTTACCCCACACTCACACCATCAGGGACGTTTGCCATGGGAATGGGGCCAGCGGGCACCAACGGGGGCTCATGGCCACTCCGCCTGGAGCTAGCAGGCCCCGCCGGGATTTTCTCCCAGAGTCTGAGCATGGATTCTTGCAGAATTGTAGGTTCCCACGTCTAGGATTAGGGGCTTCCAATGAGAGCTCACAGGGAGAAAGAGTTTATTTAGGTGGTCTTCAAGCTCAAACATGTACCTAAGCGTTTCACTTAGAAGATGGGCAGGAGGCGCTGCTGAAGCCTGTGGACGGAGCTGAAGTTCGGGACAGTAGGAGGCTGTCACCTGGGAACCAAGCCCCCGGCCGATGGAATAATTAGAGTGTCGTTACAGTATGGTGCATAGTACATACAAATACAGGAGTAATTGATGACAAAATATTAATACGACCAATTTATTATTTAATAGTCACATCTTGTTATATGATTTTTAACTTAACTAGGACTAAATATTAAATATGAAGCATTAATATTAATATATAGGATACATAGTATTATAAACATAAATAATACAGTGTGTTGATGTGTAAGTTGTTTATAAGTCTGATGATCACTGATGCCCGATGTTGTCGCTCTTCTTACGTAGACATCGTGGAGGGGAAGGTCAACAAGGGCATTTACCTCAAAGAGGAGAAAGGAGTCACCCTTCTCTACTACGGGAGGTACAAAGCCTCCTGCATCAGCAGCCCAGCACAGTGTGACCCGGATGGTGAGTGGGGCGCCGGCGGGTGGGGGTGCAACCCCGTGGTTGTGCAGAGCCTTTGTGGACACAGGGTGGTGGGTGGGAGGGGCGGCAGGGGAGGGGGTGCAGGAGCCTGGGATTCTAACCAGAGATATGTCCTGGACACTGAGAGCTAATACTGTCTTGAGGAGATGTGAGAGCAAACTATTTAATCTTGTAAAGAAAAACAAAAACCCGCCATAGAAATAGACACAGTGATGTCACATCGGGACTTGGACGGGGCCGTGGCCTCTGTGGGAAGTAAATTGGTGGTGTGGCTCCCACCACGTTATTTCTGACTCTGGGATGTTGACGGTGGCCCTGGGCAGGGCAAGCCTGTGACACTCCTGCTCTGGGCTGGTTTCTTTTATCCCCGGGCCTGGGGGCCGGTGGGGGGCCGCCCCTGCAGCGAGCCGTGGGCCCGTGGTGGGAAGTGCGCCCTGGACAAGGCACGCGTAGGCAGCAGAGGAGTTGGCAGGCTCTGCCCCTTTTCCCGTCCTCCTGTGAAAAGTGATCTGCTCTCCAGGATCAGAGGTCCAGACAACGGGTATCTGGGCCGCATTTCAAACCTCTGAAAAGTTGTCTGACGTCCAAATCAGCTTCAGGCCTTCAAGTTCCGTTACCCCGGGCAGAATGAGAATATTCATTTTGGGGGAAAAAAGAAAGAGTTTAACGCAAGCCTGTCTGAAAGCAAAGGGCGTTCGGATATCCAATGGCCTTCTCAAAACAATGTTGTGATGAACTTGTCATGCACAATTTTGGGACATATGGATTTCATTCCAAGAAAAACAAAAGCTTAACAAGGCAAAAACATGTCGGTGGGGGGGATATGTTTTGGACTTTGCAGAACCCAGAATATTTAGAAATGGTTTTGAGGTCCAAAACCACGGCCAGGTTTACAAACCCAGCGTCTGAGCCATTCTGGAGTTCGGACAGCCCTATAAACACATCAGGCTTGTTTGTTTCTCTAAATGAAAAACAGCCCGGGCTCAGCTGTGGCCACTAGGAGGGCCTGCGGGGCAGGAGGGCTGGGGGGCCCAGGCCCGCGGGGAGCGGCTTCTCTTGGGGGACAGGTTCCCCGCTGCTCTGGCTCCCGGCGGGGGATCTTAGGTCGTTCGGGAGGTAGGCGGTGTGGGTCCCCGGAACTGTGATGATGGGGGCACGTCCGGGACCACCAGCCCTTGCGGGGGCTCCCGTGAAGGGACCACGGGGGTCAGAGCTCTGGGAAGTTTCAGCTGAACTCCGAAACCACAGACTCGGGGCTCTGGGCTGGCTCCCGCCTGTGGCTGTGTTTGGCTTGGCAGGTATGGGGGCTACACAATGTTAACTAGCTGCCAATGTGGAAAAATAGAACTTCCATGTAAATATATGGATTTCCAGTTTCTCTTGAGAAACCACCCCTTCCCCCTGCTGACTCTGGTTGGATAACTGCGTAGCAGCCCCCGTTGTCATGGACACTGTCCCCCAGGCCATCAGGCCCTCCTGGGCCCTTGCCATCTGGGTGCCCGCGGGACACAGAGCATGGTCAGAGCACAGGCTCCGGTCCCAGTTCTCCTGTCTGCGTGACCTCGTGCAACCGACCCCCTGAGTCCGTGTTTGTCAAACGGGTCAGTGGCAGTCCTTCCTCACGAGGCTGCTGTGGAGCTGGAAGGAGCCACCGGGCTCCTGGCAGGTGCAGCCCTGCTGGGACGGGCCCCCTCGGTGATGGCCCCGCGAGAAGGTTTGCAGCCTCGGCTCCTCTTGCCAGGGCATCCGTCCCAACGAGAACCCCAGCTTGCCTGCTTGGAGAGCAACCCCCCCACCCCAGGGGGACTGACCCACAGTAACGACCCAGCATTATCGATGGCTGACCATGTGACTATCACGGGACCAATCTCATTACACGTATTAGCTCATTCATCCTCAAAAAGAGTGAGACAGACAAGAGCGTGGGGCGGCAGGCAGAGCCGCCAAGTTTGGCTTCATGTCCCCTCCGATAGCGGCTTCTTGTGTGCTGGAGTTGGCTGGAGCCGTTCAAACCATCGTGCGGCCCCTTTCTTTACAGTAGGGCCGGATATAAAATGAAGCCAGGAAGCCTTACATCACCCTTGGCTCCGGGAGATGGGGCTGGCATGAGGCTTCCTGCAGATACCGACGAAGGTTGGGCATTTCTCAGTCTGCACCCCTCTGTCTGCATGTCTGCTTCCCGGGGACAGGGAGCCGAGCACGCGTGACATCCGAGCACCACGGTGTGCGCCCCCACGTGTATCCTGCACTCAGGCAGTTTCCCTGCAGCGGGTGTGAGCATGCATTTCTGGGTTCCAGATAAACAAGAGTGCAGGCAAAGTCTGCCCAGCGCTTTCCAAATTAACGTCCCTGCAGCACACCCAGTGTGTGGGACGATTTCAGGTGATGCCGGGCAATTAGAGACATTAATGGCTATGTTTTTATCTGAACACAGATAGCTCATCAGAAATGTGATTTCTGGGCGCCTGGGTGACTCAGTCGTTAAGCGTCTGCCTTCGGCTCAGGGCATGATCCCAGGGTCCTGGGATCGAGCCCCGCCTCGGGCTCCCTGCTCGGCAGGGAGCCTGCTTCTCCCTCTCCCTCTGTCTGCTGCTCTGCCTACTTGGGCTTGCTCTCTGTTAAAAAAAAAAAAAAAAAAAAAAAAAATCTTTAAAAAAAAAATGTGCTTTCCTAGCTACAGTTTAGGAAGAGACTTCAGTAAGTCATGAGCTTTAAAAACGGGTGGACTATGAGAACAATGTCGGTAATGATGGGAGGAAAGGGGTGGTCAGGTATGAAGGATTCGGGGACCTGAGATGTGGGGTCTTTCCCGATACATCCATCCCATCCTCCTCCACATGTTTGTCTCTGTTTCTCTAGGGGTTTTTTGGTGGTATTAGTGGACTCAGGCGTATAAGCCATTACTTTTATGATAAAAACTAACATTAAAATGAAGAGCGACCTTCCCCGCTCCCTGTCCACCTGGTCAACTATTTTTATATTTCTTATTTCTAAATTCTCTTGTGGTCCCGATTCATGGTTTTGGCTGATTTTTTGGGAAAAAAAAAAAAAGACATTTTTAGGAGCAGAGTTGAAGTCTGAGTTTTTCAAAAAGGAGTAAACAGCTGAGCAGCTGAGCCGCCGCCCCATGCGCGCCCTCGGCCAGGCCGCCCACCACCATTTCCTGCGCCCACGGCCGCTCCTGCTGGACCCGATCTCCATCTGCTCTCCGCCTTCCTGCATTTCTGTCAGCTCACGGGGGTCCTCCCTCTTGGCAAACGGTGCCTGCTGGGGAAGTTTTTCATGGGCACTGGGTGCAAGCTGGGGAAGCTTTTGAGGATCTTTGAAGGGAAGAAGTCTATTTGGATGCCTGGCCATTCTTGGACGTGAAGCTAAGGAAACACAGTCTGTGTTCCTGAAGGACGAGGTGTCTGTCCTTCATTCCCTACAAGCTGCGAGTGCGCACGTGGGGAAACTCGGCGCAGGGAGGGATCCTTCCTGGAATGTTCTAGCACCTGGTTTCACCCACATGTAGACCTTGAGGGCTCAGCTCAGGTGTTCCTTCCAGACAGGTGAGCCCCTCTGTCTGCGCTCCCGTGGCTCACTGCACGTTCCTCTCCAGCTCGTGCACGGCGGGTGATGGCCTATTCGTCATCCGTCTTCCCTGCACAGGGGCAGCTCTGTGAGGCTGGGGACTGTGTCAGTCTTGGTCACCGCGGTATTTTCGGGGATGAAAACCAGCATTATAGATGCTTCCTACGTGTCACTGAGCAGATGCATCTAGTCAGGCTTTCGGATGCTCCAATCCCTTCAGATGCTTCTCCATCGTGTTTGACGGGCTGCTCGCTGCTCCGAAAGCAGAGCTTCGTTCTGTCTTCGTTCTCCTCCGACCTGTAGAAGTTCTCTCTGACCTTGGACCACTTCCACCTGGAGTGACTTCCTCCCATTACGTCTGACGCCAGTTCAATTCTAAATCACGTCGGCTGCTCTCAGAAAAGGCGCTCTTGCTGGTGTACTCACCCGCTTAGCTTTGCTCCCTGGTCCACGGGCCCCCAGTTTTCCGCCCCCGCACAGAACTTCCTCCGCATGTAAACACCGGGACGGCCACCAAAGCCCCATAGCAGCACCTGCAATTCCTTCCCAGCCTTGAGGTGACTACTCCCCCTTTGTATGAGGTTACTAAATCCAAGAGGCTGCCAGTAAAATGCTCAGCTAGTTGCAGGATGGAGTTTCAGGAAAGAAATTTCCAGAGGCGTCTGGTGGACGCAGGCCGGGCGTGGATCCAGCCGCCATCTTCCTGGGACGGTCTGGGGTTACGGGGATGTTGGAGTGTGTGGAGCGGATGGTCCTCTGGGGAGTATTCACCCGTACGCTCACGTTACAGATGGGGAAACCGAGGCGCAGAGGCTCGCGAGACCTGCCAGAGCTGCACACTGATTTAGGGCAGTGAGTCTGAGTGTCGTTTATCAACCACGGGCAGCAGGGTCACTTGCAGAGATGGTTGAGAGTCGAAGTCCTCGGGCTCCAGTCCAGGACCTACTGACTCCAAATCTCCATGGACAAGGCCCGGGAGCCCGTATTTTTAGGCAGGACCTCCAGGTGATTCTCATGGACCCTGTCCCCAAATTGGCCACGGCTGACCATCCCACAAATGTATTTTGTTTCGTAGTAGTAGGTGGGTCCTCTTGGTGGTTTTTATATTTTAATGAGCTTTCTAAACTGTTTTTAGCCGAATATCCCAGCTCGGGAAATTTGCAGGAACAGCCTCCCACGGTGCTTTAAATAAATTTTTTAAAATTAATATCCAACTCCTATATGAGACATTTCAGTTAAAAAAAACTATACTTTCGACTTCTCTTGAAAAAAATTAGAAAATCTAGCAGTACTCCCACGCACCGGGTGGCAGGTGGTTGGGGTTGAGGGTTTCCAGGGATAGGTCGTACCGTGCTGACCTCCTGGGTCCCCGACAGTCTCTGCTGCCTTCCGGGCTGGTTGGCATGCGCCACCACGGCTCACGCTGTCACTCTCTGAAAGCGGCAGTGGTTGGGAGCAGAAGTGACTCCCACTGCGCCAGGTGTGTCGAGAAGAAGTGAGAGAGCCTCTTGTTGGTGCGGAGGCAGAAGCGAGTATTTGATCTGGAAAAGGCTTGCTCTGTGTGTGCTGCATGTTGAAAGCACACAGCCTGAGCGTCCTTTGTGAAGCCACCTGGATTTCCTGCTCATGGATGCTGTCCTCCGGGCCAGATGGGCTTTAGAGTTTACAGGCTCTGTCGTGCACAGTGGAGTCTGAGAGAGACCGTCCCGTGTGTCTCTGCTGTCTGTCACTGCATTCCATACATTGTCCATTCTCCTACCATTTCAAGCTCAGATATGCCTGAGGATGGAAATCCTCATCCGTCACCCAGTGTCGGTGGTCCAGATTCTCCACCACTATGACCTTCGGCTCTTCTTCTCTCCATGTTTTGCTCCCGGTGGTGTCATCTCTCTCTCTCTTTTTTTTTTTTTTAAAGATTTTATTAATTTATTTGAGAGAGCGAATGAGAGACAGAGAGCATGAGAGGGAGGAGCGTCAGAGGGAGAAGCAGACTCCCCGCCGAGCAGGGAGCCCGATGCGGGACTCGATCTCGGGACTCCAGGATCATGACCTGAGCCGAAGGCAGTCGCTTAACCAACTGAGCCACCCAGGCGTCCCCTGGTTGAACATCTTAGTCTACTGATATGACACTTGTTCCTAGGATGACATAACTGGATTATAATTTCACACTGGCCAGTTTTTAGCAGTGGCAGTAATGTCACCAACTGAGCCACCCAGGCGCCCTCTCTCACTTTCTTTAGCTGTTATTTCTCGTCTTCTAACTACGGACC
>NC_138381.1:80621524-80638432 GCF_054177405.1 Leptonychotes weddellii
AACCAACTGAGCCACCCAGGCGTCCCCTGGTTGAACATCTTAGTCTACTGATATGACACTTGTTCCTAGGATGACATAACTGGATTATAATTTCACACTGGCCAGTTTTTAGCAGTGGCAGTAATGTCACCAACTGAGCCACCCAGGCGCCCTCTCTCACTTTCTTTAGCTGTTATTTCTCGTCTTCTAACTACGGACCTGGAAAAAAAAATAGGATATAGTATTGAAGCTTCACTATCCTCCCGGCCTCTTGGTGCCGAGTCCAAGTCAGATGTTGTGAGGGAGACGCTACTCTGGGCCATGGTGTCGATACCTGTTCACTTCCCACCTTAGGAGGAAGACCTCTTGTGTTCATGGACAACCATACGTAGCCATACTCTTTCCTCCTGAGTTGTTCCATGTTTCTGAGGATGAATAAGTAAGTCTTATGAGCCATTCTCTGTGTTTTTTGGCAAGTGGGTCTCCACAGTCTTGAGAATGGACAACAGTAGATCGCTTGAAAATCGTACCAAGGAAGCGTGCCCAGACAGACATGACTCTGTTGCCACAGTCCTGATGTGGGCAGAAAGGGGGCACGCCAGTGCCTTGAACTCAGCTTACCCGATGCAGACGATCGAGCCAGCGCTGCGGCAAGTTGGGAAGGTGTCTACACCAGAGAACAGTCCAGGACAGAATCCCTTCCTTTGACCAGTCTGGGTTGAATGATGCAATTATCTACATTTCCAGTCGTGGTGGAATGTTTTTTAAGATCAGTGATTCTTAAGTTTTACTCACTTTAGAACTACTTTTATAATTTTTACCGATATGTGTGTACCGCCTGAACTATTATCGTACTTAGCGTTTTTCTTTAAATTTCACCCACTTGGATGTAATTGAAAAAGAAACTATGTCCCTCCCACGAATTGAAAACTAGTAATAATTCCCGTAAGTGGGCGACACGTGCGTTACTGACTTGTACTTGGGGATCAGTGCCCACCGAGGGCTCCACATTTGAGACAAGGCATTTCTTTGCTGAGTGGGGATTAGTGAGCGTGACTTACACGCGGATGGATTTTCTCCTTGCTGCTGTCAGAAGAGCAGACAACTGAGGAGGAGGCGGCCTCTCGTGCTGTGATTCGCGTCGTGTCAGGGCGTGTCTCCGTGCTAAAATCCTCTTGGAGCAGGTGTCCAGGACCCTAGGGTGTGCAATTACTCTTAAAAATACGGAGGTAGAAAATGTCATTTTCAGCAGCACTAAGCTGAAACATGGGGACAGAGATTACATTTTAGTGTCTTAGGAGATCAGGATTTGGGACCGGAGGTGGCAAGCTTGCTGGTCAACCGTCCCCTGGTGTCTGGAGCATTCCTTGGGGATCCAGAAAGCCCACACTCGCCAGCCTCACTCTGCTCCCAGCCTGTACTCCATGGAAGCCCTTGGCAGGTGTTACCCCGTCGGAGCCTTGCACGCCTGGATCCTCTCCTGCCCAGTGGCCGCGCTGCGGGAAAACCCACTGAGAACCCGCTAGTTGGGAGGCCCCAGGACAGCCTCCATTCAGTGACAAATGAAGGAACCAGGGCCCCAGTTCTGGGAGGCCTCTCTTCCCCCAAAACCAGGAGAACGCGCAGCTTGCCGGCCTGGGATGCACTGTCAAACGGAACCAGCCAGCTCAGACTAAAGACCTTTCGGATCCCGCAAAGGCTCTTCCTCTTTCTAAAAACCTTTCTGTTTAGAGGTGACCATAGATAAACATGGAGCTGTAAAAAGTCACACAGTTCCCGCGTTCCCTTCGCCCATTTTGCTGGTGTGATTAACGAGGGGCCTTGCAGGTCCCGGATCGTGTGTGGGCCCAGGGTGATCACGGGCGTCCTCCAAGGGCGCAGAAGGGCAGAGTCCAAGAGAGACATGCGCAGGTGGCTTGAATGGGGAGCGAGGGACTTGAGCCAAGGGATGCAGGCGCCTCCAGAAGCGGAAAAGGGAAGGAACACGTTCTCCCCTGGGGCTTCTCGAGGGAAGGAAGGCGGCCCTGCCAACACCTTGAGTGTGGCCCTGTGAGACTCTCGCCTCCAGAACTGGACGAAAGTCAGTGTGTGTTGTTAGGAGCCGGTCAGTTGGGTGGTGGTTTGTTGCAGCGGTGCTGGGGATCCGGGCCGGGGCACAGCCTCGGCCTTCCCTCCGAGCCTCCTCACAGTCGGAGGCCCCGCGCTCCGCTCCTCATTCTCTGCTCTTTCCCCTCCCCTGCACGTGCTGCCACAGACGCAGGTTACTGGGGTTCCTTCAACGCTCCACGGTCCCTCCCTTGTCGGAGAACGCCCCTTCCTTCAGATCTCGCTTCCGCTCTGGGAAGCCGCTCCAGGTCTTCAGGTCAGATGGCCCCCATGTCCCTTCTTGACACTGAATCCAGGGGTCACTGCAGAGACCCCTGTGTGACTGCGTTCCATGTCTGTCTGTCCCTGGCCCTGCACGGTGGTGAGTACCAGCTGCCCAGGGACCCTGTGGGTCTGTGCACCTGTCTGCAGCCCCTTGCTCAGCCACCCATAAACATCTGCGGGATGAATGAAGGAAGGAAGCAGTGAGGGTACTGCTAGGGACTGAATGTTTGTGTCCCTCTGCTTTCATGGGGTGAAGCTTCTCCCTAACGGGATGGCGCTGGAGGTGGGCCTTTGCAGGTGGCAGGGCTGGGGGAGGCGCTGGGGGCGGGCCCCGGGTGGGACTAATGCCTTCTGCGCGCACGCCAGGGGCCAGGTGAGGGCACAGCCAGGAAGAGGGGCCTCCCCAGGGACTCCAGCTTCCAGAACGGCGAGAAACTGTTGATGCCCCCAGTCTATGTGTTCTGTGGCAGCCCCGGGACGGGTCTTCTCCGAGACCTGAGCTTGGCGCTGAGGTGATGCTGGTGTTACTGGACTTGGATGCCCTCAGTTTCCCACTCCAGAACATTCTTGAGCCTGCCCTTCTGGCTCAGGGTAACTGTCGTGCAGACTTGCTCTCAGCAGGCTGCTAGGGCCTCCAGTGTATGGACAGACGGCTCTCCCTCGTGTCGTGGTCTCACTGGGGCGGCGGCTACCTCCGGCTGGACCCAAGTACCTTTGTAAGTGGGAGAGAATGGAGGGTCTGCTTGTGCCCCCTCCCCTGCAGCGGCCGCTCTGGTATCCTCCCCGAACCCTCGACCCAACGTGCTAGTCAGGAAGGAAGGAAGGAGGAGCCACGTGCGCGTCCTTGTGGGGTCCGCCAGGTCAGTGTCAGCCGAGAGTCACCGTAAGCAATAGAAACTCAACTCAATTAGGCTTAAGCAAAACGGGGGTTTACTGGCTCGTGGAATGAATGGCTCCAGGCAAGACTGGGTTTGGTTAGCTACGCTGTGCAATGCAAAACACCAGCTGGTGTCTCTTTTCCCAGTTCCGTGGGCTGGCTGGGCTTGGGGCCTTGAGCAGCTGTGGTCAGAGAGCAGCCAGGCCCGGGGTCGCCGAAGGCTCCCTCCCTCTCGCTCTGGCCCCCCTGGGCTCGCCTGTGTGGCCCAGACTTCTGTGTCGGCTCAGAGCTCCAAGAGGCAGAGCGGAAGCTGCGAGACAGGTGGCAGCTGGGGCTGGGCCAGGGTCACTTCTGCCGTCCGCCCTGGGTCAAGTCAGGCCCAGGGCAGGCGGGGAACTTGGCTCTGAGGGTTGGTGGAGAGTGGCGGGGTCACGTGGCGCAGAAGCACATGGGATGGGAGGCATCGTGGCCCCTTTGAAACACTGTCTGCATCAGGCTGGTGCAGGTGCTCAAACACCCCCGGCAGAAACACACATCTCTCCGTGCTCAGACTCTTCTGGGGAGGGCACCCCAGGTGTGAGAGCGAGGTCGGTCCTCACTCTGGGCCCCGCGGCGGTGGCTCTGATGGAGCTGGCCCGGGCTGCGTGGTCGGCACCCCCCCAGGCTGGAGGAAACGGGGGTGGGCAGGGGGGCTCGGCTCTCCCAGGGGACACACAGGTGCTGTTCCTGGGGGAGGGCGCCTGGATGCCACGCCGGCCATGAGGCCTACAGGTGGCTGTGATCTCTCCACTTACAGCTGCTTGGGTCCACTTTGAACCATGGGCATGCAGGACACGGCGCTGAGCCCCCCTGCCGGGAAGGGCTGCTCCTCTACCTGGGAAGACCCCCGCCCACCCCTGCCAGTTGCCCTCCCACCCTCCACAGAGACACAGAGAGGACAGCATGTTCACCAGGACCTCCTCGCTTGGCCCGGGGCTTTGCTGTGCATCCTTTTCTTGCTGCAATTCCGAGGATCCCTGTAGTTTCATGCAGCGAGCGCGTGCTCTCCGGAGCACACGTGGTCTCTGGGGAGAGTGGGACAGCGCCATGATTACAGTGCAGATTCCGCAGCCACCCTGCCCAGTTCCAATCCTGCCTGCTGCCCGCTGCCTGGCCTCTCTGTGCCTCAGTATCCCCACCTGTAAAATGGGGACACCGATCACACCCGCTTCACAGGGGTGTGAAGGATCTTAGAACAGTCTTTCTTGCTCCTGGGAAGTTCCCATTAAATGCTCGTGATGGTGCTTTTCTTTATCAAGTGTTTTTACATAGTAAGGACATGAATTTCTTGACTGTTAAATGTATCACGCGTCGTTTTTTCTTCCTGGATGGCCAGTTGCCCTCTGACGTTGTTACGGTAAACTATTCACCTTGCAGAATTTTGTATTTCTGCGCTTTATTGCATCTGTCTCTTCTTGTGGCATCTGGATGATGTTTTCCTTTTCTTTTTCTGGGTCTTGTTGAGGAAGACCTCTCCTCATTTTATCTTTTTGGGTAGACTCAGATTTAATGCTCATATGAAGAAAGAAGTGGGGAATCAACTTGTCAATCATCAGAGTTCCTTCTTTTCCCTCCCGCTTGTTTCTTCCCTGTGCTGATGACCCGGGGGCCTGCAGCCGTGCTCCTCGGGGACGCCGGCACGAGAGGCTCCCTATGAGCTCCTAAGACACTGGGAAGAAGTGAACGGGTGTTTAGAGATAAAGCTGTCCTGTAGATAGGAGCGTTTATTGTGCAGTTACACGGATGAAAACGAAACGCTCGCCCTACAGGCAGCGTCGTCTGCCTCGCGCCCACCTCACCTAACGCCAAACCACTGCCTTATTTGTGACAGAAAGACGTTTGGCCAAGAGGGATTGAATAAAAGGAATTTCTAAATGCAGCAAAGTGTTTGGAAAAAATTAACTTCCATGAATCCTCTGGGAATTCATTTCACAACAAAAATTTCACAATGCATGTGTTTGCTTCCTGGTGAAAAGGGTCGTTTCTGAGAGCAGGGAGGCTCCGCGGGAGGCTCGGTGGGAGGGCCACAGTTTGTGCTGGACTCTGGTCCCAGGCCGCCAGGCGGGTGGGAGCAGCTGGGCCCCGAGCACAGAGCGGGCTCCGGGAGGGTCCTGGGACCACCGAGGCCTCTGAGCAGCCTTCCATCCCCAGTCCCGTCCTTCGGGGCACTTGGGGGGCTCTCTGCTTTCCTCGGGAGCCCTAAGCACACACCCCTATGAGGTGGAGTTCTACTCTAGCTTCTCAGAGGTTCAGAAAGTTCCAGGCCTCTGCCATTATTTTGAGGTTCCTCTTAGATTAAAAAAAATGGAGAAATTCCAGACCAGGATTATAAAATTATGCTTTTCTACATGCTTCTCGTGAGCCAAATTAGGGCTTGGAGCCCACAAAAGCATAATGCAGTCTGATCATCACAAGACATTCGAACAATTTGTAACAAACGTGTCAGTCCATAAGGCGTTACCGTCAAGGTGGTTGGTGACAGGACGCAAGTTTATATGTGATGGCAAATGTCTGCTGATTCAGTGACTCAGGCTGGGTCCATAATCTCATTTGAAGATAAGGCCCAAAGTCTAAGTTTGGTGCCATGTGTATAAATAAGGCCCGGGGCAAATGGCCCTCCACCCCTGTCCTCGCACCCCGAGTCACGGGCCTCTTCTGATCAACTCTGGGCACTGTCCTCTCCCCGCCGGGCCAGACTGGGAGGGGTGGGGCAGCCGGGACGGTTTCCCACACGAAGTCCACGCGGGTCGCTAGCTCAGCACTTACCGTGTGTGTGCACTCTGTCTCTCTCACGCGGATGCACACACACGCACGCACAGAGTTTACTCATGTGCAGGGAAAGGGTAAATCTCACTGGAGTCAGCCCCGCAGGTAGAGGTGGTCTGCGCTCTGGAAGGCAGTGGCGGGCAGCCTAACATGCAGCCGAGCCTCCGGCCAGCTCCGGCCCCCATGTCCCCTCCCCGAGGAGCCCGGCGCCCAGGCCCGCAAGGGGACTGTGGGATGGGGTCTTCCCTGCCAAGAGCTGGGCCTGCTCTCAGCTGAGATGCAGCGAGCACGGAGCTAGCTGGCTCAGCAGCGTCTGAGCAAAGGCCCTTCAGTCCACACGGTGCAGTACGGGGTGTCTTGAAAGGAAGTCTAGCTGCAGGGCCCCGTGGGCCGCCCTCTGTGCCTCTGTTGGAAATTATTATCCTAAATGTCAAGACCCTTAAAAGCGGGCTTCCCCTTTGACTGGGAATTCCCCACTAGGAACTTAGCCTAAAGGATAGAATATGACTTTTGCCAGAAGATTTAGCTTCCAGTTTTGTCTGGGGAGTAAGAAGTAGAAGGAAACCGTGCCGTCCCGATTTAGAATATAATGCCATGCAGAGACACCATGAGTATTTATGGCTGTCGGAAGTTCGAGATGCAGGAAGTGTTTTTAAGATGTGGTTTATAAGCCAGTATGCAGGAGCTGGTTCCCTTCTTCGTAAAATATGCTTGCAGGGAAGGTTTTAGGAGGAGTTACCATAAAGACGCTTCTGGACGAAAAGGAGGAGTAAGAATAGGATGGTGTAGGTTACTGATACTTGCGGGCTCTGGGGCTGCAAGGTTTGAGCTTGGATGAAGCTTGATGCTGGTCTGGTGACCTCAGGCAAACTGGCCTCAGGGTCTTCATTTGCATAATGGGGACGATAACCTGGTTTTCATGATGTTGAAGGAGATAATTCGCTCAGAACTCTTGGGAAACGGTCCAGTACTCTGAGCTTTTGATAAATACGGCTTATTGTTATTGCCTGTGTTTTCTGAATTGAACGTGAGTTGTCTCTAGAATGAGAAAAAAATGGCTTTTCACATGAAAAGTACGGAGTGGAGAGAACCACCTGCTTCTGAGGGGGTCCCTTCTGCTGTCCGTCAGTCCTCACTCACCCTGTCGCCTTCCTTCCCTCAGGGGTCACGTTTTCCTTCTTCTGGAAGACACGAGGCGAGCAGTCCAGACCGACCCCTTTTGCTTACGGGGGGCAGGTCATTTCCGACGGCTTCAGAGTCTGCTCCAGCGGCGGCAAGGGCTCGGTGGAGCTGTACACGCGGGAGAACGCCATGACCTGGGAGGCCACCTTCAGTCCGCCAGGTAAGGGCCCGGCCAGGCCTCTGCGCTCCGGGCTTCCCTGGGGAGACCTGCCGGAGAGGGCCTGTACTCCCTCCACCCCCGCTGTGAGCCTGCCTCGGGTAGCCTGACACGTGGCCTCAGCTTCCGTGTCCTAGAGGGAAGGTGCCGATGGGACGTGCCCTGTGCACGGTCTGGAGCATGAAATTCAGTAGTGCACGCCAGGTGCTTAGCATGGTGCTCACTGTTTCTACTTCTCCCTCCCTTCCCTCCCATTCCCTCTCCTCCCCTCCTTCCCCTCCCCTCCCCTCCCCTCCCCTCCACCTCTCCTCTACTCCCCCCCATTGTCCCCCTCCTCTCTCCTCCCTCCTCTCCTCCTTGCTGCCTCTTTCTGCTTCTCCTGCTCCCCGTCCTTCCCATGCCCCGCCCCCCCACCCCCCCACCCAGTGGTATAGACTTAGCAGTATTTAGAATAGGATGTGAAAATTTTCTGGAACAGAGGCTGAAGACGAGGGGAGGAAGGGTGGTCTGGAGGAGAGGACTTGGAGCCGTGGGGAGGGGTGCTCTGGGACAATTGGGGGCAACATTGGACTGAGTAGACGTTGGAGAGTTTGCAGGTGGGTGTTGTGGGGCCTGCATGGCTCTGGAGATTCCTGCTTTCTCTGTGGCATGAGATCGGGTCATGCACTGGGCACGAGTCAGAGGCCTGGGGCAGGAAGCTGGGGGAGCAGAGGGTCCGAACTGGAAACTGGACAAGGGAGAGAAGAGTTGGGGTGATGCTGAGGGGGAGCCCAGTCCAGGCCGGGGACTAGGAGGGAAGCACAGAGGGGGAGGGGGGCAGAATGAAGGCCTCCGATAGGAAATGATATCTTTGAGATATTTAAGGACAATTCTTTCTGACCCATTTAAAGAAGAGGCTGTGTGTCTCAGTTGTTAAAAGACACGGACGACTCTAGAGCCCAACAGGCTGGGTCAAGCCCTTCTCTGTACCAGGCTACCTGTGTGAGCCGGGAGCCTTACTCACTCACCCCAAGCCTGAATATCCACCTCGCCTCTGCAAGAGGTCTGGGAGAATCTTGCCTGTTTGCTTTCTCCGATCCCAGCCCAGGAAGAATCTCTGCCTCCCCTCCCCCCATACAGAACTGCCTGTACCTTGTTCATGGTGCTTATCATGTTCTACCCAAGGTCAGGTTCTTCTGTAAGAGTCTTATCTCTGTGCTCCTCGGGGCTGACACGTATGGAGCGCCCAATAGGTTTCTTCTATTTTCTATTATTCTATTCTTCTTTACCTCATATTTTAAGGTAAAGTCTACTGAACTCTCTTTTTCCACCCAGGGAAATGGGGAGAATTGTAAACATTTCTGCCTAGCAATACATTCTTTGTTCATTGAAGAAATCTGTTATTCTTGCTTTAAGCTCAAAGACAGTAATACTTTGGACCCATTTAGGACCCAAGTGCTCTCCAAAGACTCAAAATTAGAAAGCTGCACAATCCTGAGCAAGAAAGGTCCTGAGTAATTGCTGGGTGATTGGTTGATTTATAGAACTTTATCTTTTTAAAAAATTATTTTTCATCATGGTAAGTGTAGTCTTTAATCCCTATCACCTATTTCACCCAGCCCCCAACCCCTTCCCCTCTGGTAACCTCTAATTTGTTCTCTATAGTTAAGAATCTGTTTCTTGGTTTGTCTCTTTTTGTTTTGTTTCATAAATTCCACATGAGTGAGATCATATGGTAGTTGTCTTTCTCTGACTTATTTCACTTAGCATTATATTCTCTAGCTCCATCCATGTCATTGCAAGGGGCAAGATTTCATTTTTTATGGCTGAGTAATATTCCATTGTGTGTGTGTGTGTGTGTGTGTGTGTGTGTGTGTGTGTATCACATCTTCTCTATCCACTCATCTGTCGCTGGACGCCATTTCCGTGATTGGGCTATTGTAGATAATGCTGCTATAGACATCAGGGTGCATGTATCCCTTTGAATTCGTATCTTTGTGTTCTTTGGGTAAATACCTAGTAGTGCAATTGCTAGATTGTAGGGTAGTTCTATTTTTAACTTTTTGTGGAACCTCCATACTGTTCTCCAGAGTGGCTGCACCAGCTTACATTCCCACCAACAGTGTAAGAGAGTTCTCTTTTCTACACAACCTCGCCAACATCTGTTGTTTCCTTATTAATTTTAACCATTCTGACCAGTGTGAGGTGGTATCTCATTGTGGTTTTGATTTGCATTTCACTGATGATGGGTGGTGTTGAGCATCTTCTCAAATGTCTGTTGGCCAACTGGATGTCTTCTTTGGAGAAATGTCTGTTCATATCTTCTGCCCATTTTTTAAATTGTGTTATTTGTTTTGGGTGTTGAGTTGTATCAGTTCTTTACATACTTTGGATACTAACCCTTTATCTGATATGTCATTTGTGAATATCTTCTCCCATTCCATAGACTGCCTTTTGGTTTTGTTGAATGTTTCCTTTGTTGTGCAGAAGCTTTTATTTTGGTGATGTCCCAATAGCTAATTGCTGGGTGATTTAAGATGGTGTCTGGCTCAAGGTGATCCATGTCCTTTAAAGGGCTGCCTTGTTCCTTCCAGAAGCAAGCCCATGAGATGTCTTAACACAACACTTGCAAAACAAAGTGAGGCCCTTTGTGGGGCAAGCTGCCGTCAGTCTGACGAACATTCTGCTTATTGGTGACTCTGGTTCTCATGCCAGAGAGAATGAGCCAGGAGGGTGGCCCTACCATTTTACCACCATGTTGGTTAATATCACACATACTATGTCAGAGCAGAGATGGATACTAACTGCTGTGGGCTGAATCAGGCCCTCAGATAAGTTTTATTAGATAGGTTTTATTGACCTGCACTGTGATGGCCCAGGCAGGACTAAAAAAAAATTTTTTTGAACAAGTTATGGCCATTAGCTATTATTTCATTTAATTTAAAATAACAAAGGGTCTCTTTGGACTGCTTCTGGAATTTTGGGGATGAGGTAATTTCTTCCCTGTGCTTCAAAGGACTGAGGAAAGTGAGAGCTACATTATGATCCATATGAGGACTCACCAAGGTTAACAGTGACTAATCATCTCAAGAGGGATGTGCTTAACAACTGGGAGACACATGCATGGGGAGCTCTTCCCACATCAGCAGAATAGTGATCTTTGCTCTTTCTAGGTCCCTACTGGACTCATGTCCTGTTTACATGGAAATCCAAGGAAGGCTTGAAAGTCTACGTCAATGGGACCTTGAGCACCTCTGACCCAAGTGGCAAAGTGTCTCACGCCTACGGGGAGCCCAGCGTCAACCTCGTGATAGGGTCTGAGCAGGACCAGACCAAGCGTTATGAGGATGGAGCTTTTGATGAGTTCATCATCTGGGAACGGGCCCTGACCCCGGACGAGATCTCGATGTACTTCACAGCTGCCATTGGTCAGTGGGCATGTGGGGGAGGGCTCGGGCCAGCTCTGCCCGTCTCTGGAAGGGCAAGTCTCCTTCTATCTGCCTCCCTTACTAGCACTTCTCACTCCGCACTCTCCTGAGGTGGCTATCTGTGCTGCAGCTGTGAGGCATCCTAATGAACCTCATGAATACGGCCATTTCTCTAGAACACCTGTTCCCTAAGATGGAGGAACTGGCAACTTAGAGGAGAGACACTGGGATGAATATCCTGCTGGTCATCAGGGGGTTTCGAGGTGTACATGATGATTGCAGACAACTTTGGGAGCAGATATTCCAGGTCCATTAATGCATTTGATCAACAAATGTTCACCGGGGGCCTCCTGCATGCCAGACTCTGATGGGGCCTCAGGGAGCCCCAAGGATGCCCCTTCTTGCTCAGTACAGAGTGGTTGTTCAGAGACAGGGCCTGAGGGACAGGCAGCCTGGGCTCAAATCTTCACTCAGCCACGATGAGCCGTGGGCCTTGGGAAGTCACTCTTGTTGAGGTAAAATTCATGTAACATAAATTCAACCGTTTTAAGGTGTACGGTCCAGTGGTACTTCCTATGTACACCACATTGTGCAGCCCACCGCTCTGTTTTTAAAACAGTCTCCTCACCCTGAAAGGAAATCCAGCACCACCAGCCATGGCTCCCTGTGTCCCCCTCCCAGCCCATGGCCACCACTGACCCACTTCTGTCTCTACAGAGTTTCTTCTGGGTCTTCCATGCACATGGACTCCTGCACTATGTGACTTCTTGTGCCTTACTCTTTCCCAACCACAGCATTCTCCTTTGTAAATGGATGGAAACAGTACCACCCAGGCCCCGCGGGGAGGGGGCTACGCAGACACAGCGTGACAGGCGTGAGGCCTCAGCACAGTGCCTGCATGTGGCAGCTTTTTGCAACATTTTCACTGTTTTTAAGATTAATGCTTACTTTCCCTTCGGTCCGTTTTCATTCTGCCAAGTGAACACACTGATTCTTTTTTTTTTTTTTTTTAAAGATTTTATTTATTTATTTGACAGAGAGAGACACAGCGAGAGCAGGAACGTAAGCAGGGGGAGTGGGAGAGGGAGAAGCAGGCTTCCCGCCGAGCAGGGAGCCCGACGTGGGGCTCGATCCCAGGACCCTGGGATCATGACCTGAGCCGAAGGCAGACGCTTAACAACTGAGCCACCCAGGCGCCCCCACACTGATTCTTTAAGATAAAATCATCTGCCAAAAACGACAGTCGCTCAAGCATCCGTTGGCTGGCCACCCGCACTGATGCCACACCAGTGAAAGCCGGCCCCCCCCCGGTACTGACAGTGAACCCCTCAGCTGTTAGGACCCTGTGATTACGCGACAGAAAACACAACTAAAGTGACTTACGCCAAGAAGGAAATAAACAATCTCACACAACGGAAACAATAGAAAATCTGCTTCAAGACCAGTTTGCTCTAGGTGCTCACATGTGTCACAGGAATTTCTGTGTTTGACTCGGCCTCCTTCTTGTGGTGCCAACGTGGCTGCCATTCCTTCCAGGGTCCCCTCCCCATCCTCAGCAGAAGACAAGGGGCTTCTCTTTTCTGTCATCTGCTGCATTTGGCCAGACCGATCCACGTGTTTCCCAGGAGCCAAGTCCTCCGGCTGGGGGTGCAGAGTGTGCTGACGGCCTTCAGCCTGGGTCCTAGTCCAGCTCTGACACGGCAGTGGGGTCAGCCGCATCTAGACTCGGAGGAGAGGGGACTCCCCAGCGCCGACTGGGGCTGCCGGTCTTGGGAGCAGGCAAGGCCGCTGTGCGTGCAGGAGGTCTCTGTCCGTGGCAGCCTTTGAGGCTTCCATTTTTCACTGAGAAAGTGGAATTCATTCCTTTCATACAAGTGACATAAGGACAAAATATAGGTCCTGTACAATAAAAAAAATATACCAATCTCCTGCATTTTATAGCCTAAGATTCAGAGATTTGTCACTCCGAGACCAAGACGACATCTGTATTTGTGTTACTGAAAGCCTCAAACAAATCCTGCCTTCCTGCTACTGTACCATTTTATTAACACCGGAAAGAGGTGTCACTGTTTCTGGCTCTTGCAGCTGTCCCAACAAACCCTGTCCCCAGGACATCCCAGGGCTCAGGGACGGGGAGCAGCAGCCCCACACACAGCACAGCGTTTCAGGTCACCTCACCCTCTGTGCCCTGTGAAGGTGGTGTTTGATTTTGGGGGGATTCAGGAGAGGTGTTGCCTTAACACTTGTGTGTCCCAGGGAGCACATGCATGCATCTTTGCTGAACCAGAACTAGACCCATCAGACCCCATATTACTTGGGGACTTGGTTCTGAAGACAGGTCATGTGACATGAAGCACATACAGAGGAAATGACTGCAAGTCCCCTGCACTGCCCCATGTGAGTCGGTCCGTCAGAGCCAGGTTTAAGGCAGCCGCGTGCAGACAGGCATCTGGGCTGAGGTCCAGCCTGCTCTTAGCCCAGGTCAAGGCCCTGCTGGGGCTGGTCCGTAGGAGGCAGAACCTGTTCTTTGCATAAAGCCCGGTCTGCACACGAAGCATGTGCCGAAAGCAGGCATTTTTATGTGTGACCTGTCCAGAAGGGGGGGTCCCCTTCTAATCCATTAGCCAGAGCAGGCCACATGCGGTAGCCTTTTCTAATTCATACAAAGGCAGAGTGTTGATCACTCATCACCTGGTCAGCTTTGCCCCCAGCGCTACAGTGGATGGCCACTCCCCAACAGGGACCAGAGGAAGTAGAAGGCTGCATTCAGAGTCTGGCTTTCCAAGTATGTATCTCTGAACACTGGCAACACACCCACCCAACCAGATGCCCACAAAATAAGAGTCCTCTGGGACCTGAGACTGACAGAGGACACGAAAGAGTCTCCTTTCTTCTCTCAGCCCCACTGGGTCATCAGGGGCGAGGGTGGGCAGGACTGCTGGGCTGATCCTTACTCTACTGCACTTTATTTTGTGGACTCACGTGAGTTCTAGTTGGATTCAGTGTGACTCTTCTGTCACTACTGGGCACCTGAGGAACAAATGTCACTTTGACTTGGGGAACAGAATGCTTGGGGCTCTAGCACTCCAGGCAGTGTCTCCCCTTCTGTGTCTGTCCCCAGCTACCCAGCCCCACCCCAACCCAGGGGGCCGGGTACTACTGGAGCTAACTAGGGGTGATGAGGTCATTTCCTTGGGTCACCCCAAGCAACCTTGAGGGATTTTCCAAAAATGAGGTAGAGTATCTAGTCAGTCTGTGTTCTTACCAGGAAATGCTAAATTAGAAATCATTGGTGGAAAAAAGGCGGCGAAGAGCAAATATGGCTTATCTTTGGTGCTGGATGTCCTCATTTATCTGTAATTATTTATGATTAACCAAATGGAGTAGAAAGAAGAACTAGAATCCTCAGGGTTGAAGGGGCTCAAGAGGACAGTTCCCCCCCCCCCAACTTTGTCTTGCTCCAGCTGTCTGGGAGGGAAGGCTTGGCCGGATGGATTCTTTGTCCTAGCCCAGAGATTAATGGCCCTCTGTATTCCATCTCCAACTAGTCCAGATGCAGTGGAAGGCGATTTCTTTTGGTTCTCTATTTATTTGAAATCGGTAAATGCTTGTATAAAATCATCATTTTATATGACTTGCATGAAGGGTGTTCAAAAGCAATTTGAAAGATAAATAGAAAAGTAACGTGACCTGGGAAAATCCATACAATCTGCCCATTAAGCTGATTTATTAGCCCTTTATCTTTCCAGCAGCATTCCTACTCGAAACATTCTCAGACTGTCTTAGATGTGTCTGAAGCTGAAGAGTTCCGAATAAAGACAGGGCTTCCTTCGGGTGAAAGACTGACCATGTTTCAGTCCTTAATGAAGTGTTACCGATTCTTTCCAGGAAAGCATGCTTTGTTGTCTTCAACGCCACCAAGCTTCTTCATGACACCCCCAGCCAACACCGTGGTAAGCACACGCATTGATCTCGGCCCTCCTTGTTGAAGCCTTTCTGCTTAGCCTGTGTGCCAGGACTGAATTCCATTAGACAGTCTGGCTCTTCTTATTGACAGTATAGTGTCTGGGAAGAAAGCATCCCTGGAGAAGCTAACTTTGGCACTAATTCTAGATGCTCAGGCTGACTGAAGGGAAAGCCCTCTGCTTCTTGTGGTCTGTGGCCTCAGGGGTCAAAGGAAGTAAACCAGACTGCCGAGGGACATGAACGCTGAGACCGTCTCCTGGGCAGGTGGCACAGTGAGCGGAGAGCGGGGGGACCGATGCTCGTTTTCTCTTTGTGCCCCTTCTCCCGATCTTTGAGGGAAGATCAATCCATACAGAAACATTCTCCTCTGGAATTAGTATTTGTAATCACACCACTTTATTTGGGGACTCTAAGGAACAGTGAGGTCACAGACTCTTGTACCATCGGTGTGGGTTCAAACCCCAGTTCCACAAGTATTTCTGGGTAAGCCGCCCTGTGCTTGGTTTCATCTCTCAAATGGGCGCGTTCTTGAAGTTGTTGAGAGGATGAAAGGTCAGTATGTTAGGCAGTCGGAAAAGTGCCTCCTGGTATGGAGCAGGCGCAGCTGCCATCGTCTCGGGGCTGTAGGAGGGCACACTGAATTTCCGTGGGACTTCTTGGCTTTCATCCCTAGCTGAACTCACGCCTGTCATTTATTTTAGATGCCCTCCAACGCTTACTATCCCATCATAATCAACTTGACAGAGACGAGAAAAAACTTCCAGAGTCCAGGAACTGTACTGAATCACCTGCGAAATGTGTCCCTCAAATTACCCAAGAAGCCTCTCTCAGAGGAAACGGCGTTGAACCTCACCCAGGTAAAGCTATTTGATTTCTGTGCCTGGCCGCTCAGGGATGGCAAACTACCAGATCCTGGCCCGCAGGCATGCTTTGCTCAATCTGCACAGAGTTATAGAAAAGTCAGGAACTTTTACATAAAAGTCTGGGTTACAGACTTCTCATGAACAACCAGATAGGATGGCCTCTCCAGCCAGCTCTACCCAGCTTGCTGGGGCCTCCTTCGGCTCTGCCTCAGCTCTTCATGGTTCCCATCTCCGCATCCACCTGGCCACTGGCCATCTGGGTGTGCAGCTCCAGTTCTAAGCCTGGCTGCCTCCCTTGGCAACAGAAGGGTGGGACTGGGCCTTGCGCAGGTGCAGCCATGGGACCCTAGACCTCGCTCTGCACACGTTGTGACCCACAACGCTGTGACTTGTAGGGCACTGGGAATTGCCCAGGTCACCTAAAGCACCTCGTGAACATGCCATTTATGGCTTGGAATCAAGGTGCCGCTGCTTTTCACTCTCCTCCAAATACTCTCCAGGTCAAGGCAGATGCGGATCCCGGGCAGGTACAGGTGGAGCATCGGGGTTCTTGGCGGAGGTGGAGAGACCGAGCCGGTTCCCCTGGAAAGTGCAGCTTATGGGTCCGAGCAGGGTGCAGGGGGTGGCTGCAGGGCTTGATTTCCCTCAGCGGTTCCTCGCCCTGCGCCCTCGGTCACCCCGCTTGCCGCGATGTGGGGAAGACAGCAGGACACTCAGCTCGGGGCAGCCCCATGCATTTGTGTGTACTGAGAACAGTGGCACTAGGTGAGCGTTCTGGAAGCTTCTTCACTCTGCCTGGCTTGCTGGCTGAAGGCAGACCCGAGGAGTGCATGAAAGCTGCTCCGGATGCCCGGGCACGCCGGAGTGGAAGGAGGGCCCCATTCGCCCTCCTGCCCCCGTGGGGGGAAGCGAGAGCCGGCTTCTCAGGCATCTCCGTCCATCCCTAGGGCACGCTGGGTTCCGAGGCGCTGTCCCGCAAGGCCTCGGGGTGCGGAGCACACGCGGACGGCTGAGTCCTAGACCTCGTCCCTGGGCCCGGCACCCCCCCAAGGCCCGGCACCCCCCCCAGGCCCGGCACACACCCCCCCCCCCCAGGCCCGGCACCCCCCCCAAGGCCCGGCCTCTCCGCCGGCGCCCAGGAGCCTCCTTGCCCTGAGTACTTCCAGAGGGGACCCGGCCGGCTTCACCCCCGGCTCCAGTACTGGGTCTTCCTGCATAGCAGGGATCTGCGGCGGCAGCGCAGGTCTCTTCACCCTCCGCTGTGTTTCCCCATGGCCGGGACGGCCCCGCACCCCAGGCCCC
>NC_138381.1:80638532-80647264 GCF_054177405.1 Leptonychotes weddellii
GGGCCCCCCCCCCCCCCCCCCCCGCAGGTTCCGTGTCCTGAGGTCAGGGTTCTCTCTCTCCCTCTGCTGCCTCCCACCCTGCTGGGCACATGTGCACTTTCTGATAGACAGACAGACAGACACTAGAAAATCTAAAAGTGGAAATGTGGCTGGCATTATATTTTTATTCTACCAAACTGTTTTGGAGTAGGAGTCAGCAATTTATAGCCCTCAGGCCAAATCCGGTATGTTGCCTGTTTTTGTAATAAAGTTTTATTGGAACATGCTCATTTAGCTGTGTTGTCCGTGGCTGCATTTGCATTATAATGGCAGAGCTGAGTGTTTGTGACAGAACTGCATGGCCTTAAACCTCAATACTTTACTAGGTGATCTTTTTTTAAAAAAAAAACAGTGCTGACTCCTGCTCTAGATTATAAATTCTGCCCACTAGACCTTAAGCCCAATATTTTGTTCATCCTTAGTTCGTAAGGTCTTGCCCTTCAGGGTCTTAATAAGTATTTATCAAATAAAGGTAATGAAAGAGTGAGGAGTTTTGATGATGTATTCTTTAAATCTTTAAAGTGTGAGGAAGAATGTAATTTTTCTGGAGATGGTAGTTGGTGGAAATATGGGAGATTTAGATCAGGCTCTAAGTTTAATTCTGTGTCTACGGTAGAAGACAAAGAGTTAAAAGCTGACATGAGTGATATAAATGAGGGACTGGACTGGGTGTCAGGAAATAGGGAGTGGTGAGGACTGGAGTACATGGAGGAACACATATCTGACTAAAGGGGCAGCTGCCGTTCCACGTTGGCCAACGGTGGCCATGTGGGACTGTGGGCTAGGTGTGGTATGAGCTTCTGCTCTTCTCAAAGGAAGCAGGAAATTCACATATTTTCATTTAAATCTCCCCCATTTGAACATGTTAAAAGCTAATTTAATTTTTTTAGAACAATGGTGAGCCAAACCAAACGTGATTTTAAGGTGATCTGACCAAGGGTGTCCAAGTAACTTCTTTATGGAGAGGTAATTGCTAATGAACATAAGTGGTTTTAAGTCAGCTTGGCTTCTCTACCCAAGGAAAGCTTATTCAGCAGGCCATGATTTATTCACCTGTTCATTCGTTCACTTATACATTCAACAGGTATTTCCTGAGGGCTGCTTATATCTCCCAGGCACTGTGCTTAGGGCTTCTCCATGACTAAGCTGTGTTCATTCTGACAGCTGAATGCTTATCACTGATGAATGGGTTGTCACAGGGAGCAAAGTAGATAATACCTCTGATGGGCTTTGTCAAATATAACATGATACGCTAATGTGAGCTATTTTTGTTTATTACTGTATGTAAAAACCCAGCCAGTGGTTGATAAGACATGGAGAAATCTAAGGTCTTGAGATTTTGAGGATTAAGGATACATGCTAAGCAGTGTCATTTTGTCTGCCTTTAGGTTTTCTTAAAAACAATGGAAGAGGTTCTTCAATTGCCCACTTGGATTGATGTGTCAGAGGTAAGAAAAAATAGAATATTTTTGATTTTCAAAATGTATGTACTTTGGGGACCGGTGTGTCTTCCTGGAAGTGGTGTAAATATGGCCCAATTCACATCCCTAGGAGAAATGATGCATCTTCCAGTCTTGCTATCTGGGACATTTGAGCTCATTTTGACCAGATATACAGATTGGAAGTGCCTCATGTTCTGTATGGCTCAGGAATTGTGTGGGTGTTGGTAATGTGTTATTCTCCTCAACACCAAGCAGGGAAATGGTTGCATTTCTTCATGAGGAGTGGATACTTGGTTGACCTCTATGTATCATTTTAATAAAATATTTTTCACTGTCATATTGTTCTTGAGTGGTAATAAAAAAAAAGTGTTTTATGTTTAGAGATCACTAGATTAAGTGAAAAAAGTGAAACATGTGGCAATATGTATTTCATGGTTATAAACATAAAAACCAAAAAAGCTTCTCTTTTCCCCTGAACTCCAAATAATTAGGATAATGGAATATATATATATATTTAAAAGTAACTTCGTTGACTTTACTATTTAACAAATAAAACAAGTTAATGTGTTGTGGAGAAGGTAGAAACTGCAGATAATAAAAACCGTATGAAAGAGCAGTCACCTGAAGTCCTAAGGCAGACCATGACTGTGAGCACTCTCGTACATGTCCCTTCCTGTCTTGCTTTTGTTTCACTTGCATGCACATATATTGTACAAATACACTGATGTCTGATTTAATCTGGTTGTCTTTAGCTACGTGCAGGACCATTTCCAGCGACACTGGGCATATCAGGCAGCCTAGGCTAGGCTGTGCTGCGGTAACAAATAGACCCCTGCATTTCAGTGGTGTAGCACAGTTGAAACTTACTCCTCACTCATGCAAAGTCCAAAGTGGGTCCGAGGAGCCTTTCCTCAGTCCAGTGACTTTGGGGTCCTGGCTCTCTGTCCATTTTCTGATGATGCGGTCTCAACACGTGACGTCCAAGTTCCCCGGCAGGGTGGAGGACTCTTAACTGCCTCCCTCAGCAGAGCCGCAACCTGGTGTAATATTCAAGTGCTCATTCTCCTGAACCCCTATGATGTTTAAAAAATATTTGGCAGTTTGAGGCAGAAATGCTGCTAATGAGATTGCAGTAGGGTTTATATTTGAACTTTTTATTTGAACAGTTTCAAATGGAATGAGATGGAGTGAACACTGGCAAAGGGAGGAAAAAAGGGGACCTGAATTTAAGACTGATACAGTCTTACATAGAAACAGATTCTTTTTTAAAAGGCACAACCCTCCAGAGTCCTTGACTTCCAGGGGGAGTCTGTGTATAGGGCTGCAGCATGGGAACCCCCCGGAAAATGGCCAGTGGAGGGCCTGAGCAGACCCATTTCATCAGCATCATTTTAAAGTAACTTTTTCTGAATGCTCTGCCACAAAATATGAATAATCATGAAGCTATTCAGATTTAGGCAGGCTCTAATGTGCGTTCAAGAGAAGGTATGAATCAGTTACTGCCCAACAGAATTGCACGCCAGAGACACAGATTTCCATGTGTTTAACTATGCTCGGCTGATTAAAATCAGGCCACAGACAGGCCTCAAAGAAAATGTCTAAAATTGGCCTCAGTGTTCTATTTCCAGCTCATTAGATTCTCATGGCCCGTGAATCTATGAGAGAATGCTTAGCAAACAGATGCTTTTCAGAAAGGCGGGGAGGATGGAAGGGGCATGATGGCAGAATGCACAGCCACCACGCACCTGAGGGGCTGAGAGGCCCTGTCCCCAGTAGCCGTGTGTCTGATGATGAGGGCCAGTCAGCCCCGTCTGAGCTGTCTGCAGAGATACGGGGTGACCAAGAGGGACCCCTGCCTTCTTGGGGGCAGCATCCACTGGGATCCTCTCTGTGTTGGGGACTCAGAAGGAGTGAAGAGGGCCCTTGGAGGGAAGGGATGCACCAGGCAGGTGGGAGGCCAGAGAGGATTTGGGGTGCTGACACCTCCAAAGCATCCCTCCCCTGCATGGAGAATAGGATGAAGCTTCTGGTGTCCTTGTCCTGGAGGGGACTTGGGGCCTTTAGCCCCCTCCTCCTGAGACAGAAGGGGGCAGGGCAGGGGGCCGGTCAGAGATTTGTGGAGGTGAGTTCAGAGTGCAGCTGGGCCCAGGTCTCTGTCACCTGTGTCTAAGCATAGAAGCCTTGCAGCCAACGGCCCGGGTGACCGGGATGTCTGCGTGCTGTGAGCTCAGCCGGGTGGATGACCTCGGCGACCACTTCCTCGCCTGTAAGAGGGCTAGTGCTGGGGGCTCTCCCCCGTTCCTTCTCATCTGCTCATCGAGAGCACAAGCCTGGCCCGCCATGGCCTCCAGAGATGCAGCGTGCTCCTCCCGTGGAGGGGTGCCGCGGGGCCAGCGCGCAGCCTGGCGGAGTGTTCCGCGGGGGGGCCTCAGGTGGGCCTCAGGACACTCGCTGTGCAGGTTCTGTTGGCTCAGTGCCTTCACGTTGTGTTGTGTTCAGGACAATACCATGGTGCTGGGCTTGGTCGAGACCGTCGACATTGTCATGGACCACATCTCTTCCAACCTGGACCCCAGCGAGCCCCAGGTCACCATCGTAGGCTCTTCCTCCATGGCAGGTACTGGTCAGCTCGGTGTGGGATGCGGCCATGGGTGCAGGCGGGGCGGCGGGAGACTCGGGAGGGCAGCCGGCCTGTGGGGTTTGCTCTGACGGCCCCGCGCTCACCTGCACAAGCAAGTGCGTACACACTCGTGCACAGGGGCGCACACACCAGGGTGTGCATTTGCACACACAGCGGGCAAAGGTGCACACACGTAGCAGGAAACACACATCGGCTCAGACAGACCTCTCTGCTTTTCTAAACGACATTGCCCTTAATGAAAATTACACTTCGGAGGGAGAGTGAGAGCGGGGCACGTGTGCTCAGCCATGATGTGGACACAAAGCTACGGAAGCGTTTGATGGCGACTCGGGCCCGGACTGATCTTGTGTAGCAGTCCCCTCTGTTCAGAACAGGAGTCGGTATCAGCAGCTCCTCTGAGTGTCTGTGGAATAAAAGCTGCAGAATCAGGTTTCCGAGAGCCAGCTGGAGCCCTGGCCTGAATCTGCTTTTCCAAGATAATCGGCGCAAAGTCCCTCATGCGCTGACTTCATGGCCCCTCCATTTGAAAAGTCTTTATCTAGGGACCATTGCACTGCTGCTACGCTCCTGCAAGAGCCGAACTCCGGGACAGGGGTTGAACTGACCCACGGAGGTCGGTTTTAGGGGGAATTTGTCGGCTGAGATAGTGACTGATGGCTGGAAGGCCAGCATCTCTGGCAGCTTCCTTCTCCTGTGCGTCATGGGTCCCCAGAGTGGGGTGAGGAGCAGCCCTGAGAGCTGACGGGCTGCCCTGAGGGAAGGAGGGGTCACCTCGGGCCACGAGGCCCGCAGTGTGTGGCTGGATGGCCGTGTCAGCCATACAGTGGAAATGACGTCCTCGGACCCTTATTTTTGTAGGTCGTCATTTTCTAGAGGTAATTACACTGCCCAGGGGAGCTCGTTCTGTTAACAAAAGCAGAAGCAGATGGGGTTTGACAGCCCAGTTTCCTTTGCTGAGCAGCTTACTGACTGTGGCTTCCTGTCTTTGGCTTGTTCTCAGAGTTTTCTGTGGCCAAACTCCTACCCGAGACCATGAATTCCTCCCACTACCGCTTCCCGGCCTGGGGGCAGAGCTACATCGAGGTTCCCCACAAGGCGTTCCGCAGCCAAGGTAAGTGCAGCTGCTGAGCCCGCCCCAGGACCTCGGGGGCTCGGCCCTTGCGGACGAGCGGCCGGCCGTTACCTGGAGGATGCAGCGCCCTCAGGCCTGCTCGCTGTTCCCGCAGGAGCGGCTCTGGGCCAGCACTTCTCAGCGGGTCCTGGCGGGCGCCTGAGATGCTCACTCAGAATGCTGATTCCAAGTGCGCCCCAGCCTCGTGAACTGGAACTGGGGAGGAGGCTGGGAATCTGCATTTTGGACAGGCTCTCGAGGTGACGCTGGTCCACTGTGAAAGACACCTGTGTCCTCCCAGATCGGCACAGTGACATGTCAGCAGAATATGAAGAGACGAGGCCATCCCCCTTCCCCCATCCAGGGTGGCCTCCGGCTAGGTGAGGGGTTTGTCTGCCCAGGGGTCTACTTCCATCTCCGGGGGCTCAGGCAGCTCTGGCCATTTTTGCTACAGTGACAGTCCCTCTGGCCCCTTGAAAAGTGAGTGCCTCCACTGCTTGTCCCTTGGAGCCGCGGCATCTGCGTGTCTCCCGTCGGCTCAGAGGAGGGGCACGCAGTCACTGCCACCGTTCAAGCCACAGCTGAAGGGTCACAGAGTTTCTACTCAGGCCCCTGAGAGTCCCGCCCCCACCCCCAGGAGCTGCCCCCGGGTTTTGAGTGTGAGGGCAGGCACTGCGCTCTGCTGGGCAAGCGGGTGTGGCTGGGGCTCTGCCACTGGAAGGCTGACAGGTGTCTGTGACCCTCTTCTTTTCCGCAGCCTGGACCACCATCGTGGGCCTTCTCTACCACAGAATGCACGATTACCTGGACCACATCCAGCCAGCCAAGACCAAGTGAGTGTCTCGGGTGACACGGCAGGGAGAGGGCAGGGAGAGGGCAGCGGGCGTGTGTGCACCTGCCCGCCGGACGGCTGACCGCGGAGACGCCACCCGCCTGCCCTCACAGGTCTACAGGGCCGTAGAGCACTCGCAGTGCACGCCTGGGGCTTTTCTATTAGGGCCAGGGCACAGCCCGCGGAAGCGGACGCAGGACCTCGGCGCTGGGGGTCAGCGGCCCTGGGCGCGCAGGCTGACGGGGCAGGGGGCAGGGGACCACAGCCGCCCGGAGCTCCCGGTGCGTGGACGAGTGCCTGCACCGCCGAGCCTCGCCGCCGCTTGTAGGGCGGGGGACAACAGCACACGCTGCATCAGTCAGGGCTGGTTGGGTGCGCGGCCGCCGGCGGACGGCGGCGAGGCCGGGGGCTCGTGGGACGGGGGAAGGCTTCAGGCACGGCGGGACCCAGGGCCCGGGGAGGCCTCCCGACCTGGTCGCTCTGTCTCCCGCCTGGGCTCTCCTCTATGCTGGCTCCTTCCCAGGCGGGCCCCTCCACAGAGGCACGGCTGGCTCCGGCGGCTCAGGACGCCCCGGCTGGGAGTCCCGAGGTCTCGTAAGGACAGCAGCCTCTTTCCCGAACGTGTGCGTGGAAACTCAGGCAGGGCTGTGATTGGCCCGTTCGGGTCATGTACCCATCTGGCTCCTTCCAATCATGGTGGCCGGAGCATCCTGCTCTGTCATTGGCCAGGTCTGCTCACATGGGCTCTGTGGAAACTCGGGGAAAGCTGTGATTGGTGTGCTTGGGTCATGTGCCCATCCTGGCCTCCCCCATCACGGTGGCCGGGGTGTGCTCACGTGGCCCCTGCGGCCTGGCGGTGGGTCAGCCCGCCCAGAGCGCGGGGAGAGGCGGGTTCCTGGAGGGGAGGGGAGGAGAGGGGAGGGGAGGGAGGCTGGCGCGGCCGCCTCGGGGGCACCACAGCCCGCTCCCGTGTGGCCCTGGGCCCGATCGCCCCGGGAAAGCCTGCGCTTTGGCGACATTCCTCGTAACTAAGGGAGGGGACCGGCCACTGCTGCTCTGCGATTTCCAGACTCCTTCGGGGGGTTGTCGAAGGGAAATGCCGTCACCTTGCCTCAGAAGGATGCCTTCTCAGCTACCTGGGGGCTCTTCCTCCAGACCCAGATTACGGATGAAGAACGGTAGCCGCGGCTCCCACGCGGGACGGTCAGGCTGAAGCTGGCGTGTCGGTGGGAGCCGTGAGGCGCGTGTCCGAGGCGCGGCCAAGGGCGAGAGCGCGTGGGGCGAGCGGCGTCCTCCCGCCTCGGCCGGGGGCGGAGAGAAGGCGGGTCGCCCTTCACCGGGCAGCTCCCGGGCGCCGAGCAGAACCGTGGCTGGCCGGCGGCCGACGCACCTCTCCACGACGGGACAGAGTAACTGTCTCTGCGTCCGCAAGCCGTCGCGTCTCCGTCCCGGCCGCTCGGTGGGCCGGGCCGCGCGAACGCAGCCTCAGACGAGACGCGAAGGAACGGGCGGCGTGCCCACGAGCTCTCCAGGCCCCGGCGGCCCCCCAGGCCCGCGTTTGCGCGCCCCTGCTGGCCGCGCTCTTGTGCCAGTGGATGGGGGCGCTGGGTGTCCCGCGCTGGGGAGTCCAGGGATGCGCTCGAAGCCTGGCAGCGGGGACAGGCGCCCGCACAGAGGACTCTCGGGAGCCTCGGACCGTGCTGCACGATCCAGATCGCCGTGGTCAGCTCCCCCTGTCCCCGCAAGCCGTGCGCCCTGGGACTCGCCCAGGCAGAGGGCGCCCCTCACGGCCCCACCTGTTGGCATTAAGGCCTGTGGACCGCTTGCACCGTCAGCAGCAAATGCGTGCTCAGTTGGTTTCCCGAAGTCAAAACAGGACTATATTGCCGTGACGAGAACGTATTTTTCATGTGTGGAATCTTCAGCTTCAGGGAAGTTCTAAGGGCAGCACTTAATGCAGAAGTGTCTTATTGTCAGAATTAGCCTTGAAAAAAAACCGTCCAAGTGGTTCAGCAAGCATGGCCCCTGTACTTGCTGTCTGCCCTCCTGTGGGGTCAGGTGGGACCGGAGTCGGCCAGCAGCGTGGTAGCCCGCAGCGCGGGGTTGGGTGCGGGGCGCCCGGGGCTCTCTGCCCAGCGGGGCCCTTGGCGGCGGTGTGAACCAGGGCGACGCCGGGCCGTCTGGCTGTGTGCTCCCGTCTAGAATAGTGATGACGACGGACCGACGTGGGAGGCTGCCGTGAGCGTGGAGTGAGTTGACTGTTTAAACGAGGCTTGGTGCTTTTAAGGTGACACGTAAGCACTTGCTTTCATCACCTCATAAGATGGACGTTCTCGCCATGTTGACCGGAAGACAATTCTCAAATTCCACACGCAGTTAGCAGGAGAGGAGTAGAATCAGCAGATAGCATGCTGGTCTGCTCGCCTACACAGCGAGTCCCTTTCCTTTTAGTATCATGCGCTGTGACCTTCATATGTGTACGGTTTTTATAAGAATGAAAGGTGCTGTGGAATTGTAATGTCCTCTCCATCCCCTTTTGGGGTGAGGTGGAGTCAGCACGAGTTTAGTGCATGAAGATGGGGGGTAGGCTGGGACGGGGTCTCCACCTTCACAGCCAAGCCCTGGGTGGGCCGTTCCAAGGACCCAAGCAACCACTCCTGGGGGCAG
>NC_138381.1:80647764-80674920 GCF_054177405.1 Leptonychotes weddellii
GGGGTGTCCTCGGATGATCTGATTGACACCTTGAAGGAGGGCACCTGTGGTCCCGACGCAGCCTGGGGTGAATGGTGAGCGCGGCACGCGGGCGTGTCCTCAGTTTCCCCACGCTGCCCACCTGTCCAGGGCCCTGCCTGCGGGCGGCGAGCCCCTGCTCCACTGGGTCACAGGCCTCACCCCTCCCCCTGACCTTTTGCCCTCCACCCCCTTTCTGGAGGTGATTCCTCAGCTATCTCCTCTGCGGGGCCCTGCCCCGGCAGCCGGGGCCTGTGTGAGCGTCCGTTGGGAGGGGCTGCATTCACCTGCCCTGCTCACAAAGATAAGACACATCCACACACACCAGGATTTTGAGGCTGATTGAAGGGGTTCCTCATCAGTCCCCCAACATGACTTCCATTTTTCTTGCTTTCCTCCAAGGTGGGGCATCTCAGCCATTTGGAGCCCTGGCCCCTGGCTTTGTGGTGAGATGAGCTGGGTTGGGGGCGAGTGTGGCCGGCTGACGTCCCGGGGCACCTGCTCCCTATGCTGGGCATGGGGCCTCTGAGTCCTTCCACGGCTCTACTGAGGGTCAGAATTGAGGACCGTGGAGCCTTCTGTGTGTTTGCTTGGGGCAGGGACAGGCAAATTCTCCCTGCCTCGTTTGTAGGAAAAACTATATACTTGGATGAAAAGCAAACGGATTTCTAAGCCAGGAACATTTACGGGTTGTTATCTGATAGATTTTCCTCCTCTCCTGAAAAGCAGAAGCTTTTCTGTACCTTGATTATGAACAGTAGGCAATAAATACTTGATGAGTCCCATTGGCATCTCCCCAGCGGTTGGGTTGTCTGAGAAGTCTCTGACCCCGCAGAAGGTGCTCCGCGGGCCCGTGTGACACCCAAGGGAGGTGTGTCTGGGGCAGTCAGGAGGCCGAAGCGGGGCCAGCTCTCTGCGGGAAGGCCCTCTCTCTATCGACCGCTGGGCCTCGGCTTCGGGGCACAGGAGGGGTTCAGATGACAGGACCTCCACACCCCGCCTCATTTCCTAGTCCCCACACTTGCGTCTACGCCTCCCACATTTCCCCGGGAAATCGGGCCATGACACGATGACTCACCTTCCTCTTTCTGGCAGGGCTACTCCCCGTGTGTTCACAAATCATTCTCCTGGGAACGTTCTAGGCCTCCGTTCTGGAGACGGGCTGAGGGCGTCTGTTCCAGTTGGGCTGCACATCCAGACATGAGGAGGCGGTCTGCTGTTCCCACGCCGGGAGGGGCTCCGGGGGCCAGGGCAGGAGTTTCCCTCCTGGGGTGTGACCTTGGCTTCAGACCCCGGGGAGTGCAGTCTGCTCCTCCACCCCTCTGACCACACACGTGCTGGGCTCGCTGCCGTCGGGGCTGATTTTTAAATCCCCTCGAATGTGGATCTGGAGTCAGAGGGAGGGGACTGGGAGAGGCCCCTTCTGCCAGAAGGGAGGCAAGCCGGCTCCACACTGCGGGCAGTGGGGGAGGACATCGCTTCTTCCTTGGGGCCTCAGCACCCCGGCCCTGCGTGAGCCTGGCTTCGGGCTGGCGTCCACCTGCCTTTCCGTGGCACAGGGACACACAAGTGCACCTGCCGTGAACAGTGACCCCTGATGCTGTCCTGGGGGGCAGGCCCAGGGCCGCTCAGGGCCAAGGACACCTGGGTGATTCCGGGTGGGGGCCAGCACCTGGTCTTTATCTGCACTTTGGGTTTTGTGGGTTTGTGTGTTGTGGGGCCCCTGCTGATGACCTTCTGTGTCCCCAAGCAGCTGCAGGATGAGGTTCTCCATGTCTGAGCATGATGCTCACAGCAGCTGGGACATTGAGGGGACGAGGGGGGCAAGTGGCTCTCAAATTTAAGGGCTTGTGAAAACCCAGGCGGCTGGCTCCCACCCCAGTTTCTGCCCGTGGTGGGGCGCTAGGATTGGCCGTGACAGGCTCCTGGGTGATGCACTTGGAAAACCACCCTCTGTGGTGACCCAGGTGGCACCAGGGACGTGGTTGGGCATCTCGGAAAGAGTCTGGGAACAGAGTAAGGATACATGGAATTGTGCTGCATGGCCCCTCCAGCTTCTCTTAGGGTTTGAGGTTCAGCTCATCTCCCTGAGCACCAGTCCCTCTGCCCTGATGCGGCCTGTGCTCAGAGAGAGGACAGCCTGTTGATTTCTGACGCACGTTCTCCTGCAGCCTTGTGCAGTGGGCCGTGCTGCGGTGGATGTCCCTGCAGGTGCTCTTGGAAATTGGGGATCACGCCTGCCGGCGTGTAGGGTGGTGCTTCCCCTGTGACTCACGCAGTGAGTACTTCCACGTGCTCTGTGTTTTGCCAAGATATCAGGAATAAACGGCGTTAATATTGTGTTGTGCACTCGGGGACCATCAGCCACACTTCTAGCGTGAAGCAGAGGACGGTGTTTGCGGTGGGTCCAGAGGGTGCCCCTCAGGGCTGCGGGCACGTACCAGCGCCGGGAAAGAGGAGCTTCCACGTCTGGAGCTGGGGTGCCGGGGGGGCCGTCCCATTGCCCCCCTGCGCTGCAGAAGTCTGACTCACACCCTGGCCCACGCAGCCCCGAGATGGAGGTGGGGCGGGGTCTCGTGGGCGGATGAGACGATGGCGGGAGCGGCGGGCAGCCACAGAAGACGTCCTGACTTAGTGACTGGGCGTCTGTGGGACAGCGTGTGTCCAGGAGCAGCCCAGCTTCCCGAGCTTCCTGCTGCGGCTCCTGGCGGACCCCCTGCGATCTGCTTTGGGCAGAGCAGCTGTGGCCAAGTGCCCCGGCTGGCGTCCCGGAGAAGTCCAGGGGCTGGAGTGTTCTCTCTTCGGGGAGAACGAGAGTCCTAGGAACAAGGTCGTGGGTTGATCTGGTGGCTTGTTCGTTCCTTTGTCCTCTCAGCCCGTCTGTAGTGAGTGCCTGCTGTGTGCCTTCCCTGGCCAGGCCCTGGGGGTCCTTCCCGGCGGGGAGGGGGACAGCAACCAAACAAATACATGAATATGAAACTTGCTGCGTGGTGAGCGACGCTGGGAAGAAAATAAACAAGAGGAAGGGGTGGGGCTGCATGGGTTGGTGCGTTTGAATGGGCAGGAAGGTCCCTCCGGGAGTAGCATGTAGCACAGACCCACAGTAAATGGGGGGGGGCATCCTCAAGGGAGGACACAGCAAGTGCAAAGGCCCTGAGGTAAGAGCCCTGGCTTCTGGGCTGATGTGGGCGAAGGAGAGGGGGGCGTGGGGTGGGCCGGATGCCGTGGCCCTCTGTGACCACGACAGGGTTGAGATGGAGTCAGTGGCCTCTAGCGGCACTCCCCCAAGATCCCGGGGGCTGGGGGCGGGGCGTCGAGCTTGGTGTCAGGAGCCTGGCTTCTCCGGTGGCCTCACGAAGCATACTCGCCCTTTCATTTCAGTCCCACAGGCAGCGCAGCGAGGCCACCAACAACAGCAACCTGGTGTTCCTGTACTGTGCCTTCCTGGACTTCAGGTACGCTTGCGGGGGGCCCGGGGCGGGGACAGGCGGGGAGGGGAGCAGGTGCGGTGGGCGCACGGTGCCCAGGGCCAGGCCCCGCCACACGCCGGTCCGGTTAGGATCCGGCCACCCTTCTGGAGGCAACAGGGTTGCACTGCCCGTAAATGCTGGCAACGACCTGGGACCCGGGCAAGAGCCGGAGGAGGTGCAGGCCGGGTTTTCTCAGAGGCCACATTAGCACCTAGCAGGACTCAGCCCTTAAAGCCCGGCAGCTTCAAAACACTCACCTGGTCCGCCAAGGCACCACCGGGGCCCTGGCTGTGCTGGGGATCGGTGCCGCGCTGGGGAGGTGGCCGGGAGGGGCTGGGCGAGCGGCTCTTTCCTGGCGGGCGTGTGGGCCTCTCAGGATTCATGGCCCTGATGGCTGATGGCCACACTGTGGTGTGCTGACGTCAGCCCCGCCTGAAGCTCTGGGAGCCCAGGCACAGACCAGACGTCCTTCTCAGCATTCCGTGGGCGCCTGGGAATCCACCGTCCCCCGCCGTGCTGGACCCCCATCCCTGCTGATCTCCACGGGCACCCCACTCGCTGTCGGGGGGCCCTCTTCTGATGGAGTTCTAATCGTGATGCTCCTCTGGGCATGGCCCCCCCACAAATGGCCCCCACGGTCAGAGCAGGGATTGAAATAGACCCCCTCCCCCGCCTTCCCCGGGGCCGCGGAGCTACCGTAGGGGAGCGTGAGAGAAAATCAGGAGTGGGCGGGGCTGGGGGCACAGGGCTGGGGGTCAGGGATCCTCTCGGGCTCTGTGGGTCAGAGAGGGCCCTCTGCTTCCCTGCACTCAGTGACCAGGAGACTCAAGGTGCTGGTGGGGCTGTGCGGTTGAGCACCATGTCTGCCCCCCGCACAGCAGGAAATGCAGCCCATCCCCCATAGCGCCCAGCAAATCCCGCTGCTTTCTGTCCCCGGAGCGCCTTCCCCTGGCTGTGCCCGTGAGTGCACACATCACACCACCTGCAGAACGCATCGCCCACGCTCTAATTGTAGCAGTTTTGCCTTGGCCGGGCTCGGCCGGCTGCAGCCCGTTACTTGTTCCTTTGCAAATTATGAAAATGTGGAGACACGTCCACCTAGAGATAGTCATCCTCATTTGGGGCGCTCCTCGCAGGGAAATATTTTATGGATGGAATAGGGGAGATGGAGTTCGGTAGTAACGAAATGGCCTGTTGGTTCTTACCTTTGAAGACATTTTAGGAACAGAGAAAAGTACAAAGAATATTCCAACAAGGGCAGGTACCCATTGCCCCAAATTTATAATTATTGTCATGTTCATATTTTCAAGAATAAAACAGAAACATCACAGATGCTGTCAAAAGAACATTCCGTCCCCCCCGCCCCCCGCCCCGTTCTCTGCCTCCAACCCCCAGGGCCACCGCCATCCCGCGTGCAGTGTGAGTACGCTTCCGTCGCCGTCCCTGGGTATTCCTGGTGAGCGAGGAGCACACATCCAGAGGCAGCACACCTCTGGTCACGCAGCTCTGTGGGTTCGGACAGACGAGCGCAGTTGTGTGCACCCCCGACCCGGCCAGATCTCCGGCCCGTGCGCCACCGCTCCTCGGACTCCAGCTCTCGTGGCCACTGATGGGTCTTCCACCCACGGTTCCACGTCTGCAAGAACGCCGCGTGGACGGAGACACCGTGGGCGCCGCAGCGGGCTTCCGTCATCGAGCACGACAATACCCACGTTGTTGCGTGTGCTTACCGCTCCCTGCTACCGCTCACGGCCGAGTGGCACTCCGCCGCTCCCCTTGTGCCTGGGGGTGCGTCTGGGCGGCCGTGAGTGTGGCTGAGTGTGTGCAGGTTTGCGTCCCGGGAGAAAGCCCACTTGCTTGTGATGTTCTTGAGCGTCGCTTGCTGGAGGTGTTGACCATCATGTCAGTGTTCACGGAGGAAATTAGTCTGTAGTTTTCTTGTCTCGTAATGTCTTTGGTTTTTGTACCAAGGTAACCGTCCCTTTGTGAAAGCTGCATTTCAGACAGTTTCTACGGAACTCGTCTTGTTTCTTCCATAAGTATTTGTTCGAATTCACCAGCGAGGCCACTTGAGCCTAAGATTATGTTGTTGGCAGGCTTCTGGCCACCATTGAATGTCTCCGGTTGACACAGAACGATTCAGCCGTCTACTTCTTTGTGAGTTTGGGCAGTTTTGTGGAGAATTTGTCCGAAATGTGTTTAAAGTGTGAGCACGGAGTTGGCGGTGGCCCCCGTGCCCGCACTCCTATCGGAGGGCTTGTGCTGATGTTCCCCTTCCACGTTTGGTGTCTGCGTCCCTCTCTCCCTTCTTGGTCACTCGGACTGGAGGTCTGTCAGCCTTGTTGATCTTTCTCAAAGAAATGCCTTCTGGTTTCGTTGGTTCTTCTCCACCGCGTTTCTCTTCTCAACTGCTTTGATTTAGTCTCTTGCCTTTGTCCCTCGGTTACTCCTCTCTGCTTGCCATGTGCTTCGTTTGCTGAGTGTGGCTTTGGTCGTTGAGGCCTTGAGGGTTTTCTGATGCAAGCGTTTCGGGCTGTACGTTTGCCTGCGAGCACTGATTTGCCTGTGTCCCACGGTGTCAGCACGTGGCTCCCATTTTCATCAAATTAAACCTATTCTCTATCCTTCTTTGTGACGTCCTCTTCAAGCCACGTGTTGCTTTGAAGTGCATTGTTTAGTCCGACTGCTTGGTGGTTTTCCAGAGATCTCTCCGCTCCTGATTTCTAATTGATTTTTGTTGATGAAAAAACATGAATGAAAACATTTTTTTTTTTTTAATTTCAGTCCTTTTAAATTTCTAAGAACTTGTTTTATGACCCAGCATGTGTTCAGTCCTGGAGAATGCTCTATCTTTTCTTTAAAAATGTCTGCTCTTGGCGGGTGTCTTATAAATGTCGGTGGGGTCACATTGATGGTGCTCATGTGGCTTTCTATGACTTTATGGCTTTTCGGCCCACTTGTCCCATTGGTTAATGAGAAAGGATGGTGACGTCTCCGTGTCGTGAGGGATCTGTCCGTTTCAGGGGTTTTGGTGTCTTTTGAAGCTCTGTTGTTAGGTGCTTTTCCAGTTAGGATTGTTCTGTCTTCTTGGAAACTGACCCGTCACTGCTCCTTCTGGTGGGAATGTTGGTTGTTCTGAAGTCCCACATGGCCTACTTTTGACACAGCTGTTCTGGCTCTTACTCCGTGCTTGGGTGCTGTGTCTTTCTCCACCTTACATTTCAACCTCTTTATTTATCATCTTTATATTTATTAAAGTAAGTCTCTTTTAGGTTGCATATGGCGGCACCTTACTTTTTTAATCCCATCAGAGCATTTCTGGTTTTGATCCGTGGGTTTTGACAATTGATATTGAATGTGATCACGGATGTGTTTGGATGGAAACCTGCCATCTTGGTGCCTGTTTTCAAATTTTCCCACCTCTTCCTTGTCTCCTGTGTTCTCTCTTCTCACGTCACTTGGATTCGGGATGTTCGTTACAATGTCGCTTTATCGCCATGGTTGACCTCTAAGCTCCCATGTGATTTTCTGTAGTGGCTGTCCCAGGGCTCCCAGTGTGTGTGTCTCTGGTTCCTCTGTGTCCACCTCGAGCGACAGGACGCCACTCCGCGTGCGGTCTTCGACATCACGGCAGCGTCGCGCCCTGCGCCGCCCTGGTCGCTCACTGGACCACGAGGATGCCGTAAGCGCACCATGTGTTGCTGGAAGTTTTGCTTCAGTCAGTTGCCACTGAAAATAAGACAACAGTCGCACGTTTTCCTTCACTCTCGTCCATTTCCAGCTACTCTGTAGGTCAGAGTTTCTGTCCAGCATCATATTCCTTGAACTGTAGCGCAGGTCCGGTGCCAGTTTCTGTTTGTCTCAGAAAGTGTTCCTTTTTATTTTTTTCAAAGATGTTCTCACTGCGCTGAGAATTATGGGTCACTTTAGGCTGCAGGAAGCAGTACAAGGAATATCAGTGTATTATTCTTCTAGAAGGTACAAGCAAGTGTCCCCTGGACCCTCTTACCTTCCTGACCCCTTCCCGTGCCCTCATGGTGGCCACAGCCTGGAGACTTTGAGGTGTTTTCTCAATAATTTCTGTGTGAGTTATATTTACATTCAAAGAAAATATGTGGTCTTGTTCAGATCCGTGTTTCTTGTCCCATTCCACCATACTTGGTGCTGTGCTCGGCCCACATCCATCTCCGCTTTTGTGCAGGATTTTATCACGTTTACCCCACATTTTAGTCACGTGTGCGACTGGCCTCCTCTGCTTGGACGCAGGCTTCTAGGTCACGGGGTCATGTGCATCTTGCTGTTCTTCGGTTTTGCTTGGCCGGGCTCCCGTGGCAGATCCTTTGCGCACAGGCTCTCTCCTGTGTGCGGGTCTTCACGCCACGGGAGGCGGTGCCACGTTGTGCTCGGCTGCCCTGGCGAGGGCACATGTCATCATAACTTTGTGCTTCCATCTGGGAAGATGTGACTTCCCTGGTTTTTAATTCCCAGTCGCTTTCTGTGTACGGAGAGGTGCATTGTTCATCCCCGCGACTGTGCTCATGTGGCCCAGTGCCCACTGGGTTCAGGTCAGCCTCTAATGGAAGGAAGTGTGGCCTCTGCACGCTGGGGAGACAGACAGAGGAGCCACATAGAGCCCAGCAGCCAGCGTGGCTGACTGTCCTCAAGGCCACGGGACCTCAGATGAAGAGGAGGGTGTGCGGGGAAAGGACAGCCCCACCTTTAGTCCCTTTATTTGACATTATTACTGGGTTTTAGTGGCCCTGGACTGACAGGTTCTAGTCGCCCTGGCTGTGCTCTCTGGTCCCTGCTAGGCGCCCCCTCCTCCCTGCAGAGGGCGGACCGAGCATCACAGACACGGCCTCAGAAGCCGCTGTCCCTGCGTCTCGGCCATCAGGCTCAGAGCCCACCCGGGAGACGCCCCCAGTGACCCTTTCCCACCCACCCTCGGCTTCCACGGCAGTCAAGTCTCAAGCAGAGAGCAGTCACACCGCGTCCTCACGGGGACAGTCCCGCCTCGGGGGTGGCAATGAGTGCTGCCAGTTTGTGCTCCCCCACGGGGCACCAGCGCCCCTCCTGGACGGCCACGTTCCTCATCAGCTGTGTCCACAGAGAGAAACCACCACCTTTGAATTTGTTCACCTTTGTAAGGGCCCTGCCTTCGGCTGAAGCAGACGTCTGTCTTTGCCGATAACTCAAAGGGGCCATTTCTGGAAAGAACCATGGAAATTCTTCTTGGGAATTTGAGAACACAGAGAGAGACCCCGAAGAAAACGATAATCGCTGATATTCTTACCGTAAGAAGAAACCACAGTTAGCGCTTGAGCATGTTTGCTTCCAGCCGTTTTGGTCTGGGTTGAGACTTTAAGAAGTGACCCAAGTCCTAAATCAATTCTGTAAAGAAGTAAACGTTGTAAAAAAGCAGAGATCCCTTTGACTGTTCGGTCCCACCCCCTCTCGCTGGAGGTGGCCAGTCGGGGTGTCCTCAGTACCGTGCGTGTCACTTACGGCCACGTCCGTGGAGCACGTGAGAGCTTGCTCTGCTTCACACGTGCGCACCGAACGTGATGTGCGAGCGCTCGGGTTTCACCCACGAGGATACACACCTGCGACTGCCGTACCACATCTTATCCCGCCCACGGTGGGCTGGGCTGCTTTCATGTTCTGTGGCGTGTGCCCTGGGCGCACGGCTCAGAGTTCTCGGCAAGTGGGGCTGGCGGGTCGTAGGACGAGCACGTCTCATTTTCAGGGGCTGTGGGTCCAGGGGCCCCCGAGTGCATGGGCCAGGGCGGGTACACCGCGGTCCTCCCCCGGTCTCCGTGCGGCCCACCCAGCCAGCTCCAGCACGTCTGCTCTCTCAGCCCGCTGCTCCTCTCTCCTATGTCCCCAGCTCCGGAGAAGGGGTCTGGTCCAACCAGGGCTGTGTGCTCACCGAGGGGAACCTCAGCTACTCCGTCTGCCGCTGCACTCACCTCACCAACTTCGCCATCCTGATGCAGGTGGTGCCGATGGAGGTAAGAGCCAGGCGCCGGGTCCCTGAGCCCCGACAATGGGCCCTTCTGACCTCAGGCTGCAGGCGGGGGCACACAGGCGGCCCCCACTCATCGGGGAGACCCTGTGATTGGGGACCTTTGTGAAGCTCTACATTTTTTAGCAAAAAAGCCCAAACCAAACCAAAACAAAAACCTTTGCCTCAAGTTCCCTGAGGCAGCACCGTGCAAGCCCTAGGTCCTTCCCGAGGGTCCGCATGCAGAAGGCAGGTGTGCCAGCGTCCTCTGCCTTCAGTCCCGGGCCGTGGAGCCTCTGAGTGGTGGGAGAGTCGGGGGAGAGTCCAGCGCAGCAGGGGGACGTCTGTCTTGCTCTCTAGATGGGGCCACGACCTTCCCTGGAGCCTGGGGTTAAGGGTGGAGGAGGGCCCCTGGTTGGGTTTCTCTGCATTGGAGTACCACCATTTAATCTGTCAGGCTGCGTGGTCGGCCCTAAGAGCTAGACGTTCATTTCATTGGTTTAAGGCAAGCATGGCTTGGAAGAGAAAAAAAAAGTACTCTTTAAAAATGCAGATGCCCCAGAGTGGGATCTTCTCAACTATTATTAGTCCCTGACCCCTGTGTGTGAATGACTTGATTGGCTTCTAGACTCCAGTGGAACTTGAATTTCTGTGCAGAGGGCAGGAGGTTGGGGAGGAGACTGGGGTTGGTCCAGGGATCTCCCAAGGCCCCTGGAAAGCCAGGCCCCTGTAGAGACACATTTCGTTTCATCCCAAACTGTGTTTTAGAAACTGAAAAATCTTATTTATAACTCTGAGTTTTTGGGTCCTCTCGAAGAGTCCGTGGGCTTGGTGATGCTGGGCTGCACAGAACAGGGAGTCAGAGGCTCCCCCCTTCCGCAGAGCTGTGCACCCCACCCCCCCATGGGGGCAGGTGCCCTGAGCTCCCACGCGGTCATGACCCCTCTGCTGGCCAGACCTGCTCCACCTTGTCCCTCCCTTGGCACGTCTACTCCACGGGGCCCGTCTCTTTCCGCACAGACCCCCTGCCCTGGGTTCCGTGGTCCAGGGCACCGCAGCACCTGCCGCGTGTAGGACTGTGGAGTCTTGTCTGGTGTGGCATGACTCCTGGTGGCCCCAGGGTCATCACCTAAGCGTCGATTTCTCATCCACTGCCATTCAACAAGTACTTATCGGCACCTACCCCAGAGGTTCAGCTGTAAATAAGAAAAGCAATGACGTTTTGCTTTTGAGGAGTTTATATTCCAGGGGGAAAGACAGGTAACAGATTAGCAAACAAATGGGTGGTGTGGTCAGGGGAGCAGCAGAGGAGAATGTTCCAGGCCAAGGAACAGCAGATGCCAGAGGCAGGACGGGGCTTGCGGTGTCCCGGTGGAGGCCGCGGGCGCGGAAGGCTCCGGGTGGAGGTGGAGAGCAGAGGAGGCTCCTTCATCTGCAGCCTGTGCTGTGGGTCTTGTGTCTGGCCTGTGAATTGCTTATATAGACTCCAGAGGGGAGTTCCAGGCTACCCCAGGAGGATGGGGAGCGGCATCACCCGCCCCTTGCGCTCCCCACGCAGACACACCAGCACCGTGCACAGGTGGGAGCTGGGCTGGTCCCCTTTGCTCTGCTGGTGATGAAGCTCCGGGGGATGGGGCTGTGCCGACGTCCCAGGGCTCGTCACTCGGAGTCGCCAAGGGGAGTCCTGGCCACGCGTGGAACGGAACTGGGCACCTACAGGTCAGGAGTCTCTCAAGCGAGAGCATTCAGAGCTTTGGACGCGTGGTGCCGTGTCGGGCTTGAGGGGCACGAGCCATCGGCTTGCTTGTTGGCCCGCGGGGTTCATCTGCCGTGACCCCCAGCTGGTCCCAGCGGGAGGTACGTGTGGGCAGCAGCCGCCCCTCAGGTGATGGGCACCGCTTCCTGTCTGGTTCCCGCCCCCGGCCCTCTGTCACCCCTTTCTCTCCTGTCCCCCTACTCTTCTGCCCGGTGCTGCCCAAGTCTGGCTTTGCACCGTTAGCTGCAGGGAGGTCAGGGTGGTGGGCTGGTGCCAGTGGTGTGGGGACAGTGAGGTGGGATGGAGTAGAAGGTCCCAGAGGGCCCCGAAGTTACCTGGGCTGCATGGGGTGCCCTCTGAAATCCCACCTGTTCCAGGTCTCTCCCCACCTCCTCTTGTCCCTGTTCTGCACAGACATCTGTCACCAGGGGTCAGGCTGGGGGAGTTGGGGACACCACCGCCATGCGGCTCATGCCTCCGTCTCTGCCTGTCGTGCCAGGGCCTCAGCCCACGTGCCTCCGTGTGTCCCTCTGGGTGCCACGTGGGAGTCAGCGACCTGCCTTAGGTGTTCCAGTGGGAAAGGCTGTGACCCGCAGGACGTATGTGCCGGTAGGGTGGGGACAGGCCGAGGGTGCGGTGGCCGAGACAGCGAGGCCCAGAGAGGGGGATGGGCTGGGGTCAGTCATTCATCCAGCAACGAAGCATTGGATTCGAGGTGATGACCCGGGGCCTTTAAGGCACTGCTCTGGGCCTTGGGAGCAAAGCAGCTGACACATGACAGTGCGTGGGACCCCAAGTGAGGAGCAGGCGCTCCGCACTTGAGAGCGCGCTCTGCCCTGTGGCGGCGGGGATGCGTGGAAGCCACGGGGGCAGGGCGAGGAAGGGCGCGGTCCCCAGGGCCTTCCCAAGGAGGAGGTGCCGGTGAGTGACCTCAGGGAGGAAGGAGCAGGGGCACACATCGGCAAGGGGCCGGGGGGCTCTCGGGAGAGGTGCTGGGGCTCAAAGCCAGAGCTTCAGACCCAAACGTTGGGGGCAGAGAGGCTGTCATGGATGTGGGGGAGCAGACCGCCTATGAGCACTGGTGCGGGCAGGACCGACATCTTCCCGTCGCAGGTGAGCGCAGGGGGACTTGCCCAAGGTCACCTGGGGACGGAGCCCAGCTTCGGCTCTGCTCTCTAGATCCTAAAGCTGGGGCTGGTGCTGAGCCTCCAGATGGTCCTCTGGGTCCTTTGCACACAGAGAACGAAGTCCGCGCTGTGGGCTCTGCAACGTGGAAGGGGCTGCTGGGTGGTGGATGTGGGCAGGAAGTTGGGTTTGGGATGTTGGTGGGACAGGGAGGAAGGGAGGCAGCTCAGTCCAGTAAGCTAAAAAAAAACCAGTCACAGAGCATTTACGATGCAAATCTGTCAGCGTTCCATGTAGGTGACACCAGATTTGGACAGTCTGTGGGTGTCTTCGTGGAAGCAAATCATATCTACTCATTGCCAGGAAAGGTGATTTGAAAATGATTCAAAATTACCATGCTAAAAATGAACGTTCTCAGGAATATTTAAACAAAGACAGCAGTTATCACAAGTAGATGCCGAATCTGAGGCTCAGTTCATTTAGTGAGAACAGCCAGAATGGCTTCCCCCATCCTCCCCAGTGCTCTGGGAGGGGCTGTCCTGGTCCAGGGTCTCTCCTCGGAGCTCACAGCTGCACTCCCCTTCCCTCCGCGGGTCTGCCCTGGCCCACACCCCAGCAGGGCCGCTGTGGAACCCCTCTGCGTGGAGCCTGGGGTGGCTGGGCTGGGACGTGGAGGAATGTCCCAGGCCTCGCTCTGCTCACTCTTCTCTGTGGGAGGGAGTGTGACATGGCCCCCCGCCCCCAGTCGGCAGCAGTGAGGGGCTCAGCCAACCACAACCCCAGGGTGGGGGACGCCACGCTTTACACTCCTGCTACAGAGAGTGGGAAATAGGCCTGGACCTCCTCCCACCGAGTGCTGACCCCACAGGGTCCCCCGGCGGCTGGTTCGTGGGCCCCCTTGACCCAGAGCACCGGTCACCCCGGCTGTGGCCAGCGGCTCTCGTGGTCATTACTCCATCTGACCCTAATTTCTTCTTCTGTTAGGAACCGTTTCCGTTAACATGGTAGCTGATACGCGTAGGTTTTAAGTGGGAGGTGGTGGGAAGGGTAGTGAGTGGAAGGCAGTGTCTCCCACCATCTGCTCTCCTGCCGCCATCCCCTGTGAAGCCACACCTGTTCCAGGGTCTCCCCTCCTCCCGGGAATGTTCCCCTCTCCACACGGGGTGCCACGCTGTAAGCAGGGCTGGGGCCCCCTCCCGTGTGCAGTGGGTCCCCTTGCACACCCACGCCCCTGCCTCGTCCTGGCCATGCCTGCTGCCCCCTCAAGACCGGGAGCCTTGGCCCTCAGGGGGCTTGGCTGGTCACCTGCTGCTGGGCACTACGCTGGCTCCCGTCCATGGCTAGTTCCGGCAGGGGACCTGGGGGCACTTACACTGCTCTCTGGGGACCCTGTTCCAAGGTACACCTCCAGCAGTGGACAGGGACGAGTAACTCTGTTGTCAGCGTGAATCACAAAAACACGGCTCCACCACTGGGGGCTTCTAACTCCCCGGGGTAAGTACGTTTCAGAGCTCGTGCACTGATGCCCGTGGATCTGGGGCCACCATCATGACCAGGTGTGCCAGCCGGACACCTCTCCGAAACTCACTTTCTGCACCTTTAAAATTTGTGAACCCTGGGCCCCTGGGTGGCTCAGTCAGTTAAGCGTCTGCCTTGGGCTTAGGTCATGATCCCAGGGTCCTGGGATCGAGCCCCGCGTCAGGCTCCCTGCTCAGCAGGGAGTCTGCTTCTCCCCTGCCTGCCAGTCCCCCTGCTTGAGCTTGCACGCTCTCTCTCTGTAGCTCTCTCTGTGTCAAATAAATAAAATCTTTAAAAAAATTTTTTTAAAAATTCGTGAACCCAAATTGAGTAAGAATCCTAAGAAATTAGTTTTCTCCTATTGGATAAAATTATCTTTAGCTTAATTTTGGAACAGTATGTTCCAAAGGAACATTAAGGAAGATAGTAGGAGAGACTTTGCACGGCATAGAGCAGATCCCCGTGAAGCTCCCATGGCCAAAACAACGTGGTGTCCATGTAAATCCAGCAAGGCAGACCGTGACTTTTCAGGACACCCATGAGGATCTGCATCATAGAATTCAAAGAATCGGAAAGCCAGATAATATGTAAGAGTGTAAAGTAAAATGCTATTACAACCTGATTTGTCATGGACGCAACAGAACAACGGAAGCGTTAATGAGCCTAATGCTGTGGAGCGCGTGGGCTCTGATACCTCCACGCCAAGGAGGGCAACGCACCTCGGCCTCCGTGTTAATAGAATGATTCCGTTAAGAGTTAACGAGCTGTCGTTAGAGTGGATTGTAACGGCGCCCCCTGACCTGGAGGGGTCTCCAAGGCACTGCCACGTGGAAAGGGCAGGTTGCAGAGTAAAGTACAAACATCCCAGCTTCTCCTTTTTTAAGGTTTTATTTATTTATTTTAGAGAGAGAGCGCGCACACGCAGGGATGGGCAGAGGGAGAAAGAATCTCAAGCAGGCTCTGTGCTGAGTGCAGAGCCTGATGCGGGGTCGACCTCACGACCCTGAGATCATGACCTGAGCTGAAATCAAGAATCGGACGCTTAACCGGCTGAGCCCCCCAGGCGCCCCAAACATCTCATCTTTATAAAGCCCTGTGAGGACCCCTACATGAGGTCATGTCGCGGTGTGTGATCCGGAGACAGGTACCAAGGTGCCGTCCGGGCTGTTGGCAGGTCGGGAGACACTGGACTGAAGCTGGTCAGCTGTGTCCCCGTGCATGCATCTGCGTGGTGGAATTAGATAACGAGATCGAATAATAAAAGGAGCGGCTTGAAGAGGTGGTTTGTAAGCTCTGCTCTCAGGGGTGCAGGCTTTGGGAGTGCGTCTGGTTCCCTGCTTCTCCACGCCCAGCAGCCTGGAGCGGGCGCTGGGCAGAGGCCGCGTGAGGCTGTGCAGTGTGAACCGTGAATGGGTGAGTAGGTCCATTCTGCAGGAGAGGAGCTTAGGGAGAGCAGGGAGCCCTCTCTCTGGACGCCAGGATGCCAAGTGTGCCTACACGAGGGTTGAGGCTGGCTCACGCCGGCCTGTTCTCAAGGGGCCAGGGCAGGAGGCAGGCACTAGAATTGCCATCTCTCAGGACTGGCCGGCGGGGGCACTGGGGACCGAGGAACGGGGTCCGCAGTGGTGGATGCTGCGGTGGGCTGGCCCAGCCAGACCCAGGAAGGGGTGGGGCTCGGATTACCCTGGCCCCTTCGGGAGCCCCCATGGCCCCCATGGCTGACTTAGAGATGGGATTCCTGGGAAGGGAAATTGGAACCAACAGACTAGGAGGAGTGAGGGGCTGACGTGATGGAAGCCGTAGAGACGAGTCTGTCCCACCTGCGTCCGGGACCCCCACCCAAGGTTCACGTTCCAGGGGGACAGTCTGGTTGTACCATGGTGGGCACAGCCCCTGAGCTGGCAGAACTGGAGGCCCCCTCAGTGCGCTGCCTCCACATGCGGCCACTCCGCTGCTTGCCTCCTGCAGGCCCCCTCGCCCCTGCTTGCCTCCTCCAGCGGGTCCCCTCGCCCCTGCTTGCCTCCTCCAGTGGGTCCCCTCGCCCCTGCTTGCCTCCTGCAGGCCCCCTCGCCCCTGCTTGCCTCCTCCAGCGGGTCCCCTCACCCCTGCTTGCCTCCAGTGGATCCCCTCGCCCCTGCTTGCCTCCTCCAGCGGGTCCCCTGGGAGCCGCCCAGGAGGAGCATTTGTGCTGGGCAGGGAGCAGCGGGAGGACTGTGCCAGGACAGGGCATGTGGGAAAGCCAGTCCCCAGGAAGCCCCTGGCCTTTGCCGGCACAGACTTGGGAGGAGGGGGTCACGGCGAAAGAGCAGCTCAGTAAGAGCCACAGACCCCAGTCTGGAGGCTGGCCAATCCACATGATTCCTTTAGCCCGTCTGTCAATATTTCAAAAGTCAGAGAAATTATCTAAAATTTTGGATTTTGGTTTTCTTAAAAAAAAAAAAGTCTGACCCCTGGAGCTTCCTGCCCAAGCAGCTGCTGCCCCCAGCAGGCCGGGGCGGGGTCTGCACTTTCCCGCGGCACCTCCTCTGCCCTCCGCCGGCCTCCGCCTTCTCATGGGGGCACCGCTGTTCCGCTCCTTGGAAGGCAGCAGAGCCTTTCTTGCTCTTTCCTAGGGTGGGAAAATGACATACCCACGACGTGGGGCTTTGGAAAACACGTAAGATGGAAGTATTTCCTTCTGGAACAAGAGTTCCACTTGGATATGATGTGTGCAGGCTCCCAGCTGGCCTCATGAATTTATGTAAAATGCCTCCCCGGAGGCCTCGGAGTCTGTGGTCTGTGACTCAGAGGAGCCCATGTTCCGAAGCAAACTCCAGGCTTTTCTGGGCATTTCTAAATCTAGCCCCAGGGTGGGGAAGGAAGGGCACCGCGGGGGCACACCTCCTGAGGCCAGAGCAGCGGGGCGAGTGTGCACGCCTGTGTGTGCACGCCTGTGTGGAGGGGGTCTCGCCTCCGCAGCTCCCCGCTCCCTCAGGGCCCCCTCGTGCACCCCGGGCCCGCGGCTACAGGGCCCGCGCTCAGCAGCCACCCGCCAGTGCCGCTGCCTGAGCCACTGAGCCGGCTCTGGCCGCCGGGGAGGGCGCACGTGTTGGCAGGGTCAGCACCGAATTGCAGGGCGTGGCTGGGGCTGCCGGGGTGCCCCCTCGGAGCTGTGTGTCCCTTGTACCTGTCGCTCCAGCAACTTCCGAGGAGCACCTACTACGTGTGGCCCGACCCAGTCGCTGGGGTGTGCTCAGCAGAGGCCCCACCCTGCCCCCCCGGTCAGCAGACGCTCAGGGTCCCTGTCCTGACGCACCGCGTGGCCTTCCGCAAGTGCCTGCCCTGAGCCTCGGCTTCCCACCTGTGACTTCCCCTGAGTACTGGGCTCCGAGCACCCAGCCCCAAGAACTGAGCTTCGAGCTCCCAGCCTAGCTGAGGTGACAGTGTCTTCCAAAGCAGCGTGAGGGAGCCCAGGGTGACCTGGTGGCCCGAGGAGCTTGGTGACGTCCCAGAAGAGCAGGACGGGGCTGGGTGCAGCAGGCCTGAGTCGGGACTGAGCCTCCCCGCGCTGTCCAGCCCCTTTGCATTCATTCTTTTGATGGTGGCTTCCTGGGCCCCTGGGGGACCTGTCTCCTTGTTGATGATGCTCCCGCCCCCTCCCTCCCCTGCCCCTTCCCCTCCCATCCCCCCCCCCCCGCCTGTCCCTCCCGTCCCTCCCAGGCTCCCAGGGCCCTTCCCCCTGGTGGCCTTGCTGCGTCTCTGGGGCTCTGGGCCCCTGGCGGCAGCCCCGTCTCTCCCCTCAGGACCTAGTCACACAGGGAGACCCCTGTGCTCACCCGGGATGTGTGGAAACAGGCCTCGGAGGTGGGACGGGAACATGAGGGAGAAACCCCCCACTCGGGAGGCAGCTGCCAGCTGGGTGCTGTTGGGCGCTCAGCTTTTCCACCGGCCGACGGGGCCCTGCGGTCCTGGAGACGCAGTCGGTGCCCCGGTGCCCTGCTGGAGCCGGTCCCCTCCTCCCACCAGCCCCAGCCTCATGCACTGTAGGCTCTCCTGCGGGGGTCTGGCCGGCTGGGGCTCTGGCAGGAGACTGGGGGGAGGGCATGTGCTGGGCTGCCCTGCAGAGGGACGCTGACCGCTGACCTGACCGTGGCCTCAGGAGCCGCTGCTGCCCAGGCTGGGATGGGGACACGCGGCGCTGGTGGGGGGAGCAGGCGTGTCTCCATCCGGGAGGGCCGGGAGGGTCGGATGTGAGGGACAGGAGGCCAGGGGCTGGCATGGGGCTGGGGCGGGCGCCTCTGGGCTGCCAGGCTGAGCGGGAGACGGAGGCTGTGATGCGGGAGGCTCGCGCTCGTGCTGTGTTGTCGGAAGCATCGTGACTCTGCACCGTGGTGGGTGGAGCCGAGGGGGAGAGGCAGGGCCCTGTGAGAAGCTGCCCAGCCCGCAGGGGAGCCAGGGGCCCAGCAGGAGCCAGAGGGCTCTTCCCAGGCCTGTCCCGGCCCATGTCCTGCAGGTGACACACACGTGTGGGGGAGCAGAGGGGGAGCCCCAAGCCGGCCCCTCGCCCGGCTCCCCTCGCCCTGCGCATGCGGCCCCTGTTCCTGCCACAGCGGGTAGCGCAGGGGAGAGACCGTCTGCACCTTCCAAACCGGGTCACTGCATCTTCCAGGTGGTCCCACCTCAGCGCGCAGACCTGCACCAGGGCCCCTGATGGCTCCCCCCTCCGCTGGCAGGCGGTCAGGAAACGTCTGTGTGTGAGCACGTCTCCACGGCGGGGTTGCCGGTCAGACCGTGCAGTTTTAAACGTGCACAAAGGCTCACAGCTACGTGTGGGGCCTGCGCCAGCCCACCTCCTGCGGCGGGTGGAGGCTGCGGGTCAGGCCCACGTCTCCCCACCGTACATGCCTCCCCCAGCAGCACATACATGCTTTGCAGCAGGGTTGAAGTAGCCCCTGCTGCCGCCTCCCACCCCCTGCCCCACGTGTAAAGCTGGGGATCACACACCTTCCAGCTCCCAGCCCCGGCACCGGCCTCAGGGACCTGGCCGTGGGCTCCCTGCCTCCCATGGCGTGGCTGCCCAGGGCGGGCGCAGCAGGGACCTGATCCTCCAGGCCCCAGTTGTGTTGGGGCTGGGCCTTTGCTCTCAGGCCCACCCCGTCCCCCTGCTGGGGTCTGCACCCCAGAGGCTGACCTCTGCTGGCCCGGGTCTGGTCAGCTGGGGCTCTGGCAGGAGACTGGGGGGAGGGCATGGGGCCTGGTGCCCCCTTCCCTCACTGTGCTGCAGACAGCTTTCCCGGCAGTGGCCGCGTCTCCTCTGGCCCCTGGTCCAGCTTTTCCCAGTGACCATGGGCCACGGGCTAGGCCCTCCTGCCAGGGGAGGGGCTCCTGTCCTGATCCCCGCCTGGCTTGCTCCTTCAGCTCCGTGGCACCTCCCCTCCCCTGCGTTAACACTTCTCTGCATGAAATTTCCCACTCTTTGCAGTGCTGTCTGTACAGAACCAGCTGAGAGCCCGGGGGTGGGTGCCCTGGGGAACAGGCGGTGACCAGTCCAGTGCTCCGCCCCCAGCTCACCCCTTTAATGAGGTCGCTGGTCTGACCTTGGCAAGTCACGGGTCGTCTTAAAGACACCGGAGCCACGTCTCTGTGCAGGGCGTGGGGATGTGGGTGGGAGAGCCCACCCGATGCAGGCCCATGGGCGTCGGTTCTGACCCCAGCAGTGCCCCTCCGCCGGCCAGGGAGCTCGTTTCTGCCTGTCCTCGGGGCTGTGGACTCGATCCCATCCCTGGAACGGGACACGCGCCTACAGCCCGGACTCCGTGCAGGGGGATGCTGGCTGTGTGTTCCCGCAGAGCTACGCCTGGTGGAGCCCAGGGACCGTCCCCGAACCCTGGAGGCCCACGGAGCGACGTGCTCCTGCTGTCCATGGGCTGAACGAAGGTGTATGGCTCAGCCGGGGTCAGAGAGCTGGTTCGGGGGTGCTGGCTCATGAGAGCCTGGATTCTGGCAGCCGGGAGACCGGACGTCGGGGAAGAGCCACGTGGGTCAGGAGCAGCGAAGGGCTGAGTGTGTGCGCAGCCGGGGGCGCCCCGCTTGTCCTGCACTCTGCTCAGCCTTAGGCTCCCTTGACAACTGGCCTCCCAGCCAGTCCGGCTGACGAGAGACGGGCATTGGCGTGATGCCGCTCTGCTGTCCGCCAGGCGCTCCTGCCCTCGGCTGGGTCCCCTCCGTGTCCCCTGCTCCAGCGGCAGTCTCCCGGCCCCGCTCTGCTCCCGTCCCCTCCTCCCCGGACCTTCCTGCCCCACAGGGGTGGAGGCTGTGTCCGTTCCTCGGGGTGCCTCATGGCTTTGGTTTCCAGGGACTCCCACACCTAGTGACCCGAGTCCCACGTCGAAGCCCATCCACTGAGTCACTGGGAGGGTCCTGCTTTCCTGTCTGGACCCCCTGACAGGGTGACCAGGTGGTGAGGCAGAGATGCAGGGCCGAGGGAAGGAGTGTGGCTCTCATCTGGGGCGGGGGCCATGGAGGCAGTGAGCTGGGGTGATGACCTGGCCATGGAGACCGGGCTGAGGGTGGCCCTGATGTGCTGGGGGGCAGGGAGGGGCCAGGGGGGCCGCAGGTGGGCGCTCTGGGAATTGAGGAGAAGGAGAGGGTACGAGGTCTGGGCTAGCAGAGGAACCAACAGCACTCTGGGGTGCATGGGCTCTGAGGATGGAGGAGGGACCCAGAGGACCCTCATATCGGAGGCCTGTGAGAGCTGCCACCCACATCCCTGTCCTCTGCACTGTGGTCCCTGTTTGTTTCCGTCTCGGCCCGTCCAAGCAGGAGCGGGCGACCTTGTTTACTCACCTGTGCATTCTCTTGCTTCCCCCCTGCAGTGTGAGCCTTGTGCTTGGTACACAGTGGTGCTCAGTGCATGCTTGTTGCAGATGGGAGCACGGGCCGGGGCCCAGTGCTGCTCCTACTGGCTGTGCGGTCTCCCCTTCTGCAGATGAGAACGGTGGGTGCCCACCCACAGGGCTGCGCTAGGACTCACTGCCTGCATGTAGCAGGCGCCCAGTAAGGGCCGTGACGTTCTTCTGTCTCAACTATCCGGTCTTCCGGTCGGTTGGTGGTGGGCCTGGGTAGCTGTGGGTCCCAGGCTCGGGCTGGACTCCCGTTTATCAGAAGCTCCAGGCGGAGCGGGCGAGCAGAATGGAGGCGGGGGTGTCGTGCGCGGCTGGCAGGCTGCAGGGCTCACGCGGGGAAGCTTCTGCCCGGCGCCAGGAGCCTGCCCACCTTCGCCCCTGGGGCCTCCCCCACGTCTGTGAGCGGCAGAGGCAACGTCCTGCTGTCTCTACAAGACAGGCGTGCACGTGCATGTGGATTAGGTACGTCTTCCGTGGAGGACAGTGAGGGAGCTGGGGGAGGAGGCGAGAGCTCTCCCCGCCCCCGGCATTCAGCACACACTGCTGGTGCGAGGGTTCCCAGAGCCGTGGTCGTGAAGCAGTAAGAGTTCCGTCAGAGTGAGCTCTCCATCTCCCGGGAGAAAGATCTAGATGGCGACGGGTGCTGTGGAGATTCACAGACCGGGGAGAGGGCATCCCAGAGGCCAAGGGGTGAAGGTGTCATGGAGCCAGGCACATGCTCGTATTTCCATGGCTATTAAATTCATTTCCACTTGGTGGGGGCTGCCAAGGTGGACCTCAGTTACTGTGAAGAGCTGAGGGTCCGTGATGTGCATAAACCCTTGAATCTGATGCCTCCCTCCTTCTCCAGGCAGAGGCCATTGTGATGGTGATGAGACTTTCCAATTATCTATGATAGCAAAGAAAGAGGACATTCTTGGTTTAATATTAGTGTTTCGTGTGTGGTTTTATTCCCCAAAACATCTCTTTAAGAGCACTTCACCGTCTCTGGAGGCGGGCGCCGCGTCTCCTCTCCTCTCCCAGAGGATGCGAGAAGTGCCGAGGTAAACATCGCTGGATGTGTGGGTTTTACCTGCAGGATTTCTCACAAGACTTGCACTGCTCGTGTTCCCCTGAAGTCGTTAGAGGGACAGAGAATGCGGCTCTCCCTCACTGTTTCTAACACCGGAGACACCAGTCCAGGGAGCCCTGCTCACACCACGTTGCGGGAGCCAGAGTCTCAGGCCACACGGCGTGGGCGGCGTGAGGAGGTGGCGCCAGGACCACATTCGTGTCCGCCTTCCCGGGCTGTCTGATGAATCCGAGTGCCGCTGGCCAGCCCATCTGCACAGGGAGAAGCTGGGGGCCCAGATCCTGGGATGTGGCCGAGAATGTTGCTGTAGGAACACAGGGCCCCCTTGCATTCCTCCTGTTTAGGGAAGTCGTGGGCAAACAGGAGGTGACGAATGGGGGCTCGCCCCTCCTGCATCTAGGGCTGCAGGCTCCAGGCTGCTCCTTCCCCTCCTCCATTCGGTCAAGGCTCTGAAGTGTTTTGTAGCCCCTGGGGAGTGAGTTGACCAGCGGTGACTCACAGATCTGGAAGAAGTAAAGCCCATTAAGTTGTCCATCCTCAGGCGCAGTCCCGCTGGCTCCCAAATTGCCCTGCGCGATCCACTTACCATCCCCAGTCTGTGGAGTTGGAGCCTCCGGACACTTTCAAACATCCTGAGCTGCCTCCTTTTGTTCCTGATTACATCCTGATGAGCGGGTCAGGGGGCGGCCTAGCCAAGGCGAAGGCCCCAGGGTGTCGAGGCCGAGGTTGGAGGGACCTTGATGTCTGGTGTCTGGGGCGGGATGCGGACATCGGCGATGGGCAGGGGCTCTGAGGCACACACCGCCGGAAGCCTCAGCAGGAAGCACAGCAGCGACCTCTGCAGGGCCGGGCGTGGGGAAGCGGGTCTCCTAGGCACGTGGCTCACAGAGCACGGAGTGTCAAGGAGCCCAGGGTCAAGTGAGTGTGATCTGAGGCTCCAGCTCCCGGAGCTGAACGAGCCACCACTTGGGGTGGTGTTGCTAGGTGAGCTGTGGTTTGTGTCACCGTCCTTCGTGGCTTTGCATCTGATTCGTTTACCAGGTTCCTTTCTGAGCTAGTGGATGTCAGGGATGAGAGCCGACTCTACACGAGCTCTCAGATGGCTCGGCTCGTGTCCCTGGCTCGGCTCTACACACTTGAGACCTGTACATCCAGGGGATCCTCAGGGAGGAGTCGGCCCCTCTCCCAGGTCTTCAACTGCCCTCCTATGGCTCCTGGGTCCGGGTCTAAATCCACCTCGGATGCTGCAGGCTAGACTAGGAGGCACGGCTGGGCGGCAGGAGTGGGGACGGGTTGGGAGGGCAGGAGTTGGGCATCAGCAGGATGGAAGCCGGAGGGGCGGAGGAATCTGAGCGTGGCCCTTCGGGTGGAGCATTCCAGCGTAAATCCAAGGGCTGACCCAAGGGACCGGACCTCGTCGGTGGTGGTAACAGGGCATCTGGGGGGAGAGGCAGGACCTGCTGATCCCCACCACGTGCACGCCGGGACAGCGGCTCCCTGGGAGTCAGCTGCGCGCCAGCCCTAGGACCCTCTCCAGTGGGAGCCCAGTCACCTCCAGCCTCCAGGATCTGGACCAGTGCAGACGCGTCTGCTCTGCTTCCCACACAGCTCACACGTGAACACCAGATGGCGCTCTCGTCCATCACGTACATCGGCTGCTCTGTGTCCCTGGTCTGCCTGGTGCTCACGCTGGTCACCTTCGCCATGCTGTCGTGAGTCATCCTCTGCCCTCTCCCGTGTCTGTGTCCAGGGAGGTCTGGTGCTCTCCGGGAAATGTCAGTGCAAGCCTGCCCCACTTGGGTTTCCCGCCCAGTATGTGTCCTTGGGGGGTGGCAAAGGCCTGGCCTCCTTGAGAACCTGCACGTGGTGCATTCCAGCTGGACAGCTGCTCCAAAGTCACCTTTCATCTTGAGATCTGGGGTGCAGGGAGGGGTTGGGGTGCTAGAGAAGAGAGAGGAGGGAGGGAGGAGGGCACCCTGCTTTAGTCAAGCTGGAAAATTCTGGAAGGATCACCAACCCACAGGTTTTCTGGCCCTTGGGCGGGCGAGAGCCAGAACGGAGGACCCCCTACCCGAAGATGACAAAGTCACAGCCCTGTAGGGGGGTTCCCTGGTGTCAGCTGGAGAGGCAGGAAGGCTCTTTGCCAGAGGCCTCCTGCCCCTCCCACTGAAGCCACATGTGGTCAGAGCTCAAGGGAGCCTGTGCATCCCCAGGGGAGGGTGGCAGCTGAGTCCCTCTGTGGCCCTTTCTGAACTGGGATGGAAAACTGAAGTCTGTGTGGACAGATGACTGTAAGGACACACTGGCTGCTGCTCAGGGCTGTTGGCCTCACACTGGACGGGGCCCCCTCCCTCTGGGGGTGCTTGGGAGCTTGTCTCCCCTCCCCGTTCTGTGCAGGGGAGGTGAGGCTCTGGGGGTTCCTCCTGGAGCCCAGCACCCCTCCTCACCTGCTCTGGTTCCCCGAGGACACCCGGCACCTGGCCTGGCTGTGACTGTGGGCTCCCGGGGTCGGGGGCTGCAGCACAATCCGCAGGGAGAGGCCCTCAGCTCCCCCAGAATTCCAGGGACTGTGGGGGGCAGGGGTGGCGGCAGCCGAGCCTGGCAGGAGGAGCCCGCACCAGCGTTGAGCTGAGACATTCATTCTTTGGCTCCCCCGTCCCCCAGCTTTGCTCAGGAAGCCCGCCACAGCCAGGCGGACTGCTCTGAGGACGGGACCCAGAGGGGGCGGCGGGGGGGGGGGGGGCGGGGGCGGCTGGAGCAAGTGCCCAGAAGCAGAGCACACACTTTGCCAGTGGAAGTCCTCTCCCAGGGAGGCACGGCTGGTGTGAAGGCTGCAGCCTGGAGAGGACTGGGGTGCTTGTGAGCCAGAATGGGGCATCGTGAGCCGGAGCAGGAACAGGCTGAGTCCAAGCAGGGCCCGGAGGAGGGAAGCAGCAGGCAGGCTGTACGGGAGCTGGTTCCTTTCCGAGAGCAGTAGGGAGCCGTTGAGGAGTCAGAGACAGCATCTGGGTGGGCCTTTACAGAGCCCAGGAGTGGTAGGGAGCAGCAGTGTGGCACTGGGCCCGGGCCTCACCCCTGCCTCCCCACCCTCAGTTCCGTCAGCACCATCCGGAACCAGCGCTGCCACATCCACGCCAACCTGTCCTTCGCCATCCTAGTGGCCCAGATCCTGCTGCTGGTCAGCTTCAGCTTCAAGCCTGGCACAGTGAGTAGGCCCTCTCTGTCCCTCTCCTTCCTCCCTCTGAGGTCACCGGGGCTGGCACCCTCTGCTAGTTTCTTCAACTCAGAATTCAGGCCACATGCCCCAGATAGTCGGGCAGGGGCTTGTCCAGGAGAGGCACAGAAGAAAGCCTGTCTGAGCTGGGTTCTCTGCCCACCGTCCGCTCAGTAGCAGAGGCGCTGGCTCTCCTGCTCTGTGTCAGCTCACCGTCCAGCCCTGGTTGGGTGCCCGGCATGGCGCGGAGAGCTGACACAGAGCGGCCCTCGGGTCCTGGAGACAGACCCTCCGGGGCGGTGCCCTAGCCTCTTGCTTCTAGATGTGGGAGTGGGTGACGACTCTGGTAAGGGTCGGCCCCCTGCAGTCTTGCCTTTCACTGCTGCACTGACCACAAACCCCCGGCCACCTCTGCTTGCTGCTGGCAAGAGGAATGTGAAGACCCAGGCCCACCTTTTCCCTGCCCTTTGTACTAGGGATCTAGGAAGTCTTAGAACCCCAGAAGGTTAAGAGCTAAAACAAATGATCCAGGCTTGGGGTGGGAAGGAGAAGCAGACTCCTGCTTGCTCCCACCGGGAGAGAAGGAGAAGCGGGTTCTGGGGAACAGAGCAGTACAGGTCGGTAGTTTTAAAACTCACACAGGATCGGCTCACGCAGAGTGAGCGCTTTATCCTACAATAGTGAGGGTCAGCAGAACTTCCTGTCCTCTCTGCCGCAGGGTCCTCAGCCCCCACCTGCCTGTCCTGGGGCTGCTGCCGAAGGAGAGATCCACCCTCCTGGGCTGCAGGATCCTCCCTCGCAGGTTTAGGGGCGCGGAGGGGCATGGTCCCCAGGCATGCGCCAGCCTCATGCTCTGGATGCGTCAGCCCTCCCGGTTTTCTTACAACACAGATTTGGGTTTGTAGCTCTGGGCGGGGCCTGGAATTCCGAATTTCCATCAGGCATTCCGGTGATGCGGCTGCTGTCTATACAGGTTTCCTCGCCCCCGCCCCCAGCCCCGGGAGGGATGAGGCCCCACCTCGGGAAGGCCGTGGGAGGGGAAGCAGGTCTGCAGAGGCTCCGGGCTCCCATCACCCTGGCGGGGACCTCGGGGCCCCGCGTGTCTGAAGCCCGGGGCAGGGCTCCGAGCACTCCTGCTCGAGGAAGGTGCCTCTGGGATGAGCCCCGCGGAGGACGGAGAGTGACCTTGGGGTCCAGTCCCAGAGCGGCTGGTGGGCGGGGACACCCCTGGGAAGGGGCCGCAGCGAGGAGCGCTGCGCATGTGACACCTGCCTCTGATGTGCACGTGGGCAGATTAGGGACCTCCAGCCACGCTTAGGAAACGAGGTGCCGGGGACCCGATGCTGTCCCGAGAATGAGCTGATATCTCGGGGAGTCTGGGACAGCAGAGCGTGGGGTGCCCGACAAAAATCGCGCAGTCCCTGGGCTTCTGTCTTTAATTCTTTTATTTTTCCCTCCTTTCTATTATTTTAAGTTTTGAAGGTGGTATTTAAACGTATTATTATTTTTCCTCCCGCCCATCATCAGCCCTCTTCCCGACCCCATGTGGACATGGGTACCGGGCCGCCAGACGGGGCGCGCAGGGGACCTGCTCGCAGCTGCCGGGCCCACGTGTCCGCAAAGCGCCAGGCTCCCGGGCTCGCTCCCTGACGGCTCCGCCCATTCCCCAGAGCCCACCCCATTGGGCTGGTCTGCTCACGTGCCCAGCCCGAGCCAATCCTGCTTCAGAGGACCTGAGCCTTTATGCTGATTGGCCGGGCCTGATTCCCTGCGCTCTCCTGAACCAATCACTGTGCCGGAACAGCCGGGACTAGAAAGGGAGCCAGGGCCCCGCCCCTCCCCTCAGCGGGAGGGGGGGATGAGGGCACGTGACCCGAGATGCCTGGAACCGCCCACTGCTCACACCCAGAGAGATGTCCTCTCTGTGTCTTTGATCCTAGGTCCCCTGCCGGGTGATGGCCATGCTCCTGCACTACTTCTTCCTGAGCGCCTTTGCGTGGATGCTGGTGGAAGGGTTGCATCTCTACAGCATGGTGATCAAGGTCTTCGGCTCAGAGAACAGCAAGCACCGCTACTACTATGGGATAGGATGGGG
>NC_138381.1:80675420-80690557 GCF_054177405.1 Leptonychotes weddellii
TGCAGGGACCTGCTCCTTCTGCACGTGACGAGGGGACCCCGACAGCTCTGGCCGTGTTAACAAAAGGCCTCGGAGACCTCCAGCTGGACACGTCTTCCGCAAGATCGTCTGTTTTGATGCTTCAGTTTTTAAGAAAAAACAGCACAATTTGAGACCCATTTCTCGAGACGGCTCTTTTCCCATACGGATTTTCCAGGATGTAAAGATGAAGCTACATAGTCCATGATGCTTTGTTTCCCAGATTTGGGTGTTTTGACTGTATTGACTTTAGGAAGACGTGGGGCTGCCGCTCCCCAGGCAGCTGATCTGTGAGCAGCATTCTCTGGTTTTCAGGGTTTGTGGCCAGAAGCTGCCGGGGCCGGGATCCTGGGTGTCCCGCCAGGAGGCTCAGCGTGGCCGTGGTTCACCTCCTCCCAGAGAGGCTGGATGTGTGCACACTGGTCGGTCTGTCCCTCATGCACTCGCTCATTCATTCCTCATTCAGCGATCAGCTCCTGAGAGCTGCTGGGCCCTGGTGCTTTGCTGCACTTTGGGGGTGCTGCGGTGCAGCCCCCGCCCAGCCGTGGGAGCTCGTGGTCTAGCGAGGGAGGCAGGTGTGTTGTCCGTGCGCCCAGTGATGAGTGCAGCCACCTCTGTCTGCAGGCTTCCTCTGAAGCCCGGGTGCACCACCCGCAGTGTGCAAAGCCGAGCTGTTTCAGAAGTCAGGGTAGACTGCGAGGTCTGTCAGAAACGGCTTGGGGCCCGGCGACCACGTGGGCTTTGCCTCATTCACTCGGCTGGCACTCACTGGGGGCTGACTGGGTGTTAGCTCTGCTCTGGGCTTGCACACACAGCAGGGACCACACTCCACGGAACCCACATTCTGAGAAGCAGCCTGTGAGGCTGGTTCTGAGCATGCTTCCTACCCTGCTGGGCCCACACCGGAGCCCTGGCTCTGCTGTCCTCCGTGGGTGCCTGGGGTCAGCATTTCCATCCAGCACTGGGGCCGGCTGGATCCGGGTGATCAGCTGAGGGTGCCCAGAGGGCATGATGGCTGCTGGGCGCCCAGTGCAAGCAGCAGGAGCGTGGGGGCAGGGCTGCTGGCGTGGCCAGGGACCCTGTCTCAGGTCCCAAGCGGCCCACTCCTCACCCAGGGTTCCCTGCAGGATGGAGACCAGGTCCGGGCCCAGCAGGGCTGTGTCTGCTCCCTTTCAGAGGCCTCACACTGAGAGGACAGTCCCCTAGACCCACCTCACCTGCCTGCCCCCCAGAGTGGCCATCTCCACTTCTCTTTCAGGTTGACGGCAAAAGCCGTGGCCGTGTTGCTGCCCATCCTGGGAACCTCGTGGATCTTTGGTGTGCTTGCTGTCGACAGCCAGGCCTTGGCCTTCCAGTACATATTTGCCATCCTCAACTCCTTACAGGTGAGCGCCGTGGGACTGCCAGGCAGACTGTCAGCTTACGAGCGGGTGTGTGTGGAGCAGGTTGCCACCCGGGCAGGACAGAGACCCCCCTCTCTGTTCTTGCCGCACGGGCATGCCTGAGGTCCGAAGACAGGTGCTGACGGGGCACGCACCAGCGTCTCTGCCCACGGGGCCTGCAGGGCCACCCCCCTGTTTGCAGCTGGGCTGCCTCATCATGCCGGCCGGTACCGGCGGGAGGCACCCTTGGGCCTGAAAGGGAAGACAGTTGCATGTGTGCAGCTCTGCAAAGGGAGCCGAGCGCAGAGGGATGCTGATGGTGTGCTCCTCAGGTCTGGGTCATGGAGGGGCAGGGAAGGGGCAGCAGCCTGGAAACCAGAGACTTGGGGTGCTCAGAGCCTGCATCCCCAAACCCACACGCCCCCAAGAAAGGGTGGAAGTGAGTGCCTACCACCACCCGCAGCCACACAGCTGAGCCTATGGCTGAACCCTGGTGAGCGTGAGCACGGCCCACCCACGCAGCCCTTGCTGCGGTCTGGGTCCCGACCAGACTGCATCTTACGGAAGTGTGTCGGGCTTCCAACTTGTAATCAGCTGCACGCGTTGTTTTGCTGGTGGTTTACAGAAAAATGTGATCCGTTGTCCTGGCCACAGCCCTTGCACACCTGGGTCCCGGGGTACCTCACTTACCTTCTCTGCGTTCCAGTTCTTCCTCCATACAATGGGAACAATAACTGGACCCACGACTGGGGCAGATTCAGCAGTAACTGAGATAAATCACGGGAGATGTTGCCTAGCACTGGACGCACCGAAGCTGTCTGCAGAGTTCTGGGGACCTCTTCATTCTCATGCCCATTTCATTGTTGTTATCATGCTGTCTGAGATGAGGACACCAAGGCTCAGTTTAGTTGACTGTCTGACGTCCTCTCCTTGGTCCATCCCCTGCGTTTTCCTCATTCCTGGGTCTGTCCTGTCTGGGAATCCGCCTGTCTTTGTACCTTTGCCCAAACACCATAGTAGGTCACAGTGGTGCCTGCCCCTAGGCTAGATTTCACCGTGGGATCAAGGACCCCCTCCATTCTCAGGGGCTCCAGACCATAGGATTGTCCCCCAGCTCGCCTGCAGGCTTCCCAGGAGTGAGTCACACCAGTGCCACTCCCAAACCCACGTGGCCTTGGGAGGGAGCCTCGGAAAGTGCCGTGACAAAATGCGAGGCCTAATCCTGTGTTCTCTTCCTCCCCAGGGGTTTTTCATCTTCCTTTTCCATTGTCTCCTGAATTCAGAGGTACGTCTCTTCTACTTCCTGAAAACGTGAGGCGGTGTTTTCATTTCTGAAAGGGCACAGGGCGCAGGAACAGTCTTGCCCATCGGGCTGGTGTCTGGGAGCATAAACCTGAATAGGCTTTGGTAGTGGTGACAGGTTGTGTGCAGTGGGGGTGCTTTCTGTCAGCCCTTCTCTTGCATCCTGGTCGCTGAGCAACATCCAGGAGCCCCTTCCTGGCATCTCACAGGCCCTGCTGGCTCTCTGGAGGACAGGGGCAATGGAGACGGTGGGGGGCAGCTGACCTGCAGAATCTAGACCTGCTTGCTTGCTGTCTGGCACATTAGGGAGAGATGTCCTTCCAGCAGTCCTCCCCAAAGGCATGAAGAAGCTGTCTGGGGCGTAAGAAGGAGGTCTCCTGACTATAGGGTTTAGGGGGGACTGTGTCACATGCCCTCCACGGGCACTGGGCAGCTGGAGTGGGCTCATTCTCAAGTGCAGTCTGGGCATTGACCTGCCATGCACTTGGCCATGGGGAGGGTGGAGGCTGCTCCGTTCCCCGTTCCCCGAGACCCATACTTACGCTTACATCGTGGGCTTGACATCTGAGACCCCACCAGGCTTGGTCATGGGGAGCTACCTCTGGAGTGGTGAGTGGGAACAGACGGAGAGGTACCACCCATCTGTGCTGTTTCTGCGGAGGGTCTGTTCGTACAGGGATATAGGTCAGGCAGGAGGGAAGGGATGCTGCGGGCGGGGGGCGGGGAGCAGGGTGAGTCGCTGAAGATGATGGTGACCAGTGGCGGAGGGGTCACATGATTGTCAAGCCAGGGAGCAGCCGAGCAGGGCCCAAAACTATGGTCCACAAGATGGGAAGGGGACGTGGCTTTGAGCCATGCATGGCCCACCCCATGTTTGCATTTGTTCACTTTCTTCTCCATTGTTTATGCTGCTGGTCACACTCTGCCCCCTCCACCATTCCTTGTTGAGCATGTCCGGTGCCCTGTCCAGAACTGGCATGAGGCCAGCAGGGACCACACCAGATCCAGCTTTCTCCCTCCACAGGCCCTGGTACGGTGGTGGGGACAGAGTCTGCATCTGCCGAATGAGGCAGTGAGTCTGGATATGATGCTTCCATATCCTGCCCATACCCTGCAGCTGGTATTCTGGGACTTTATTTCGGCACAAAACCTAGGGTCCTTTGAGAACAACTTCTCATTGTTGCTGTTTCCACCACTGAAATTGCTTCTAACCAGCCCTCTGTTCTGCCTTCAAAGGTGAGGGCTGCCTTCAAACATAAAACCAAGGTCTGGACCCTCACGAGTAGCTCCACCCGCAACACTAACGCGAAGCCCTTCAGCTCCGATGTCGTGAGTGCCCTGTGGTGTCTTGTCTGCATCCGCTGCTCTCGCTTCGATCCTGCCCTGCATGCCTGCACCCTTAGCCTCATGGGCCCGCAGGCTCTTGTCTTCTGTCCTTGTCACCTGGAAAGCCAGAGTGGCTTCCAGCTTTGCTGAGGTGCACCAGGCCTCTGCCCTCCTGGGCCTCCTAAACCCAGAGCGCCCAGTGCGCCTCTCCTTGCTTCCCTGAGCCTGACCTTGGCAGGCAGCTAGCTGCCCCGCTCAGGCTTGTGGTCGTGAGGCTCAGGTGTTCGTGGTTCCTGCCCAGCCCTTTCACGGTTGACGTGGCCGGCAGACGGCCTGTGCTCTGTGGTGACGTTATGCCCACGGCAGGGTCCTCTGTCCTGTGGTTTCCCATGACCTCCTGCCCACTTCCCAGGGGCACGACTTCCGTGTTGACTTAGGAGGATGGAAGGATCAGTTGACCAGGAGACAGACCCTGGGCATGTTGCTGGTGCCCCGGGGAGGCATGAACGTCACCAGGCACAGCCCGGCCTTCAGGGAGCTCCTCCCCTGCAGGGGTCTCTTCCCTCTGCAGACACCCGAGAACGGGGGTCTTGGTGCTCAGGGATCTCGACAAGCCTGTCCTCTCCACACCGGGCTTGGTTCACCCTCCTGCAGGAAGTGCAGACACAAGCAGGACCCCCAGGTGCCTGGGCCAGATGATGCGTGTTCTCATGGCGCCGCTGCCTCTTGCATGAGCCCAGGGCCTGGCTCAGGGGTCCTCCCCTCAGGAGGAACTTCCCGGGCAGTGCGGAGTAACGGCACCGAGCCACGGCCACCACCCGCATGTTCTGTTCACTGATGCGCGTGTGGCTCTCTCGCGCCTCCCACGGGCGGGTACCCCGTGGGAGCCAGGATCTGGTGAGCACTGTTCGCTCCTGTGACCCCAGAGCCTGCAGCAGGGGCGGGCTGAGCGCGGTGAGTGCACGGGGGTGAGTGCTCGGACGGGCAGCGGGGCTCGAGTGAACGCGTGCAGGAACGCGTGCACGCAGCAGCTCGCGGAAGTGACGGGGGAGGGCGCCAGTGCAGAGACGGGGAGCAGGGCGTCCCTGCTGGGGTGGAGGGGAGCCTCACGCAGCTTTCTGGCCCAGCGCTTCCGCACCCCCTGGGGCCTGGTTTCCCATCTTGGGACCGAGTCTTCACAGCTCACTCCTCTGTGATTTGCAGATGAATGGGACCCGGCCAGGCACCGTGTCCACCAAGCTCAGCCCCTGGGACAAGAGCAGCCATTCTGCCCACCGCGTGGACCTGTCCACCGTGTGAGCAGGGAGGCCACTGACTGGCCATCTTGCTGCTCAGAACACACCCCGCAAACTAAACACAAGAAACACTCTGCCTTCACCGTGGGACCCTCTCCTTGTTGCTGTCTGGATGTGGGGATCCTGGCCCCCGTGACAGGCTTCCTCACCTCTGACCCTCCCGTGTGACAGAGCCCACTGCTGGGCCCGAAGCCTGATGCACGGTCGTGGGCGGCCCTCCCGGCTCTGGTCCTCCCGTGGCCAAGTGACTGTCCCCCGGGGCACCCGCCATGGGCATACAGGACCCTGGGGCTGCAGTGCGAGGAGGGCAAGTTAGCCTGGGCGCCGTGATGGGGACTTGGGACCAGAGGGCCAGGTCCTGTGGGGGAGGTGAGGGCCCCCAGGGGCCCCTGAGGGTCAGGCGGAGGCAGACGGGTGTGTGAGGAGGTGAAGAATGTCCTCAACCTGCTGAATCAGCCGTCACAAGCTCTGAGAAGAGGGGCCCTGTGCAGGCTGGTGCCCCGCAGGCCACGCTTGCCTTCCAGTGCGGGGGCTTTGGGCTGTGGGCGCTGACTGCTCAGGCCTGGCCGCAGGTGAATGCCCCTTCTGGGGGAGGAGCGGGGTGGGCCCGCTGCGGGGAGAGCTCCCAGCCCCCCCCTCCGAGTGCTCTCTCCACACTCACGGTCCACCTCGTCCCGGCCCCGCTGCGAGCACCTGAGCCCTCCCTCGTCCCGGCGGCCCCACAGGGGTTTCCCATGGCCTCACTTCCCCAGAGCTTCCTGTTGGTCACCTGCAGACGCTTTCTGCGTCTCACGGGCAGATGCCCGTGGAGGGGAGTGAGCGCGTTCCGTGTGGCCGCAGAGGCCGACTGCCGCCGGCAGGGCTGCTTGCCCCACGGGCCTGGGGAGGGTGACCTGACGGCTGTGTCTTCCAGTTGCTGTTGGTTTGTGAGCTGGGGCTGGGTGCCCTAGGAAATGGGGTGGCCGTTACCGCTGTGTGTGTGGGCAGGGTCCTTGGGACGCCAGGGCCTGTGACCTTAGAAGCTCCCCCAGTGCCATTGACTATGGGGACACAGGCTGGGAGAGCTCAGACCGGGGCGTCCGCGGTGACGGTGTGTGTGAGCATGTGGCTCAGACGGTCAGACCTGTGGCCGATACTGGAGAATCTTCTGTAAGCTGTGACCGCGGTGGCACCAAGCCCTGCTCGCCCCACACGCCCGCCCGTTCTCGGGGGGCCTTCCCTCCGTGGTTCTGCGTGCCTTCCCCCTCCTGCTCAGGTGCCACCCCGATCACTCACTCACCCACAGGCATGTCCTGCACGGGGAGGGGTCTGACCGAGAGCCACGTGTGGATCGCGGTGCGTCTTTGTTCTTGCCTCCCCGCGAGGCCCCGGGGCCGGGCGGGGGGCTGGAGTGCTGCCGAGACCCCGTGTGTGTAGTGAAAAGCCCGAGTGTGCCCAGCGCCTGCCCAGGCTTCCTTGTGATTCCAGAAACCAGACCACTTGTAACTGGGCGTTGGATCCTCGTCATGCCCGCAAGCACCTAGAAGTGAGAACACTGTATTCCTGAGATCTACGCTTGGAGTTTCGTCTCTTTCGTCTCTGGTGAAGCAAATCGAGTAAGAACTGTCTTTCCTTTAGGAAATTCTGTGTTTTACGCTCAGCATATTCACTCTACATAGCTAATATATCAAGGGGAGTAATGAGCAAACTTTTTATTTCTAATGAAGGAAAGCAGTGCACTTTATTTATAGGTTATAGACTTTGGCTTCTGCAGTGCTTTGTTATCTACACATAATTTGGCCAAAGATGATAAATAGGAAAGAATCGTGTGTTTAGAGTAGTTCACAGCACAGGAAAAATGATGAATGCCACTAAGTAGTGAAAACATGTTGTGATTTTTTATGAAATAAACTCTCAATGTCCTTAAGATGAAGTGTGGTCCTAAAGTTTTTCGCTTATAGGAGGTGAGCGGGATGGAGTCTCAAGACAAAAATCTGTGGAGAAACGCACATGGGTGACATCCCGCCCTGGGATTCAGACATTTATTCAGCTCCTACTGTGTATCCAGCACATCCTAGCTCTGGGGACACCGTGGTGGACAACAGCCCGGCTCTCGGGAGCCTCCCTCCCCCGGGCAGGGCGGCAGGGGGCGAGCACCAGCCCCTGGGCCTGGGGAGGGACGATGGGGAGAGGGTCTGCTCAGGCCTGTGTCCCCCTGCGTAGGTGTGTGGTGTGCGGGAACCTCCGTCGGCCCCAGCCGCCCGGCCCTGCGCACGGCTCTCCCACATGGCTCTTGCGTCCCTGCAAACAGGCGGACGCGCCTTCCTGGTCCTCATCATGTGCCCCCTGCCGCCGCCTGCATGCAGACTTCTGCTCTTCTCAACCACCTTCCGAGTTGCTACGTGTTGTTCGTAATTCTCCTTGTAGCGGATGTGCGTAAAACATCCAGTTTTGCCAAGCCCGTGAATTATCTTACGAGGAGGTGATTTCCACGCTTGTGTGTTACATACAGCCCGTACATGTTTTCTCGGTCCACCTGTTACGTTACTGTTCTGATGTATTTTGTATCCACATGTACAAGGCAGCGGGATCGATAGACACTGATGTCTTTGATGTCGTTCTGCTTATGACTTTTTTCCCCATGTTATTTTCCAGGTTAAAAGTTCAAATTGGTTTTCTGCATCGAAAAGGAAGTAATCCCAGGGCTCCTGAAACATTTTGCCCGTCGTTTACCAACGGTTGTGGGGTCGGTGCTCACTGCCCCTGAGAAATGACGGGTATTTTACCAGCAGGGAGTGTTTGCTGTCCGTATTCCTGGTGTCAGCTTAGTATGTGTGAACCGGCCCATCTGCGTCTCTGATCCCTGCGGGGCTGCACGGGTCTCCTGTGCCTCCGCCTCCTTTCCTTTCTCTCAGAAGGGGGCTGGCAATTCTGGATGTCCAGGGGGATAAAATGTGTCCTTCCGGTGGGCTCTCACCTGCGCGCCCAGAGCGCCTCTCGATTCCGTGCTCCTGTGGTTGGTGTGGAGTGTGTGTGGACACGTCCCCGAGCCGCAGCAGGATGGCCGTGGGTCAGAGGCCTCCTGCTCTCAGACTGACCGCACAGCCCGCGCTTACGGCCCGCGAAAATGCCTCAGCACTGTTCCGGGCGTTCCGTCCGTCCGCCTGCAGTGCGGTTCCTGCTCGCTCCTCCTGCTACGTGGGGGAGGCAGGTGCAGACAGGTGGGGTGCTTGGGTGGGTGGCTCCACAGTGGGTCACATGGCCACCTGGAGGGGCCCTGATGCCTCCCAGTCCCCGCCTCCTCCAGCCGGAGGCCCCCCCCCCCAGCTTTGCAGCTCCTGCACACCTTGCCGTCCACACACATGCGTCCTCATCTTCCTGGGGGCAAATAGGCCTTTACACGTTTAGGGAATTTGGCTATGAGGGCTGGGGCCGGGGGAGGTAGGCGTGCTCTCTTCACATCATGGGCCCAATTCCTACTTTTATTATTTTTTTAAGGATTTTATTTATTTGACAGAGACACAGTGAGAGAGGGAACACAAGCAGGGGGAGTGGGGGAGGGAGAAGCAGGCTTCCCACTGAGCAGGAAGCCCGACGTGGGGCTCGATCCCAGGACCCTGGGACCATGGCCCGAGCCGAAGGCAGACGCTTAACAACTGAGCCACCCAGGCGCCCCAATCCCTACTTTTAGATAAAGATTTAGTTCATTTATTTTTATTGGGAGGGAATCGATGCATAGCATTATCCTGGTTTAGGCGGACAACATGATGATCTGATGGTCGTGTACGTGGTGAAATGGTCCCCACACTGAGCACGTCCGTCACCAGACATGGTTGCAGGCGATGGGACACGGATTCAACGAGCGGCCACCATGCCGTCCGTTCTAGCCGGGACCTCCTTGTTTTAGAACTGAATGTTTGTACCTCTTGACCCCCTTCACCCTTGCCCTGCCCCTGCCCATCCCTGGCAGCCGCCGGTCTACTCTGCTTCCGCGGGTTGGGCCGGTTTCCATTCTCCATGTGAGTGAGGGACGCAGTGGTGTCCATCTCTGCACAGCGCCCATCCGGTCCTTCGGCGTTGTCCCAGACGGTCAGTATGCGCTGTGTGTCCACGCACCACACTTTCATTCTTTATTCATCTGCTGATGTGGATCCTGTGCAAGGCTGCAGGATTTGGGTGCCTTTTATTCTCTTCCTGCCTGACCCCCCAGCCAGGGCCCCCAGCTCCATGCTGGACGGGAGTGGGGACAGGCTCCCTGTCTCGCTCCTAACGTTTGAGACCAAGTTTTCACCCGTTCACTGTTGCGTGTGTTACCCGTGGGCTGGTCACATGAGCACTTTGTTCGGTCGAGGGTTCTTTTTAGTCGTGCTCATAGTGACTTTTGTGAAATGCTGCTTCTGCGTCTGTCCAGATGCTTGTTTGATTGTCCTCTTTCGTTCTGCTGATGCACGTGGCACGTGGTCTGCGTGTGTTGAACCATCGGGGCGGGAATCGCAGCGATCAGCATGGACGACTGTTCCAATGAGTCAGTTGGCCAGTGTTCCCTTGAGAATTTCTGCCTCTGCGTTCACCGGGGTAGCGACCTGCAGTTTTCTTTACTCTGCTGCCCTTATCTGGCTTTGCTGTCGGGAACACACAGGCCTGAAAGAAGCTTGGGAGGGGTCCCTCTTCAGTTTGTTGGGAGTTGGAGAAAGATGGGTGTTCATATTTTTATATATTTGTACACCCTCTTGGGACCCTGCAGAGCGCCGGCCCGGACGCGGGGGGTTTCTCTGAGGCCCACACAGGCCCCTGCTTTGTGCGCGTGCTCACCAGCCACCTTCCCATGGCCTGTTCGTGCTGCTCTGGGGGGCGCACGCAGGGAACTGGCTGTGGGCGGCAGAGTGGGGGGGCTCCGTGGGCCAGTTTGGGGACCATGGCCCAGCTTCCCGGTGGAGTCTGCAGCGTGCTTAGCAGCATCTGTGTCCTTCGGATGCGCTCCAAGAGCCGGGCAGCGTCCCCCCAGCTGCCGCCTGTCCCCCCCAAGGCCCGACCTCGGTGCTCGATCGGGAGGAGTGGGTGTCTGGCAGCGTCCACGCAGCTGGGGCGGGGCTCTCACTTCACCCCTGGGAGGAATCACGGGCCAGAGGTCTCCTGGTGCTGTGGGGAGGGACGTGGGTGCTGTGAGGCTGTCCCCTCGCCTTCCCGGCGGCCAAGTGCAGAGTCTGCTCCAGCCGTGAGCCAGGCGTGAGCCCCCGCCTCCTCGCCAGCTCCCCGATTCCACGAGAGCTGCCATCCGTGGAGGACTGTCTACCTCAAACTTAAATATACGGTCCTTCTACAGTTGAGTTCTGTATACTGTGGGAGGTTTAGGTGGAGACCCTCACGGCCTCCAGCAGCACCGCTGGTCCGTTGGGGGGCTGCCCCTTCACTGAGTTGTCTGTCCCTTTGTCCGCGGTCAGTTGACCCCGGGGTTTGTGAGGTTCCAGCCCTGGGACCTCCCCTCCGTCCGTTGATCTGTTTCTCTCTTCTCCTTCCGGCACCGCACTATCTTGACTGTCGTAGCTTTGTGGTCTTGAAATCGGGAGCCATGAGTCCCCACACGTGGCTTTTCTCCCTCAGTGTTGCGTTGGCTACTCCAGATACTTTGTCTTTCCGTGTTTTAGGCTCAGTTTGTCAGCATCTACAAAATCGCCTGCTGGGATACTGACTGGGATTGTGATGAATCTATAGATCAGTCCCGAACAATTGATTTTCTCACAGTATTGAATCTTTCAACACGTGAATATGGAGTATCTCTCCATTTAATTACATCTTTGGAATTGCTATAATTGCATCTTTAAATGTTTGGTAGAATTCAGACTGATTGGCTTTCAGATTCAACATATATTTTAACTAATTTTTTAAGTAATTTCTTAAGCACGAGGAATCTTTCCTCAGCTGTATTTGGCCTGCTGATGAACCTGTCAGAGGCATTCTTAATTTCCCTCAAAGAGTGTTTGATTTCCAGCGTTCTGTGTTGCTTCTTTCTCCGGGTTCCCATCCCTCTGCTTTCATTACCCATCTGTTCTCGCGCGTTGTCTACTTCTTCTGTTACAGCTCATAACATACTCATCACAGTTCTTTTAAATTCCCTGCCTGATGATTTCAACATCTGTGCACTGTGTGAGTCTGGTTCCGATGCTTTTTTCTTCCTTGACTTTTGGGACGCCTCGCAACCTTGTTGTTGCTCAAAGCTGACAGGTTTGAGGTGGGTGTCAGGGACCGAGGTAAGCGGGAGGCCCAGTGAGGGTTTGTGCTAATCTGGCCGGGAGCTGGGCTGTGTTCTCTGCTCCCCGTGGCTGCTGGTGCCCGAGGCTTCCGGTTCCCCGTGGTCCTTGTTCTTGTCTTCGCTCCTGACGGCGGACTCTCCCTGGGCCACTCCCCAGAGAGGCTGCACCATGCAGCTCTGTCAGCCGTGAGCCACGGGACCGCTTGCCGCGCTGCTGACACGCGGGGCAGGGAACTGCCGTGATCTCATGATAAATCCTCATCTTTTACCGGGTCTGTGTCTGGGGTGGAGACCCTCCCAAATGTTTCTCCAGTGAGCAGGCATTTTCCCCTTTTTGGGGACCCAGGAAGCCCAGGGGGCCTGGAAGGGATGCCCTCCCCTGGATAGGATAGAGCTCTGGCCTCGGGCCCGCCCTGCAGAGTAGGCAGTGATGAGGGCGTGGCGGGCGTAACCACGGCTCCTGGCGGCCCCCACGGTGCATCAGGGCTATGGGAAAGCGACCCCTTCATTGCTCTCTGGAGACTCGCGGGACCGAGGAGGAGAAGCCAGCGTGCAGGCTCCCGGCAGCAGCACCCGGGGATCTGGTCCTCTCTCCTCGGGACTTCAGTGCCACATTAACTCCCTTGAACTTGGACGTCACTGTGGAAAACAGGTGGCCGTGGGGGTGCACAGTCCCCAAATCATCCGAGGCTGAGTTGTCACCCTGGCAGAATGGAATCTGAAACAAATGGTCGGTTTCTTCACGTCTGCGTGTGGATGAGTCCCGGGTCCCTGACCGTGCGGTTGGAAGTTTTATTCTGTGGAAGAAGGAGCAGAAGTGGTGACTTAGTTCTCCACACACAGCAGTGTGGAGCCGGGGTCTCCACCAACCCTGCCCCCCATCTGCCTTCCTGAGAGAACCTTGAGTTTTCTGGGTGTCCCTCCCCCACGTGACTCAGGGGAGGGTGACCCCAGCCCCAGCTCAGGGGTCAGTCCTGATTGCTCTAAAGCAGGCTTTTTGGTCCCATTCTCCGTTCCAGGGCTTGGTTTACACACAGGCAGGGGAGGCCCCTCGGCCAGTGCCATTTGAGGGGACACTGGCCCCTGCCGAGGAACCGTGGAAACTGGCGTGGCCCAGGGGAGCTGGCCAGGCCACGGTGAACCCCCAGCGATCGCAGCTACAGGAGGATGGACGTTGGCGGGGTCCCTGATGGCAGATGGAGCTGCTTCTGGACCAGTCCTGGAGCCACGGCTGGGAGGGAAGTTTCCTCCTTCCCTTGGACCAGAGAGACCAGGAGGCCCTGGTGTCCCTGAATGGCCAGAGGGGCCCCGTGTGCCTGCTGCCTCTTGTTTGGGGCTGGGGGCTGGGGACAGGGGGCTGTGAGGGCCAGCTCTGGGGGGAAGCCACCTGCTGCTCCCCTGTCTCCCCGGCCGATGTGGGACTCTTCCTCCCCGCCGGCATCCTTACAGGAGAGTCAATCAAGAAGAATAATGGGCCTAATGGAGTCTGTCCAGATAAATGAGAGCATGGCCTGACCCTGCATGCTGGGTAGCCTGTTCACAGAATTGGGTATTCGGAGGCCTCCTCTGCTTCTATCAGGTTGGCAAGCTGTGTTTGTCACATTGCACACAGCTCGGTCCCTCTCTTCTCCCGGTTTCACAGATCTCCCGGGTTCTGAGAGATTGCTCCTCAGCGAGTCGACTGTCTCCTCTCCTGGTGGGTCCTCTGATGGACCCTGGGTGGGCTCTCTCCCTGTGGGGGCGGGGAGCACGGAGCGCCCTGGACGCTCCTGCCTGGCTGTGCCGGGAGAATTCCTGTGCCTTCCCAGCGCTCAGGCCAGGACGCGGGCTGCAGCTGCCGTGGTTTGTGGGAAGCCGTTCCGCAAGCTTGGGGTGGCCGGAGAAGGTGGGGAGCGTAGGGTCAGCTGCGGATGGCAGCCTGCCTGTCCCCCGCAGCTGGAATGTAGGGGTGAGTGCTGGAGCTCACGCAGCCCTTCTGGACATAAGGAATCCGATATTGTTGCGCCGAGAGACATGGGACGCGCAGCGGGCGACGGGGCCCGTCAGGGACGAAGCCTACGGCTGTAGCCTAAACACACGGGCAGCGCTGCCACGGACACGTGGTTTCCACGATGGAAACCTCCCAAACCTCCCGGAATTGGGGCAACACCCACAAGGCCTTGTCCTGTCTGCACGCGTCCTCAGGAGCCCCAGCGCAGGGGGCTGTGTGTCCGGAACGTCTGTAGCCCGGACTCCAGATGCCCCAGGGCCTCATGAGGTCGGCCTTGGAGGTCAGAGAACTGCCCGCTTACTGTCGGTCAGCGGCGGGGAGTTCGAGTCTCTTCGGACAAGCCCCCCGCGCTCTCCCAGAGATAATCTCATGAGACGCCTCACGTCAGCCCCACAGGACTTGGTGACAGGTTCCTCCTGGGATGAGACATCAGTGGCTGGTCTCCACCTGATGGATCCCCTGCATGGCAGTTCCTTCGTGTCAGCGCGCTGTGGACTCGCGGGCGCGCGCTTCGAACCCAGGATAGTTCTGTGCGCCCCGGGCACCGTCCGCTCCCCTGCACATGCGGGACCCGCCCCTGCTGAGAACCGCAGGGCTCCGGGGCGGGCACGGGGGGCCGAGGACCGCCGCGGGCAGCGGCAGGAGCGGGGAGGGCTGGCCAGTGGGTGCGGCCATGCGGGAGGCGGGGCAGAGCCGCTGGGGAGCGAAGGAAGTGGGGGACGTTGCATCTGATCCTGGGGAGGTCGCCGGCGGCCTGGGATGGGGCGCTGGGCTGCTTTGTCAAACACAGCCTTTCCTGGGGCAGAGACCAAACTGGAGGACCAGCGGCTGGGCAGGACTTGGCCCGGTCAGCGCTTCAGCGGCTCGGACGAGGGGCTGGTGCTCAGCAATGGAGAAGACTCGTGGGCAGTTCTGATTCCTGGATGTTCTCGTGGCTCAGGCAGCCCCGGGCCATCCCGTGTGGCAGCCGTGGCCAGTGCTGGGCACGTGGCCGGTGCTGGGCCGTGGACACCGCTTCAGGGGGCACCCTGCCACCAGCAGCACCCCGTCCCCGCCCTGTCCACTGTGCCCCATAACCACCTGCCCGAGGGGGTATCGAGAAGCCAACTTTGCATCCAGTCACTGAATGGACCTTTGGAAATTTGAGGCTGCTCCTGACCTTGAGAAGGTTTGAGCCCAGGTCAGAAGACGGGCCCGGCCAAGCAGTTCGGCAAATCACCGCACAACATCCCGAAGAAAACCGGAGTGGGAGACCTCGATCCACGTCCGTGGTGCGATGGCTGCAGAATGACGTCCCTGAGGAGGTCCACACCCGGCCCCAGGGTGCGGGACTGTGTCAGCTTATGGGGAAACCGCGCTCCAGTGATCGGGCGACCGGACAGATCTTGAGACGGGAAGGGTGGTCGGGATTACCTGTGTGGGTCCTTAAACTGGGAGGACCTTTCCCAGCTGGCCAGAGACCAGACGGGAGGACGAGGGCCGATGTGCAGTGTGAGAGGAGCTCGAAGTCGGAGCAGGGGGCCCTGAGCCAAGGCACTCACACGGCCCCTCAAGGGGGAAGGCCCTCGGCCGACAGCCCAAAGGAAACAGGGAAG
>NC_138381.1:80691057-80706143 GCF_054177405.1 Leptonychotes weddellii
TCCCCCCCACTCCGCTGCCTGTCCCGTCCCCGTGTCCGTCACCCCCACTCCCCCCACACACTGTGACTCTCCCGCTGGCTCTGCCTCTCCCCGTTCCTCGCCCCCACCCCGACTCTCCACGGCCCCGGATGTGCGGCTCAGGCTCTGTTGTTCCATCTGCTACCACTGCATCCAACCGGTCTCCACAGGCCTGAGGAGACACTGTCCACACAGTAATGAACCACAGGACCAGGAGGGTGTGGCTCTGGGGCCGGCCTCACGGAGCGGCCCAGAGCTGCCCCTGCGGCAGAACGTGCACTTCTGGAACATTCTTTTCACTGTACACGGGCTCCGGAAACGCTTGCTGTGGGAAGCCTGGAAGCGCTCACGCAGGCGCAGCCTTGGCCCTGTCCAAAGCTTCTTATGATTGGCTGATCCGTCGTGCCAATCCTGCTCCACTTGGCCAGTGATTGGTCTAGGTGGCCACGTGACCCAGTTCTGCCCAATGAGCTGCGAGGGGCTGTCTGCAGGGGGAACCCGGGAAAGAGTCTCCCGGTGAGGGAGACGGAGTCGTCTGGACAGGGCGGGCGGCTGTGGTGCTGGTGGCGCTGCGGCCATTAGGAAGCCTGAGGCGGGCTGGGACCGAGGCGAGCGGGAGGAGGTGGACCCCGCCGGCCGGCCTCGGAGCACGCGCTGCGGTGGAGTCCCGCGACTTGCAGGCGACCGCATCTGAGCCTCGGCTGACGAGGGTTACCCCCGTGTCACCGATGGGGAAACCGAGGCTGGCGGCGGTGGAGTAGCTTGCGCAAGCCCCGGCCTTTCTGATTCCAGTCCCAGGGCTCCTGCAGCTCGTGCGCTGCTCGCCTGAGCCTCTGGAAATCGGGCACCCCGCATCCCGGCGCCTAGTATGTTCCCCGAGTGAACGGATGGCGTCCGGGCTTCCTATGTCTCGGCTCCCCCTATGCAGGAGAGCTAACGGCCACCGCCCCCGAAGGGCGTAGGGAACACCTGGGTTGTCGTGTTTCTTGGGGTCTGTGTTCGGCAAGGAAAACCGGGATGAGAAGATGCTTGGAAAGTTCCTGATCCTGTTCTGACGCACGGGGACCCGCGTAATCGGTGTAGTGCCTCCTGAGGTTTGGGACGCGTGCTCCCCGGGACCCCCTCCTGAACCTGCCAGAGAATCACCGTCACCTCTACTGAGTGTGGGGGGCAGGGTGAAGGGCTCACGCAAGAGTCGGGGCAGAGCCGCCCTGCAGCGCTGCCCGTGCAGGTGATGCTGCGTGTGGCTGAGCCCGGCGATGTCCTGCAGACAGAGGTTTGCTTGACAGCTGCTAGAGACAATGGCACCTCCTTCCAAAGTTGCTGAAACCGTGGGCTGTCAGAAATGTGATTTAAAAAAGCAAAAGATGTGTTTGTTTGAGAGAGAGCGAGCACATGAGCATGAGCACGGGGAGGAGCCGGGGGAGGGGAGAGACTCTCAAGCGGACTCCCTGCCCGGGGCTCCATCCCACGACCCTGAGATCATAACCGGAGCCAAAATCAAGAGTCTGATGCTTAACCGACTGAGCCACCCAGGTGCCCAGAAAGGTGGGACTTATCTGGGGCTTTGGATCATACAAACGCAAATGGCGTCCTGGTCTCAAAGTAACAACTCTGAATCCTAGGCAATAAGATACAGGAGACTGATCCTTTTCTTCCCGCAGGACACTCTCTCTAGTCCTTCTGTCGATTCTGTGAAAGGGAACGAACTCCACTTTTCACAGTGGAAGCTAGATGGTGGAATATCAAAGGGTGTGATGAACACATGCTGTTTTCATCTGCATGAGATGTGTTTCCTCCTTGAGACCAGCCTACCTGACGTTCTTTGGGGAGTCCCCTCCCTTCCACATGTTCTGGGTGAGCCTGACCCTGCTGCCATTTCAGCCAAGTGTCTTGTGACTCTGGCTTAGGTCTGTCAGCTTATTGTACACCTTGTCCCACCTCTGTCTTCCCAGTCACGGGTTGGCTCCTGGGAGACACATCGACCACCTTTGCCAAGAAAATCAGGCCTCAGCCCTTGGTGGCAGCTGTTGGCATAGAGGAACTTTCTGGTGCTGAAGTTGTTGAGAGGTGGAGATGTAACTGTGGCGCATCTAGGAGGCATCTGGCCTCCACAAAGAGATCGCCCACCGGATAACACAGCTGACGGGACCAAGGAGAGTCTAAATAAGAGGCCTCCTTGGTAATGTCATTGGAGCCCATGGATTGAGCCATCCCTAAGTGACTTCTCCCCTACTTCTCTCCTCTTATCTAAGTCCTTCTGGAAATGGACTTCTGTCATTTGAAATCAGAAGAGCTGTGACTCCATGTCCAGTGAGGGACTCAAGGTCAGGACCCAAACCTTTCACCTCCTAGCCCTGAACTTCACCTGTTGTTCTGGATGTCAGTTTAGCAGACTTCTTGGCAGATGATTGCATATGGGAATTCATAAGCAGTAGCAGTTCTTCAAGAAGAGAATATGTACTGTTTGCCAACAAAATTAATGGAAGTGTGGGCACGGAAGTAATGAACTGACAGAGCAACAAGCCCTCCTTCAGCTCTGGAACCTCTGTTGGGGCCTGACGTGCACTGTTCCCTCAGACTCCATGTAAGCCTACCCTGCTGATGGGGGAACTCCCAGCAGGAGACGTGAAGAGTGACTTCCCATGTCCTGTCCCCCCATCCCACCATCCCAGGGCTTATCCTGGCAGGAGGGCATCTGAAACTAGGGCCACCTGCTGGCAGCCCCAGCTCTGAACAGCCGCTCTGTGCTGAGCAGGAAGGGGCGTCCTTGAACTTCTCTGAGGGCCCATCAGAGTCTGGCACGCAGGAGGCATGTGGTAAAATTCTTGATCAAATTTGTTCGAATGCACTAATGAACCCAGGGTAATTGCTACCCCCAAGCTTTCTATAATTATCCATCATGCACACCTCAAAACCCCATAACGATCAGCAAGAGAATACTCATCTCAGTGTGTCTCTGCTAAGTTGCCAATTCCTCCATCTTAGGGAACAGGTGCTCTAGAGAAATGGCGGTATTTATGAGGTTCATTAGGATGCCTCACAGCTGCAGCACAGACAGCCACCTCAGGAGAGTGTGGAGTGAGAAATGCTGGGAAGGGCGGTGGACAGAAGGAGCCTTGTCCTCCCAGAGACGGGTGGAGCTGGTCTGAGCCCAACCTCGCATGCCCATTGACCAACGGTGGCTGTGAAGTTCATTGCGATCTCTTCCAGGGTCAGGGCCCGTTTCCAGATGAACCTGCCAAAAGCTCCATCCTCATAGCGCTTTGTCTTGTCCTGCTCAGACCCTATAATGAGGTTGATGCTGGGCTCCCCGTAGACGTGTGACACTTGGCCACTTGGGTCAGAGGTGCTCAGGGACCCACTGACATGGACTCTCAGACAAACTGGAGGAGTTAGGGGATTTCTCTGTGACCAGCACATGACTCCAGCGAGGGCTGGGAAAGAGCAAAATCCCTGTTCTGAGGATGTGGGACCTGCTCCCCATGCAGTCTTGTTTCTGCTTTTAAGCAGACCCTTCTTTCTTAAGAGTCTTGGTCACTGTTAATCTTGGTGGGTCTTAATATCGGTCCTGATACAGGTCTGACTTGCCTCCCTCCTTTAGGTGCAGAAATTGTACTTTACCTACATCCCACAGTCTCAAAAAGCAGTTCGAAGAGAATCCTGGCTATTTTCACATGGAGGCACAAACTCAAATGCCCACGAGCAAAGGTGATGCTCAAAATGTTTGACAGCTGGCCAGGCACAGCGCTGACAAACCAGACTGGAGTCAGCGTGTCCGTCTTCAGGGTTCAGAGCCTGGGGCGCAGGGACCAGGGGAAGGCACATCCCAGGATGTGGTTCCTGTGGCCACTGGGCTGTGGAAGGGTACTTGGTTGACAGGAGGGGCAGCAAGGACTTAGCCCATCACCACGCAAGACTGAACCCTGCAGACCACGTTTTGTTTTATTCCCAGGAAAAGCTAAAAATTCATGATTCTTTTGTGGAATTCCCTAATTTATTGTCTTTAACACTATTAAAAGAATAGCCCTGGACGGGCCTACTCGGACAGGAGACCCATCTCCAGGCGGCATCAGTCCCAGACCAGGGATGCAGAACCCTGCTGTACACGACATATAGTGTATGCAACTCATCAGCACGGCAATGCCAGGTAAGGCAAGACCAGGGTCCCAGCTGATATGCTTGGGGTGGGGGGTGGCCCAAACCCTGGTGGTTTGGCTCCAGAGAGTGTTTTTCGCCTGCTAAGTACCACAGCCTCCCCAGCGTGAGCTGGAACGCAGCTCCCCCTTACACATCAAAGAGGGCACCTCCTGCTGGAGGAAACCTTTCAGCTGCGGCTCCTTCCGCTTCCCCAGCCTCCCTGCCTCCTGCCTGCGGCTGACCTCAGGCCCTGCCCGTGGCCTGGCCCTGGGAGAGCAGACCAGCAGATCTGCCCTCCTGTGAGCAACTCCGTCCACACCGGCCTCCCCTGGTGGGTGTAAATGCGCTGGGCTCTCTCGTGAGTCGTCCTGCTCACACTTGCCTGGCAGCCCCCCACCCGTTTCCTCCCCCCGCACTTGGTTACCGTCCAGCTGCTTTAAGGTAGATGTCCCCATGGTGTTCCTGCCCTGTGACCTCTTCCTCCCTCAGCTACGGAAATGTGGTCTCTCCCCCCACCTCGCCCACCCCCTTGCCCCTGGGATGGCTCTGAGCACAGTCACCAAGGACTGCCTTGTTCCTAAACCCAGCGGGGATGTTCAGGCTCCACCAGGTGGGTCCCTGGCTAGAAACCTGACAGTTGTCTCATCTAACACCAGGTCCCACGGGCCCACCCACTGGTATTTCTGTCTGTCCTCTTGTCCATCCCTTCTGCCGCCACGTTGAGAGAGCCAGCCCCATCTCTGACCCAGAGCACTGCAACAGCCTCAGCTTGTGCTTTCCCAACGCGCAAGTACTTACGAGTCACCAGAGAGCCCGTGTGGTGCAGGCTCGGGCTCGGGACTTCTGTGGCGGGCGGTCCAGGGGCTGTGCTTGCAGTCACTCCCCAGTGAGACCAGAGCTGCAGGTCCGGGGACCTTGTGCCGAGGAGCCAGGTTCTGAGCAGTCTCCTTGCCCACAGCTTCTCCCAGCACCACTGCCCCCAGAGAGGTCCCTCTCACATGCACACAGGGTCACGCTCCCCCTCTGCGTAAAAACCCTCCACGCCGCCCACAGCCCTCCGAAGGCAGCACTTCTGCTGGCTGGTGTCCTGGCCCTCCCAGCTCAGAGCTGCTGGTGTGTGCTCGGTGTCCTGCTCTCCGGGGCCTCCCCTGCCTCGGACTTCCCCCGCTCCCTCCATCGGGCTGACCCCTCTGTGTCCTCTCAGGCTCCGGCCGCTCTGTCCCCTGGGAAGCCTTTACTGGATCTCATGCGTGGTCGGGCGCCCTCGTTTATGGCCAGCATGGCACGGTGTTCTCTGCCAGTAGACCTGAGCTCCTTAGAGCACTGCTGGGAGCAAGGCGTCCTGCTGTGGTCTGGTTACGAGGGGTCACGAAGAGAACTGACACCCTCCCAGGACATCTCTTGCCCTTGCCTTCATTCTCGCTCTGGGCCAGACATCCCACGTGTAGCTCTGGGTCCAAATTCATCTCTCCCTGGGAGACAAGCACTTGGCAGTTTTAGCAGAAAATAAAATTAGTTACCAGACTCAGGAGCTTCTCCCACGGCCCTGCCCACAGGTTCGGGCTTGTCGCCTTGAGCAATGTCCATGATTGCAATCAAAGCTGAGTGCCATAAATTACTTCATTTCAGACCAGTCACACTTGATCCCACTGAGCTTACATTAAGACAGTGGGGTGTTAAAAAGCATTTCTGAAAGAGGGATGTGAGATACACACAAAGTCTCTGTTTCCCCTCTGCTTGTGGCTCAGTCTCTCAGTCAGGTATTTCTTGCACTCCTACCATGTGCTGGGGGACAGCCGTGAGCAAAGCAAAGGTGTCTGATCTTGTGGGGTCCACATACTAGTTGTGGGGAGACTGAGCCATCTGATGACCTGTTATTCCCTGATGCCCACTGTACCGAATCATCCATCCTGCCTGGAGGGTCAGTGCTGTGTCAAGCCCCGTGTCAAGTCATCCCATGTGAGTCAAGGGTCCCCGGCTAAGTCAGCATCTCCTGCCCTCCAGAAAATGTGCATCGCAGAGATTACTGAGTATTTCTAAGGGCTTCAGGGAAGGAGTACACTGTGGGCCCTCAGGGCTTGTGTGTGTGGGGGGGGTGTAGTTCATATGTGATAAAAGTGCTCCAGGGGCGCCTGGGTGGCTCAGTCGTTAAGCGTCTGCCTTCAGCTCAGGTCATGATCCCAGGGTGCTGGGATCGAGCCCCACATCGGGCTCCCTGCTTGGCGGGAAGCCTGCTTCTCCCTCTTCACTCCCCCTGCTTGTGTTCCCTCTCTTGCTGTCTCTCTCTCTGACAAATAAATAAATAAAATCTTAAAAAAAAAAAAAAAAGTGCTCCAAAATTTCTGTGTGCCCAAGCCTCAGGTTTGGTGTCAGAGTTATGTGCCACAGACAAGTTGTCACAGACTCAGTGACATGAAACAACACACATTATGTAGTTTGTGCAGCTCTGCATCTGGACACAGTGCTGCGGGGCACCCCGCTCCAGGTCTCACAAGGCTGCAGCCAAGGCACTGTTGGGCCTTGCTCCCATCTGGAGACCAGACCGGGGAAGGAGCCGCTTACAAGCCCCTTCTGGTTGTTGGCAGAAGGCATTTCCTTGTAGCTATAGATTTCACAGCATCTTTTCAAACCCAGCAGTGGAGAGAGGCCATTGCCTCAAGGCTCTGATTTACAGAAGGCTTGGACCCTCTTTTCTTCTTTTCTTTTTTATCATTTTTTAGAACTATTATTTTGGTATCACCTGCCAAGCTTTTGCGGGTTGCCTGGCCCCAGCTAGATGCTCCTCGCCTGAAGCCTCTGACGTAGTTGTAGTCAGATAGTGGCTGGAGTGAGGACCGTGTGGGGGCCTCCGCAGGCTCGTGTCTGGTTGTCAGCGCTGACATGTTGGCTAGGGCCCCTACGTGTGACCTGTCCTGTGACCTTGATTCCCACATGACCTGGAGGCTCAGTGGCAAGAGGGAGTTGGATTCTCTTTAAAGAGCTCACCTGATTAGACCAAGCATACCCCAGATAACCTCCATTGTGGTGAACTCAAAGTCAACTGATTAGCAACTTTAATTATATCTGAAAAATTCCCTTTTGCCAAAAACAATCTCACCTAATTCCAGGAGTGAAATTTATCATATTCAAAGTCTATCCCCCACTTGGGGACAGGGATGTGTGGGGGGCGTGTACCCCAGGAGGTACACGTGACCCGTGCCCGCGGGGAAAGCCCAAGGGGGCCTGGCAGGCCGAGGTCTGCCTGCCTGAAGCTCTGTGCCGCTGAAGAGTCCGGAGTCTGCAAAAAAGCCCCGCGCCTTCGCCAGCCTCTCTGCTCAGAAACCGCCCACCATGGGGATCCAACACAGCTCCCCGTGCACGTTTTTGAGGAAGAGAATTCCCAGCGAGATCTGGAGAAGAAAAATTCTCCAAAGATCTCAGCTGCCTTTAAGAATTCCTTTCATGCCATTCAAAGTGAGATTCTGTGTGGGCCAAATAGGCTGCTGCCCATGGAGAAAAATTAAATTTTAAACGTGAACTGTCGAGTTAGGTAATGATGGGGGGCAAGCTCCGGAGTCCGCAGCAGAGCTGGCTTCACTCAAGCCAGACTGCTGTGTAATTGCTTCTGGGGGTGTGGGTGCAGCTCAGCTCCAGCCCGGGAAGAAATTCAGAATCAGCCCTGTGATTAGATTTTTCGGGAACTCTGCTCCCTTCACTTCGGGGATCTTAGTACACAAAAGAAAACAAATCTGATGGAGCAAGAAATAAGCACCATCTTCAAAATTTACTTTGATTTTTTAAACTTATGTTAAGGTTTTGATTGCAGTCTCTCCAAAACAAAAGTAGGAGAAGATTTTATTCTCTCTGCAAATCAAAAATTCCAGAAGCCACAGAAGAAAACATTGTTCTGGCTGAGCACCGGAGCCTTTGTGCTGAAGAGTCAAGGTTTTGTCACGGGAGCTCTTCCAGTGGCCTTTAAATGTCTGGAGAGTGTGGGTCCCCCCCGACTAAGCAAGCCCTCCCCCACCACACCTCCCCCGCTTCATGCCTACACTCCACCCCTGACTCAATAAGCCCAGTTACCTTTCTGCAATCCCCCCTCCCCCATTCTGTGATTTCTGGGAATACAGAATGTCCCAAAAAAGCAAATTTCCAGCACCACTAACAATATTGTAAAAACTCTTACCTCCAAACACACAACTCTTACTTCTCTCTGCCCCTGCCACCATCATCTCCCGAGTTGTTGTATTTTGTTTTTCATTATTTTCTCAGAGCTTTACACAGCTACTATTGCTCACCTTTTTTTGCTGGGGCTTCTCCCCAGGTCTCAGGGCAGAAGTGCATAAAGGGCCACGACAGGTCTTCTCTCTGCTATGGGAAACACTCGCAACTAGCCTCCTGCCTCCTGCCTTCTGGGCAGGTCTGACCCCCGACGCCCAAGGCGACAGCCTGGCACGGTGGTAGGAGCCACACTCACTGCTGTGAAGCTGCGCCCTCATGCCCTCACTTACCAACTGCACAAACTCACCGGCTTTTTAAAACTGCTTCTCCTTCATCAGGCTGTTCCCAGTCATCATCTCACTCACCAACTTGGGGTTAGGGTCCAGTTTCATCCCGGGCCCCCTCATGGGCTGTGCAGTCTCCTTGGACTCAGTTTACACCACGGGTAGGCTGCCCCACGGACATGGGTGCTCTGTGGAAGTGAAGGCGGCACGGTCCGCTGACAATGGGTCACGCGCTGTTGGACGTGTCAGGGTAGCTGTCCTCTGAGATCCCTTCCAATTGTAAGAATCTGTGATAATAGTTAATATTACACAGGCTTGTGGGCCACTGCGATGGACAGGGAGGTGTTTGTGAACTATAAAAGTATGAACGAACGCAGGGGGGCATTCATTCAACCATCACCGTGCCTCATCCTTTCAGGTGGAGTATGCGTACGTTGGGGACCATGACTTGGGGCACTAGGTCACATTTTCCCACCTATGCTCAGCACAGGAACCTCTGGCTCTTATTCTGCACACACTGGCTGGTCCGATGCTGACATCTGTCGGTCACGCGGGGCTGGAGAGGGTCTTCATGGGCTTGTGGAAGCCTCTTCATCACCCGCTTGGATCTCCACGTTGCTTCTTCCTCTCTCTGTGTGTGGGCCACAGACCCCAGGGATGGCGAGCGACGGGCAGCCACTGTCACCTCATGTCAGGGGATGGCTGGTGCTACGTGAGGGCATGTCGAGCATCCTGTCGAGCGTTCTGTCGAGGGGGAGGGGGTGGTGGTCGTTTATGCCGCCGGGGACTCCCAGTTAGGAGCGTTCTTCTGAACAGCAGTTGGTTTGTGGATGTTTGTTGGTTGGTTTTTTCCACTTTGCTGAGGACTCTGTGGGATCATTTGTCATGGCCTCTTCATATGACCAGATGTCTGGACGTTTTTGTTTTATTATAAAATCCAGTGGGTGGAAGCTGCGAAGGGAGAAAGAATCTATTAGATGCGTTCAGCATGGATTGTTAAGTTAGATCAACAGAAATGCGAAGGGAATAGCATCGCCATCCTGTGTGGATTTTTCCTGAGTGCATATCTGAGACGCCTTCATTCTAATTAAAATACCACAGGGACTTGAGCTCATTACTTGCCTTAGCTCTGGATGATCTGGGTTCTGTTGTAATTGTTTTGTTTGCATTTCAAAGGAATCAGTTCAGTGGACAAATAAGATAGAAATAAAAACAGATTAGAGGCATTTGTTCTGCCATGTGATCATTTTAAGCAGTCCTGGGAATAGTTCTAGATCTATTTATGATGGAATTCAACGCATACTGCATGTTCATTGTTTACTGTCTCTTTCTAATTTCTGTGTTGTTTCTAAGGAAACATACATAATTTATGATAAGATGCAATATCGTGTGATTTGTTTTTTAAGCCTCGTTCTTGATACTGCCCTCGTGCATGCAGGGGCGCCCCCACAGCCGTTTTGCGTGGTACAGATCAGGGGCAGCGGCTGCGGAAGCGCGGTCAGGGCAAGCTCCGTGGTAGAGAATGCACAGGTTTTGCTTTGGGAACTTCTGCATTTAAAATCTTCGGATGAGCTGAGTGGGAGGCCCCCGGGTTCAATCGGCGCATGGATTTTGGGGCTTTGCCGTGAATAGAAATACATGTTTTGATGACCGGTCTCCAAGGGGATGTCAGAGCGGTCCGTTCTTATTCATAGGGCAAAAGACGACCCCAGTGCCAGTGGACGAGGCTGGGATTGAACAGTTTGTGACCAGAAAGACCCAAGAGGGAAAGTACCAGCAGCAGCACCGTGTCTGAGCAGCGTTAACTCCGCTCCTCAGCACAGCCGAAGCCTCACGGTGGCTCTGCGGCCTCAGCGGAACCTGAGGTCAGGGATCCGGCAGGCTACGGCTGAGCGTGTGCGAAGTCCCGGGGGACAGGCTGTGGGGGCCTGGCGGGGGCGGGGGGCAGCGCAGGTCACCGGGGCGGGGTGGGGAGTCTGACACAAGGGCCTCAGACGATGGCTCCATCACGGGGAGGCTCTGGGGGAACTCAGCTGCACCGTAGGTTATGTTGGCCACAGTGGCTGTGGTTAAACACAGAGCCCGGGGAGGAAGCCCCGTGTCTCATGCGCAAGGCGTGTCTCACCGTGTTGATGGAGGACCTTTGTCTGTGTCTAAGGTTTTAAGACCCTCGTGGGCACCCACTGTCTGCAGGGGCCGGCTCTCCATTCATTCCCTGCTGTCCAAGCCTGAGTCCTTAGCGGCATCTTCATGCAGCCTCCCCAACTAACTAACTAACTAACTAACTTCCTTCCTTCCTTCCTTCCTTCCTTCCTTCCTTCCTTCCTTCCTTCCTTCCTTCCTTCCTTCAAACTGAAGCCTTGAGTCTACCTGCCTCACCCCTGGCTCTTCCAGATAGGTTCCCAGCTGAGAAATGCCCGTCATCTGCCACCTTTCTTGGGACACAAACCTTTGGTCCTAATCCAACATGGAACCCGAGAGTGTGCCTCTAGAGTCTTTCCAAATGGGCCACCTCTGCCACGTGGCTTGCTCCCGCCCCCGCCATCTCCCATGGGCCGCCACTGGGGCCCAGAGCCCGTCTCAGGACCCCCACCCCACTGCCCCTGCTCTGTGTGGGCCCTGTCTGAGCAGGAGACGGGACCGTGCTGGGCTGCCTCCCCGGGGCCTCCCCCGCCTCCAGGGTCACGGTGTCACTGGCCACATCTGCCCTGCGTGAGTCACTCACCATGAGTTCCCGGACAGCTCGCTTTCTTCTCCCAGGGCAGTTTGCACTGAAGACCCTTGTCTGAGTCCCAGATGCTGGAGTAGCAGTTAAATTGTCTGGTCTGAGGAGAACTTGTGACTGTGGCGTCCTCCTGCTGCAGACACTTGGAGTGGCCTCTCGGCAGCCAATTTGACCCTGTGGTGGCTGTCCTAGCTGTGAGACTGTGGCCTGCAGGCCCCCACGCTGGGATGGCCACTGGCGCAGTCACGTGACCAGTGAGCCTGGGTGCCTCAGCTGGTCTCCTGAGGCCCTCTGGCCCCTGAAGAGCAAGGGTTGCGTGTCCTTGGCGACCTGCCGCCATGTCGCCCATCTCAAAGGAGCGCTCAGCCTCGCACGGCCGGCCATGCAGAGGGGTCCAGCCCCCGTCCCAGCACCCAGCTCCAGCGTGGGGCGCAGGGTGCTGCCAGGGACCGGGCGTGCAGAGGGCTTCAGTCTCTTCTGAAAGGGGCTGTGCGGGGAAGTGGGGGCCCAGGCTCCCGATCGGTGCTAGCACTGTCCCACGGCGCTCGTGTAGAGACGGGTGGCTTCCTGGGGACACAGGCGGAGGGCTGCCCGGCCCGGCAGCGCTGTCACGGTGGGCCGGGGAGACCCCTGGGGAACGGCACAGGGAGCGGGTTGGGCCGTGACTGGGCAGGGGCTGTGAAATGCCGGGGGGCGGACGATGCCGTCTCTTCAGTTGTGCTCACTGAAGGTGATTGTGGGTTTCCACTCCTCTGTGGCCAAGAGAAGTCTGGTGTCCTGGGCCGTCTCGGCGTTTGGCGTCTAAAGGAGCCTGTTTTCTGCAAGGAGACGAGTGGGGCTCAGCACAACAGGCCGAGGGGCTGTTTGCCCAGTTTACCCTGAGCACTCCTCCCATCGTTTGGGCTGTGCTGTGCTGGGGTCCCTGGGCTGGGTGGGGGGGTCTTCCATATCCCCATTAGGGGCTCTACAGTCCAGGCCCGGGTGTGTGTGGGCTGAAGTCCAGCTTGCATTTGGCTATGTGGACGCCGCCTCTGACACAGGCTGAGCCCACGAAGGACCCCTGGTGCTAAATCGCCAGCCCAGCAAGGGGTAGCTACTGCTTCTGCCCCAGAGGGCCCCACCTGGGCCATAGGCCTCTGTCCTCTCCACGTGGCCACCCCGCGGCTGGGCCACGTAGCCTACGTGGGACATTCCTGTACACGGTCCCACATATTTCCTGCTCTGTGTCTACCCAGTGGCCCACCAGTCCTGGAGGAAACCCAGAGCTCATGTTCCTGAACCAGATGGGGGAGCCTGAGGTACCGTTGGGACCCTGGGCCATCCACTGGGGTAGGGTCCCTGCCCGGTCTCTGCTCCACCCTGGTGGCCTGCTTGTCAGGGGGTCCTGCCTCTCCCTCCCCTCCCCCACTGTAGAGAGCAGGCCACCGACTCTCTCCTGCCTGCCTCCTGACTTACTTTGCCATAGGCTCTTCACTTAAAAGGCAATTTCTCCAATTGCTCATTTGGGGATCTGATCTGATACCCCCCTGACAGGGGCCTTTGACTAAGGTGTGAGCAGAAATTAAATGTCTATATCTCGAGGTCCTATCTACACACAGGCCCGCACGTACACCGCCCGTCTCTGCGCGTCCTGTCCCGGGCTCCAGTTTCCATTTCTTGCTAGTTTCCCACTGGCAGAATCACCTCAGGCTTTCCCCCTTACCGCTTGAGCTGAGAGCAGCCGCACCTGTTTGACGGAGAATGTTCTCGTTACGCTCAGGGCCACGGGGCTCATCCACGGCGTGCTGGTAACACTGATGCTGAGGCCCACGTCCATGTGCCGTAGGCAGGCATGTCACATCCACAGGGAGTCCTCCCATGGGCTGTGGGGCCGGACACCACGTGGCTTCTCCAGGGGCAGCTGCCACGGCCTCCCGCCGCTGACGACCTCACGGGAAGGCGGATCCAGTGCTGCCAAACGTCCCACCATGTTGACAGACCACAGAAAGCCACATTGTCAGTGAGACCTCCTGATTCACACACTGGGCTCTGCAGGGGTGTTTCCCCACCCCTCTCCTGCACCCCCTCTGGCCTCCCGCCAGAGGCTCCAGGCGTGCACTGTGACCCCCGAGGCTGACCTGTGGCCTGTGGTGCCTGGGCCCTTCCCTCTGCTTCCTGCTGGGTTTCGCCCATGGAGCTCCAGCTCCAGACAGTTCGTGCCTGACAGGGATCAGAGGCACAGCGGGGTCATCAGGGTGCTGACGGTAGCTGTGGGTGTGACAGGCCCCTCGGGAAGGACAGGGCGGGGGGGAGGACAGGCACTGGGCGCTGGGCTGCAGGGCCTCCAGGACCATGACCAGCATGGCCTCCGCCCAGTGATGTATCACTCACGCATGTAGAGGAGGAGGCCGGTGTGGCCGCCCCTGCAGGCGAAGGAGCCGTGGACACCTGAGCGACACTTGAGCAACACCTGAGTGAGGCTAGTTAGAAACGTCTGCCCTGCCCAGAACACGCAGCCACCCCGGGTCTGATCAAACGGCCTGATCATCATCCCTGTTGTCCGTGGGCCTGAGTGCCGTCCCTTCCATCCCTGGTACTCCAAGTGTGGTCCACGGGCCTACAGCATCAGCGTTGCTCCCCAGTCTGCTCGTGGGAAGGCAGAACCTCAGGCCGGGCCCTAGACCCACTGGGTCAGCATGCATTGCGAAAAGATCCCAGTGACTCACATGCAGATCCCAGGCTGAGGAGCCCCAATGACCAGTCATCTGCCGCCCCCACTAACTCCGGAGAATGGTGTGTGCCATGAGGGTCTACACCTCCAGATCTCAGGAAGCAGAACTCCCAGCTTAAGATGCAGGTTGAACACACTGCCCTGGGTCCTCCTGAACACCCACCAGAAAGCTAGGATACCGGGATAGGTGTTAACCTAAGTGGACAAAGGTCAGAGAAGGGGACAAGAAATTCAAGGTGGCTGGAGCTCATGGGGAACGGGGCCGGTAGCCAGCAGATCCACTCCGGCAAGCTGGAAGGGAGGAAGGGAGGGGAGGAGGCTTCCTTCCCTGAGAGACTGACCAGGGGCCGTCAGGAGGGCCTTCCCAGGGAAATGCCCACCGCCGCCCCATCACGGAGCCTTGCAGCCAGCTCCCCGATGCTGCAGTGTGACCATGAGCCCACAGACAGAGAAACACGCAGCAGGAAGGCAGAGACTGAAAATCGGCAAAGGGGATTTCCAAACCCCAGCTTTTGTGTCCTCGGGAGACGAGAGGAGGTCCTGCCCATGTAACAGGATGGGACGCTGTTGGAAAGAGCAGCAGAATGGGCCCTCAAGGCAGAAGTCCTGCAGCACTGGGCTGCTCAGTGAGGAAATGTCCTGAGCGCAGAGCAGGAAGGTGGAGGGGCCGGGAGGGGCGGGCTGGAGGAACGGACCCTTCTCCCTTGCAGACCCGCAGACTGCAGACCCACAGACCCCAGACCGCAGACCCCAGACCTGCAGACCCGCAGACCCCAGACCCGCAGACCCCAGACCCGCAGACCCCAAACCACAGACCCACAGACCACAGACCCACAGATCCCAGACCGCCACAGATCCCAGACCCACAGACCCCAGACCCGCAGACCATAGACCCAAAGACCTGCAGACTGAAGACCGGCAGACCTGCAGACCTGCAGACCTGCAGACCGCAGACCTGGGAAATCCCATGGCGGGAGCTGTTGTCTGAGCCTGCAGGCTGAGCTAATTA
>NC_138381.1:80706643-80745867 GCF_054177405.1 Leptonychotes weddellii
GAACACCCTTGGGTGCGTGACCTGGAGCCCTCACGGTGCACCTGAGCTTCATGCCCCAGGAACTGACTCTCCAGGGGGGCGGGGCCGGGGTGGGGGCTGTTTCCCACCTCCCTGGTGCCCAGTGCTGCCCGTGAGAGTCTCCACCCCGTGGGGGAGGGGGGCTGTACTTGCGGTTTGCAGAGGAGACCCCAAGTGGCTGCTCTGACCCCACTAGGAACCCAGGATTCGGCCCCAAATACCCTCTCTGGTAGTTTAGTAAACCTCCCCAGATGCTCCAAGCGGACAATCCACAGACCCCCGCTACCCGGCTGGGCCACCTGCAGGTCCCAGGGACCCCTCAGCTGGGGAAAGAGCATTTGTCATTCTGCCCTCTGTCAGATTTGGTGATTTATGTCAGAGTTTTGCAGAATCATTCAAAAGTTGCTTAAAAATAGATTTGCCTAGGGTTTACTAACTTTCAGGAGAATATTAAATTCTTGTATTTTGCATAAAAATTTAATAGTAATAAAAAGGTTGCTAGGATTGATAAAATTAAGACCATTTCCTAACAACCCAGTAAAGTAAATTTAAATAATTCAGTAGGAAGCCTGAAAATCAAACTGACATTTCTGCTTAAGAACAATACATTTAAAGACTTATGGATTATTTATTCCCTTAATTTCTCTTCAAATGCAATCATAAATCCATATTATTCGGTTTTTAATCAATATTAATTTCTTCAAAGAAATGCACAGATGTTCTGATTTTTCCCCCAGGTTTGAGATACAATTGACATGGAACACTGTGTAAGTTTAAGATGTACAAAGTGGTGATTTGACAAAAGCCTATAATGCAAAATGATTACAATTAGGTTAGTTAACACCTCATCAAGTCACAGAATTACCAGTTTCTTTTTTGTGCAATTACAATCTGCTGTATTAGCAACTCTCAAGTACGCAGCACAGTACTGTTAACTGTGGTCACCGTGCCGTACAGTAAATCCCCAGGACGTACTCGTCTTATAACTGGAAGTTTGTGCCCTTAGAACAAAGGCTCCCATTTCCCCCCAGCCTCTGGCCACCACCATCCCACCCTCTGTGGGTTCAGCTTTTTAGATCCCATGTAACTGAGATCATACAGTGTTTGTTTTCCTCCATCTGGCTTATTTCACGAGCATCGTGCCCTCAAGTTGCATCCACGTCGTCTCAAATGGACGTATTTCCTTCTTTCTTGTGGCTGAATAGTTGTGTGTGCGTGTACACAACTCCTCTATCCCTCCTTCTGTAGACAGACATGTACGTTGTTCCTATGTCTTGGCTAGTGTGAATAATGGTGAATTGAGCATCAAGATCCTGATTTCATTTCCGTTAAATATATACCCAGAGGGATTGCCGGATGGTTGGATATTTCCATTTTCAACTTCTTGAGGAACCTCCATACTGGTTTCATGGTGGCTGCACCAGCTTGCATTCCCACCAGCAGTGCAGGAGGGTCCACCTGTCTCCACATCCTCGCCTGTAACACTTGTTGTTTCTTGTCTTTGGGGTGATAACCATTCTCATGGGTATAAGGTGATGCCTCATTGTGGTTTTGATTTGCATTTTCTTGACAGTAAAGTTGAGTGTCTTTTCATGTTCCTTTGCTGTGTAGCAGCTTTTTAGTTTGGTGTAGTCCTGCTTTTTTAAAAGTTTGTTGTAGTCCTACATGCATGGGTTCATTTCCGGGCTTTCGATTCTGTTCCACTGGTCTGTATCTGTTTTTAAGCTAGTGCCATACTGTTTTGATTATTGTAGTTTTAATATAGCTTCAAATCAGGAAGAATGATGCCTCCAGCTTTCTTCTTCTTATTCAGTATTCTTTAACCATCCAGAGTCTTTTGTGGTTCCATACGAATTTCAGGATTTTTTTTCTATTTCTGTGAACATTCTGTGCCGTTGGAATTTTGGTAGAGATTACATTGAAATCTATAGACAGCTTTGGGCAGTATGGACATTTTAAACATATTTATTCTTCTGATCCATGGGCATGGGATAGCTTTCCATTTGTGTCTTCTTCATTTTCTCTCACCAAGGTCTTGTAATTTTTAGTATACAGATTTTTTACTTTTTTGGTTAGATTTATTCCCAGATATTTTGTTGTTTTTGGTGCTATTGTGAATGGTTTTATTTTTTTCTCTCTCCAGTGTTTCATTGTGTATAGAAGGCAACTGATTTCTGTGTGTTGATTTTACATCCTGCAATATAACTGAATCATTGATTAATTGTAACAGATTCTCAGTGGAGTCTTCAGGATTTTCTGTGTATAAAATCATATCCAGGGCACCTGGGTGGCTCAGTCGGTTAAGCGACTGCCTTCGGCTCAGGTCATGATCCCAGGGTCCTGGGATCAAGTCCCACATCGGGCTCCCTGCTCTGCGGGGAGCCTGCTTCTCCTTCTCCCCCTCCCCCTGCTGGTGTTCCCTCTCTCGCTGTGTCTCTCTGTGTCAAATAAATAAATAAAATCTTTAAAAAAAAAAATAAATAAATGAAAAAAAAAATAAAATCATATCCACAAATAAAAATAATTTTGCATCTTCCTTTCTGATTTGGATGTCTTTTGTCTTGCCTGATTGCTCTGGCTGGGACTTCTAGTGCTGTGTTGAATAGGACTGGCTGGAGTGGACATCCTTGTCTTGTTCCGATCTTGGAGGAAAGGCTCTCAACTGTTCACAGTTGAGTATGTGACCTTCATCATGTTGATGTACATTCCTTCTATACCCAATTTGTTGAGAGTTTTTATCATGAAAGGTTGTTGTATTTTTTCAAATGTTTTTTTCTGAATCTAGTGAAATGGTATGATCTTTATCTTTCCCTCTATTAATGTGGTGTATCACATGTATGGATTTGCATATGTGGGATCTTCCTTTCATCCCAGGGATAAATCCCACTTGATCATGGCCTGTGATCATTTTAATGTAATGCTGAATTCAGTTTGCTAATATTTTGTTGAGAATCTTTGCATTTATATTCATCATGGATACTGGCCAGTAGTTTTCTTGTAGTGTTTGTCCTTAGCTGGCTTTGGGATCAGGGTAACACTGGCCTCATATAAAGAACTTGGAGTGTTCCCTTCTCTTCAATTTTTTGGGAGAGTTTGAGAGGTATTGGCATTAATTCTTCTTTAAATGATTGGTAGAATTCACGAATGGGCCACCTGGTCCTGGGCTTTTATTTTTTGGGATGCTTTTGACTACTGATTCAATGTCCTCGCTCAGTATTGGTCTGTTCATATTTTCTGTTTTTTCCTGATTCAGTCTTGGTATGTTGAACATTTCTAACAATTTTCTGTTTCTTCTGGATTATCCAATTTGTTGGCGTATAATTTCTCATAGTAGTTTGTTATGATCCTTTGTATTTCTGCAGTATCAGTTCTCATGTGTCTTATTTCTGATTCTGAGTATTCCCTTTCTTTTTCTTAGTCTAGATCAGGTGTTGTCAATTTTATCTTTTCAAAAAAACCAGCTCTCAATTTCATGGATCATTTTTATTGTTTCTAGTCTCTATTTCTTTTATCTCCACTCCAACCTTTGCTATTTCCTTCCTTCTGATAAATTTGGCTCTGTTTTTTCTTCTTTGCCTCATTTCTTTAGGTGTAAAATTAGGTTGTTCATTTGAGATCTCTATTTTTTAAAAATATATGCATTCATCAGTAACTTTCCCTCTCAGAACAGCTTTTTAATATTTTATTTATTTATTAGAGCACAAGCAAGGAGAGGGGTAGAGGGAAGGAGAGGCACAGAGGGAAAGAGAGGAAGGGGTTAGAGGGAGAAGGAGAAGCAGACTCCCCACTGAGCAGGGAGCCCGACATGAGGATGTGGGGCTCAATCCCAGGACTGTGAGATCATGACCTGAGCTGAAGGCAAGATGCTTAACTGACTGAGCCACCCAGGTGACCCCCCCCCCAGAACAGCTTTTACAGCATCCCACAGGATTTAGTGTATTGTGTTCAATTTTCAATTGTTTCAAGATATTTTGTTATTTCCTTTTGATTTCTTATTTGACCCATTGGTTGTTCAGGAATGTTTTGTTTGGTTTCCATATGTCTGTAAATATTTCCCCTTTCCTCCTATTACTGATTTCTGGTTCCATAACACTGTGGTTAGAAAATATAGTTGGTAAGAATTCAGTCTTCTTAAATTTGCTAAGACTTGTTTTGCAGCCTGTCGTATGATCTGTCCTGGAGAATGTTCCATGTGCATTTGAGAAGAATGTGCATTCTGCTGCTGTAGATAGAATGCTCTATAAATGTCTGTTAGGCCCATTTGGTCTAATGTATGGTTCAACTCCAATGTCTCCTTGTTGATTTTCTGTCTGGATGATCTATCCATTGCTGAATGTGGGCTGTTAGAGTCCTCTATTATTATTGTGTTGTCTTTTTTTTTTTCCCTTCAGATTTGTTAGTATTTGCTTTGCTTAATACGTTTGGGTGTTCCAATAATGAGTGCATATATATTTATAATTGTTACATCTTCTTGACGAGTTGACCCCTTTATCATTATATAATGATATTTGTTGTGTCTTACTGTTTTTGGCTTAAAGTTTATTTTGTCTGACATAAGTAGAGCTACTCCTGTTCTCTTTGGGTTTCCACTTGCATGGAACATCTTCCTCCCTCCCTTCACTTTGAGCTTATGTGTGTCCTTAAAGTTGAAGCGAGTCTCTCATGGTAGCATGAAGTTGGGTCTTTGTTTGTTTTTAATTCAGCCACTCTGTGCATATTCATTGAAGAATTCAACCCATTTACATTTAGAGTAATCACTGATAGGTAGGGACTTACTAGTGCCATCTTATTAATTGCTTTCTGGCTATTTGTGGTTCCCTTGTTTCTTTTCTTCCATTCTTTTTTCCCACCTTGTGGATTGATGATATTCTATGGTGGTATTGATCCAATTCCCTTCACTTTATCTTTTGTGAATCCACCCTAGGTTTTTGCTTTGTAATTACTATGAGGATTACATAAAACACCTCATAGACGTTTTTACACTGGTAATAACTTAACTCTACCCTTTTGCTCCCTCTTTTTATGGTTTTAATGCCACAGTTTACCTCTTTTTATATTGTGTATTAACAAATTATAGTAGGTATTGTTGTTTTTTATTTTTATTTATTGAGAGAGAGAAAGAGAGGGAGAGCACAGAGGGAGAGTGACAGGGAGAAGCAGAGTCCTCACTGAGCAGGAAGCCTGATGTGGGGCTTGATCCCAGGACCCCAAGATCATGACCTGAGCCAAAGGCAGACGCTTAACCAACTGAGCCACCCAGGTGCCCCAGTAGGTATGGTTATTTTTAATACTTTTATCCGTTAGTCTTTATACAACAGAATTAGAGTTTTTTTCATCTGACTACATATCTACCATTTCCGACGTGTTAGATATATTCTTATGTTTTCATGTCACTGATTAGCATCCTGTCAGTTCAGCTGGAAGAACTCTTTTCAGCATTTCTTATAAGGCAGGTCTAGTGTGATGAACTCTGCCAAGCTTTTGTTTGTCTGGGAAGTCTTTATTTTGCCTTCATTTCTGAAGGACAACTTCACTGGATATTATATTCTTGACTGGCTTTTTTTTTTTTTTTCCTTCCAACACTTTGAATGTGTCATCCCACACTGTACTGGCCTGTAAGGTTTCTGCTGAGAAATACACTGATCACCAGTGTGGGTTTCTTTATAGATGACTATTTTTTTTTTTCTCTTGTGCTTTCAGGATTCTGTCTTTGACTTCTGACAGTTTCATTATAATGTGTTTTGGGGGAGATTGCTTTGGCTTGAAATAATGAGGTGATCTATTCACTTCATGAATTTGGTTGTCCAGGTCTCTCCACTGGTCTGGGAAGTTCCCAGCCATCATATCTCCAAATAGACTGCCTGCCCCCTTCTTCCTCTCTTGTCCCTCTGGAACCCCAATGACTCTGGTGGCTCTTTTGTTGGTGTCCCAGAGATCACATAAGCTGTCTTAGCTTTTTTCATTCTTTTTTCTTTGTTCTCTGACTGGGCTGTTTCAAAACTCCTGTCCTATAACCCACTGATGTCTTTCTGCTTTCTGGTCTGCTCTGGTGTTAATGCCCTCTACTGCATCCCTCATTTCTTTCACTCACTTCTTCAGCTCCAGAATTTCTGTTTAGTTCTTTCTCATGATTCTGTCTCTGCTAAATTTCTCTTTTTGTTTATGTATTTTCCTGATTTTATTGAATTGTCTTTCTCTGTTTACTTGTAGCTCACTAGCCTACTCAAAGAGCTGTTTTGAATTCCTTATTTTGTAAATCACAGACCTTGATGTCTTTGGGATCAGTTACTAGAACATAATTGGGATCTTTTGGTGATGTCATGTTTTCTTGTTTCTTTATCTTCCTTTGAGTTTTGTGTTGCTGCTTTCACATTTGATGTAGCAGTCACCCCTCCAATCTTTACCAGCTGCCATCAGGTGGGAGGTACTTTTGGTTGGCCCTGCTATATATTTATTCTGTGGCTTTCTCCCACCTTGTATGGATACACCTGTTCCATGCTTCCTGCTCCCTCTTGTGGCAGAATTTTTAAGCTTGTAGGTCTTCTCTTGATCTTACAATACACCAGAACAACTGGAAACCTCTCTTTTGCTTTCCTGAAGGTGTTGCTACAGCTCAGGACTGTGGTTTTCTGACACCCTGGCCTGGTTTCTGTGGGTGCTTCCTGTCCACCCAAGCTCGCTCTCCTGCTGCCCGAAGAGTGTGCATAAGCAGCTAGTCATAGGGTGGGGGTGGGAGGGGTGGGTTTGACACTCAGGCATTGGGAGTGCCCATAGTCCAGTGGAGGGATCCTCAGAAGAGGTTTTCTCAGTGGCTGTGATCAGGCTTCCTGCTGGAGTACAGAATGCAGTCAGTAGGAACGGCATCCCTTTAATGTTCTCTCATATTCTTATTACCTTTTTCCTGATGATCTCCTTCCCCGAGTCAAGAAGCCCCTTTAATACTCTGGGCCCAGCAATAGAGAAATGGGTTTCTTTAGCAGCATCCTGCACAGCTGGGGAAGTCAGGCACTCACCGCTGTACCTTTCCCCTGCAGGAGAGATATCATCTCCTATGTCTTTGAGCTGTACCACCTTGGGGGAAGGGGTGATGCTTGCAGAGTTCCTTTTACCCACTCCAATGTGTCCAAACTGTGTGTGTGTGTGTGTGTATAGATCATATAGCAAACTCATATAGATAGATGATAGGTAGATAGATATAGATCTTTTCTCAACAGAGTGCTGAACTTCTCCTCTGGAAACCTGGGTTTCTACAAAGGCTCTCTTGCCAATGGGTGTCTGCCCAACTCAGCATTCTCCAGGGGCCCCCAGACGGCAGCCAAGAGGCACAGGGGCCTGCCAGTTACAAAGATGTATTCCTAATTCCCCAGTTGCGTCTACCCTGACCTGAGATGTCTCTTATATTCCCCAGGTGTATCTGCAATGACCTGGTTTGTCTCCCTACTTGCCCAAGACTGTTTACTCTGACTTGAGCTGTATCCCTTATTCCCTAGATTTGTCTACACTGACGTGGAGTTTCTAATTTCCCCAGTTATCTATACTAACCTAGCAAAATTCCCTAGTTCCCGTGGTGTATGTACTGTAACTTTACCCTAATATGGACATTTCCCTATTTCCACAGGATTTTCTCCTCTGTGAAGTCTCCCTGTGTCACCCATGTGTCTACTCTGACCTGGGGATTTTCTGTCATAACCCAGGTGAGCCTAGCCTATCCTAAGTTGTCTTCCTACTCCCTTGAATGGGTATACACTGAACTGTGATGTTTCCCTTATTTCCAGGTGTATCCACAATGACCTGGGATGTTTTCCTTGTTACTAAGATGTATATACCCTGATTTTGGATATCTAATTCCCCAGGAGGGTCTACACAGACCAATGTGTATTTTCTCTAACATGGGATGTCTCCCTAATTGCCAAGGTGTGTTGACCCTGACCTGATAGGTCTCCTAGTTCCCCAGTTGTGTTTACTATGACACTGGGTTTCTCCCAATTTTCCGTGTGTGTCTACTCTGACCTGAGATCTAACTAATTACCAACTTTTGAACTGGTTTGAGAAGACTTCCTAATTACCCAGGTTTTGTCTACTTGAACAGACGTAGATATTAGGGAGTTAATATCTCAATCTAAATGGACCTGGGATGTGTCCCTATTTATCCATTTGTGTTTATACTGACCTGGGATGATTCCTTTTCCCCCCCAGGTGTGTATACACTGATCTGGGATGTCTCCCTGGTGTTCCATGTGTGTTTATGCTCACCTAGCATGTCTAATAATCTGAGTGTCTACTCTGGCTGGAGTGTCTCACTAATTACCCAGGTGTGTCTAGGTTTTCTCCATAACTCCCTGGGTTTCCTCCATAATTCCCAGGTAACATCCTCTGACCTAGGATGTCTCACTAATTGCACAGGTTTGCCTACAGTGACCTGGGATGTCTGAATAGTCTCAGCTGTGTCTACAAGGATGTTGAATGTCTTTCATTTCCCCAGGTGTCTCCACTCCAAACTAGGCTCTCATCTTAATTCAAAAGGTATGGCTCCTCTGACCCAGGATGACTTCAAATTCTCTAGTTGTTTCTACCCTGATACAGGATGTCTCCCTCCCAGATGTTTAACTGACCTGGAATGTCTCACTAATTAACCCAGTTTTCTACCTTAATGTTAGATGTCTACCTAATTTCCCATGTTTGTCTATACTGGTCAGAGACTTCTAATAGCCAAGGCGTGTCTGTTCTGATCTGAGTTGTACCCTTGATACGTCAACTCTGATATATGCAATTTCTAATTCACCAGAATGTGTCTAATCATACCTGGAATATACCTTACTTACCAAGGTCTGTGTACCTTGCCCAGTGTTATTTCCTTAATTCCCAGTTGTGTCTATATTGACCTGGGATGTCTCCCTAATTACTCCGAAGTGTCTACTCTGACCACGGGTGTCTCCCTAGTTCTACAAGTTGTCTGCTCTGACCTGGGATGTCTCCTTAAAGGCTCAGTTGTGTCTACTCTGATATTGAATAATCTTATATTCCCCAGTTGTATCTAATCTGAACTAGGATCTCTCCCTTATTGCCCGGTTGTATCTAATCTGACTTAGGATATCTTCTTTATTCCCTAAGTGTGTCTTCCTTGACCTGGGATGTCTCCCTAAGTGCTCAGGTGTGTCTGTCCTTAACTGGGATTCCCTCCTGAATGCCCAGATATGTCTACCCTGCCCTGTGCTGTCTAATTTCCTTTGTCTACTCCAACCTGAGATGTTTGTGTAGTTCTCCAGGTGTGTCCACGTGGACATTAGATGTCTTCATAATTCCCAGATATCTAAACCTAATTCCCTTGGTGTCCTGCCCTGACCTTGGAAATCTCCCTTATCAACAGATTTGTCTTACCCCGACCTGGGAAGGCTCCACTGTTCTTCAGGTCCTATACTGTACTATACTGTACTATAATTTAAGATGTCTCCCTAATGCCACAAGATTCTCCCTCTGCAGTGTTTTCTTTTACCAGATGTACCTATCCTGACCAGGTAGGTCTTCCCAATCAACTAGGCATGTCTTTATTGACCTGGGATGTCTCTCCAGTTCCCCATATGTATATTCTACCCTGATTTTGGATGTCTCCCTAATTCCTCAGGTGTGTGTTTCCTGATCTGGGATGTTTCCCTAATAACTCACTTATTCATACTGCTAAAAGAAAGATTTCCACAATTTACAGATCTATTCGCTTTTATTTAATGATGTCACGAATCAGGCAGCATCTAATCTAGCAGATAAGAAGGAGCACTGAAGATGTACAATGCAAGAGATTTTATAGACCAAGTGAGCAGGCATAGGAAGTTATACTGGGCATTTGCTGACTGGTTAAGCATGATTACTCTTCTTATATGGGGGCACAGGGAAGTCTTGGAGCAGGTCAGGTAACTTGCGCTGAGCAGGGACATGCTGATTGGTTAAACTGGACCTTCCTTTCTGGGAGAGCAGAGCATAGACAGGTAAGTTTTGGTTTGCTAAAGTGGGGCTTAATCTTAGAGACTATTTTGAGCCTAATCTAACTACTTTAACAAATTCTCCCTTTTGATCAGATTCAACTTACCGGGAGGTATGACCAAATTTAAGACTAAAGCACTACGCTCTGTCACTGCCTTTGTGGTCTCTGCTGGTGTCTGTGGTATTTGCAGGTCATGCAGTTAGGCTTGAATTCTCGTACATGGCCATTTTCTTCCTTTTTCTTTCGGTGCTCGCTCTAGTCTCTGAGATAATCTGTCCGCTGGTCAGTGGTTGTGAACGTGTATTGAAGATTTTTGAGGGAATGCAGTGCACCAGGAAGACTGAGGATGACTGTAGAAAGAAGAGCAGCCAAACTTTAGAGTGTACTCTGAAGCCAAGGTCCCCATGTCTCAAACCAGCTGAAAGCAGCGATAGAATGACCCAGGGTTCGGTTTAACCTGCTTAAGCCAAGTGCCTTATTTATTTCGTGCAATTGTGTGTTGACTTCTCCTGAAGTCTTTATCCAAGTACAAGAGGTATTGGCTGCAGCACAAATACCTTCCTGCTCAGCAAGGAGACAGTCAAGAGCTACCCTGTTGTCGAAGACAGCTTCGGCAAGTGAATGCAGAGGTGTCTGCTGGGCAGCTACAGCTGTGGCAGTGAGTACTGCTCTTTCCCCTGGTGTAAGCACAAGATTTCCAATCACGTGCTTTGTTGACACTGACTTCCAACCAACGTCATCAGGATCTGCCAAAGGAGGCAAAACCTGAGTCATCTGTACCTCCTGGTCGGCCCTGTTTGAGGCTGTAATGTGGGATGAGAGGTGCAGCGCAGTGGGGGGCCTCAGTCTGGTTGTGGCCCAGACCACAGCTTTTACCCTCTTCCATCTAGACGTTGAGCTGCCCGTGCATAAAGGGACACTAGCCCTCCACAGATAATTTTTTTTTGCCGGAGGAGCATGGGCCATGCTGCCAAAAGAGGTGTTCCCGTGGTGGAAGCTGTCAGAATGGCTCTGAACTGGAAAGGTGATGGCCCTGGAGGTCAATACGACTTAAGGGGCTGGAGACCTCACAGGTGGTTCTATCTTGCTTACTCTTGCCTTGTCTCCCTTTATTTGTGTAGAACCTGGATGTAAGGTTCCCTGGGTTTGTTAAGCAGAGACAGGGAAATGGGCCTCCCAGGGATTAGGGAGGCTGACACAACAGAGGGCGGGGAGAGGCTCTTTCTCTGGAAAGCAGGGATAAGTCTGTGATGCCCTGAGAGAGGTGAACGATGGCATTACCTTTCTAGAACAGAGCAAGGCAAAGGTGGACCAAAGAATCGTAAAGACCTTCACATAGTATAAAAATTAAGAATTAGGAAAAAGATGAGGAGGAATGGAAAGAAACTTTATTTTTCCAGCTTTAATGAGAAATCACTGACGTATATCACTATATGGGTTTAAGGTATAGGGCATGGTTTGATTTACATGTCATTAAATGATTACCACACTAGATTTAGTTAACATCCACCATCTCATCCAGACACCATAAAAAGAAAAATTCCTCCTCGAGATGAGAACTCCTAGGATCTGTTCTCACAACAACCATCCTCTTTATCACCCAGCAGTATTATCTGTATTGTCATGTTGTACAGACATCCCTAGTCCTTAGTTGTCTTACAATGGCAAGTTTGTCCTTTTCGACCACCTTCATCCAATGCTCCCTCTCCCCACCTCTGGTAACCACAAATCTGATCTCTTTTTCTATGAGTTTGGTGTGTTTTTTTAATTAATCCCACATTTAAATGAGATCATACAGTATTTGTCTTTCTCTGACTTATTTAGCACAATGCCTTCAAGATCCATCCATTGCAAAAGTCCTTTTTCATGGCTGAGTAATATTCCATTGTAAATGTAAATCACAACTTCTATATCCACTCATCCACCAATGGACACAGGTTGGCTCCATGTCTTGACTATTGTAAATAATGCTTCTATAAACATGGGGGTGCAGATAGCTTTTTGAGTATTTTTATTTCCTTTGGATATATTCTCAGAAATGGGACTACTGGATCATATGGTAGTTCTATTTTTAATTTTTTTTTAGTAACTGTATCCTGTAGTAGCTGTACCATTTTATAATCCCAACAGTACAGGAGGTTCCCTTCCCTCTTCTCTACATCTCTACATGCCACCATGTGTTATCTCTTGTTATTTTGATGATGGCCATTCTTTTTTTTTTTTTTTTTAAAGATTTTATTTATTTATTTGACAGAGAGAGACACAGAGAGAGAGGGAACACAAGCAGGTGGAGTGGGAGAGGGAGAAGCAGGCCTCCTGCCGAGCAGGGAGCCCGATGCGGGGCTCGATCCCAGGACCCCGGGATCATGACCTGAGCCGAAGGCAGACGCTTAACGACTGAGCCACCCAGGCGCCCCTTGATGATGGCCATTCTAAAAGGTATGAGGTGATATCTCCTTATGGTTCTAATTTGACTAGTGATGTTGAACATTTTTCATGTAACTACTGGCCATTTGTGTATCTTTGGAAAAATGTCTATCAGTTCTTTTGCCCATTTTTTAAATTGGATTATTGGTTGTTTGCTACTGAGTTGTATCCTTTATATATTTTGTATATTAACTCCCTATCAGATGTATGGTTTGCAAATATTTGTTCTCATTCTGTAGGTTTCTTTCCACTTTGTTGATGATTTTTTTTTGCCATGCAGAAGCTTTTTAGGTTGATGTAGTCCCAGTAGTTTTTTGGGTTTTTTTGTTGTTGTTGCTGATGCTTTAGGTGTGACTTCCATAAAATCATCACCAAGACCGTGTCAAGGAGCTTTTTTTCTACTTTTTCTTCTAGGACTTTCATGACTTAAGGTCTTACATTTAAGTCTTTAATCCATTTCAAGTTAATTTTTGTGAGTGCAGTAAGATAGGGGTCAATTTTCATTCTTTTACCTGTGAATATCCAATAGAAAGAAACCTTCCTGATTCAACATCTCTGGAGGAAACAGTCTACCTCATGATGTTTGCAGCTTCTCTTTCGGGTCACTTTGGTTTTGAGGTCTCCAGAATTATCACAGGACCAGATGTCAGTTGTGAAATATGCACCCAAGGCTTAGGTTATCCTAGATTATGTGAATTCGAAAAACATTTAGGCTAGTTCTACCTACCTTTTTGAGAGTATACTTGTTATATAAGTGCTTATTTTTCTTTAAGCCAATTAGAGCTCTTTACAAATTAATATTGGCAATACCATCTAGAAATAGAAAAATTTCATACATCGATTACATGCATGTATACAGGAATACATAAACATTCAGATATATGTAAAAATACATGCTTAATTTTGGTTTTAGAATTTTAGCTATGAGACAAGTTCAATAACGAAAAACCCACTAGTTTATAAAAGAACAGTTGAATACAACTGTGTTTCTGACACACAGAACATATTAGGATTACCTACTCAGATGATTTAAGCTTTTCACTAGTAATTATGGAGAAGATTTTAAGATTTTTCCTAGTTTCCAACTAGCCTTTTCTGTCATTCTGATAAGAATTTTGCCTTTCAAAAAGATGGCTCTTAGTAAACGTTCTATCCCAAAGGAAGAACTATCTAAACACAGAGAATGCAAATTTCTCCAGGAAGGACTTTTCTTTCCTAAATCCAGATCTTTTACAATATCTATAAGCTTTGAGATGAACAGGGGGTTTTCAGGATTGGTAAAAAGGATAGGTGGGCTTCAAATTACTTCTAGGGCTGCATTTCTGCACCTGTAAAGACTCACTTTATAAAACAAGGACAGTTATTTTTAATTCCTCAAAGAATTGAGTTGCAACATGAATGATATCAAGGAGCTGACCCACTCATCCAATCGTATTATCTTCAGTTTGCTTCTTTCTATCAGGAAGATTTTCAATTTGGATGAAAATCAGAAGATTTTTATGTTCTAGATTTAGAGCTGTGTGTCTTTTGAATATTTCAGTAAATCCTTTCACAAAGGGTTCAGAATATTTTTCTTTCCCTCTGGGTACATAGTTTCATTTTAGTTAGGAACTTTTTTTAAAAAAAAAGAAACCCTATTGGACTTTAATTTTTTTTTTAATTCCAGTATACTTAACATACAGTGTCATATTAGTTTCAGGGGTGTAATATAGTGATTCAGCAATTCTATACATTTCCCACTGCTCATCACAAATGCACTCCTTAACACCCATCACCTATTTAACCCATCTCCCCCCACCCCTGGTAACAGTTTGTTCTCTATAGTTAAGAGTCGATTCTTGGTTTGCCTCTTTATTGTCCCTTTGTTTTTTGTTTCTTAAATTCCACATATGAGTGAAGTCATATGGTATTTGTCTTTCTCTGACTGACTTATTTCACTTAGCCTTATACTCTCTAGCTCCATCCATGTTGTAAATGGCAAGATTTCATTCTTTTTATGGCTAATATTCCACTGTGTGTGTACACACACACACATCTTCTTTATCCATTCCTCTACTGTTGGATACTTGGGCTGCTTCCATAATTTGATTATTATAAATAATACTGTTATAAACATTGGGGTACATATATCCCTGTGAATTAGTGTTTTGTTTATTTTTTGGGTAAATACCCAGTAGTGTGATTACTAGATTGTAGAGTAGTTCCATTTTTAACTTTTTGAGGAACCTCCATACTGTTTTCCAGAGTGGCTGTACCAGCTTGCATTCCCACCAACAGTAAGAGGGTTCCCCTTTCTCCGCATCCTCACCAACACTTGTTTCCTGTGGTTTTGATTTTAACCATCCTGTTGTGAGATGATATCTCAGTGTAGTTTTGATTTGCATTTCCCTGATGAGTGATGTTGAGCATCTTCTCATGTGTCTGTTGGCCATCTGGATGTCGTCTTTGCAGAAATATCTGTTCATGTCCTCTGCCCAATTTTAAATTGGATTATTTGGTTTTTGGGTGTATCAGTTGTATCAGTTCTTTATATATTTTGGATACTAACCCTTAATTGTATATGTCATTTGCAAACATCTTCCATTCTGTAAGGTTGTCTTTTAGTTTTATTGTTTCCTTCGCTGTGCAGAAGGCTTTTATTTGATGAAGTCCTGATATTTATTTTTGCTTATATTTCCTTTGCTTCAGGAGACATACCTAGAAAAAAGTTGCTGTGGCCGATATTGGAGAAATTATTGCCTGTGCTCTCTTCTAGGATTTTTATGGTTTCACGTCTTACATTTAGGTCCTTAATCCATTTTGAATTTATCTTTGTGTATGGCGTAAGAAAGTGGCCCATCTTTTGCATGTATCTGTCCAGTTTGCCCAACACCATTTGTTGAAGAGACTTTTTCCTATTGCATATTCTTTCCTCCTTTGACAAAGATTAATTGACCATACAAACATGGGTTTATTTCTGGGCTTTCTATCCCATTGATGTATATGCCTATTTTTGTGCCAGTACCACATTGTTTTGATTACTAGAGCTTTGTAGTATAACTTGAAATCTGGAAATTTGATACCTTCAGCTTTGTTTTTCAAGAATGTTTTGGCTATTCAACGTCCTCTGTGGTTCCATACAAATTTTAGGATTGTTTGTTCTAGTTCTGTGAAAAATTTTGATATTTTGGTAGGGAGTGCATTAAATCTGCAGATTGCTTTGGGTAATATGGACATTTTAACAATATTCTTCCAATCCATGAGTATGGAATGTCTTTCTGCTTATTTTGTCCTCTTCAGTATCTTTCATCAATGTGTTTTAGTTTTCAGAGTGTAGGTTTTTCACCTCCTTGATTAAGTTTATTCCTGGGCAATATCTTTGATACAGTTGTAAATGGGATTTCTTTCTGAATTTCTCTTTCTGTTGCTTCATTATTAGTATATTAAAATGCCATAGATTTTGTATCCTGCACCTTTACCAAATTCACTTATCAGTTCTAATAGTGTTTTGGTGGCATCTTTAAGGTTTTCTCTATATAGTATCTTCTTCCTGACCAAACTGGATGCCTTTGATTCCTTCCTTTTGTCTGATTACCATGGCTTCCAATTTGACCAACTTATGACCCTGGAGTTCATTATAAAAATCCTTTCAAATATCTTATTTGCAGGTTTTAGCTGAGACAAATAGTAAACATTCGTGGCAGTATTGCACTCTTCTTTTTTTCTTCTTTTTAAACCCCAAGTATATCAGTCAAGTTACTCAACCAAAACCAATAAGTCTTTTAGGACGTATCTGTGGCCTAACAATGCATCTCCTAAGAGGGTGCAAAAGATACAGTCTTCCCAAGATCCAGAACCACTCCCAAATATAGGCAACATAAAGAAAGACAGTTCCCCTGAGAGCTGGCAACAGTCAGTAGGATGTTAGCGACAAATGGGGTACAACCCACAGCTCAGTCCAACCATCTTCTCAGGACCCTCACCTGACAGTTGAGGGGCCTGCACATGCAAGAACAGACAGGCAGGCAGAAAGCCGAGCCAAATTCTCAGGACACAAAGCAAGACAAACAGGAAAGCAATAGCTGCCCCTGGGAGTGAAAGAATCAACAACCAGTGGGTATCCCAAAACCAAATTCACAAGAGTCTGGATTTGGAAAGGAAGAAACAACATGAAATTTTACCTAACTCTCTTTGCCAGCTTCTGCCAGGTTCCTCAGTATCCTGTCTGCAGGCTCCAGAGCAAGTGAGGTGTCCCAGTGGGTCCCATCTGGGTCACCAGAAACTGTCGAAAAGGAAAAATTAATTTTCCTTCTACCTTTTATAGTGAGTTCTTGGCTGAGACCGCTTTCCCTCTAGGGCACCTTGTAAATGGATAAGCTTATCGAAGTTAAAATCTTCCTACTGTGGCTACTGTAATTCAAGATTATTCTTAGTGATATGTTGCCATTTCTGCAAATATGTACAACATCCAGAACCATAGTTTTTAAACATATAAAGAGCTGGGGTATGAGAAGACGGATCATTCGATTCTTCAGAACCTTAGGGTCCCATGTGTCCTTTGGTTTCTGTTTGACAAATTTGTCACTTTTGCTTCACACCAACAAAACCAGTAGCTCCCAAAGTGGAACTATGGACTAACCAGCAGAACCCAATAAATCAAGACTGTGGACTAACACAGGGCTAGGGACTTCAGGCTCCAAATGGAACCATCTGCCAGCTCAAGCTGACCTGCTAAATACTGGACTAAAAAAGGCCATTAGACCAGGCAGCTCATATGCAAAGCTCATATACAAGAGGAACTTACCCATGGCCTGTGGAGACATGAGAAAGACCAAGAACTCAAAGAGTTCAGCAGGTACCAGCACCTGTGCTTCTTGTTGTCCCCAAAGCCATTAGCAGTCTTCTCTGGATCCCATCCTTCTCCTCAGACCTGTTCAAAGAAATTTTTCCAGTCAATTTATGGACCTAGTTGGCTTTTATTTAGTGATTCAGGAATCTGACAGCACCTAATCTAGCAGATAAAAAGAAGCACCGAAGATCTGTACAAGGTAAGAGAAGTAAGCAGGAACAGGAAGTTATGCTGGGCATTTGCTGATGGGTAAGCATGGTTACTCTTCTTATGTGGGGCACAGGGAAGTCTTGGGGCAGGTCATCTAACTTGTGCTGAGCAGGGAAGTGCTTATTGGTTGACTTAGACCCTCCTTTTCTAGGAGAGCAAAACATAGAAACTTAAGTTTTGGTTTGCTGACATAGGGTTAACATTAGCAACTCCATTTTGGACCTAATCTGGTTACTTGAACAACACCGACATAAGCTATAGCCGTAGTTCTTTTTCCCCAAGTGTGTCGACCCTGCTCTAGATTATATCTCAGATTCCTCGGGTAAGTATACCTGAGCTGGGATTTCTCCAAAGCTCCCGAGTTGTGTCCAACCTGATCTGGTATATTTCCCTCATCCCCTAGGGTGCGTATACTCTGACGGTGGGTGTCTCCCAGTTCTCCAGGGGGGCCTACACTGACCTTGAGTGTCTCCCCAACTCCCTAGGTCTGACTGCCCTGATGTTGCAAGTCTGCCAATTTTCCCATGGGTCTACACTGATCAAGGAATTCCCCTGAATCTCCAGGTATGTCTCCTCTGACCTGGGATGTGTCCATAGTTCCACAGGTGTGTTAATCCTGACCTAGAATCTAACTCCTCCAGAAGAGTGAACTCTGAACATGGATGTCTCTCTAATACCTCAAGTAATCTACTCTGACCTGAGATCCCCCTAGCTCTCCAAGTATGTCTACTTTGACATGGGATGTCTCCTGGGATATGCAGAGGTATCTACACTGAGCTGGAATATCTTCCTAGTCCCCTAGTTGTGTCTAATCTATGTCCTCATAATTCCCCTAGTGTGTCTACTCTGACCTGGATTATCTCCCTAATCCAAGCATGTCTACCCTAAACTGGGGTGTATCCCTTATTCCCCAGGTTTGTGTATACTGATCTGGGAAGTTTCCCTTATTCCACAAGAGTTTCAACCCTAAATAGGATGTCTCCCTCATTCCCCAAATGTGTCTACACTGACATGAGATAAAGCCCTAACACCAAAGCTGAATCTAGTACAAACTGGGATTTTTCTAATTCCCAGTGTGTGCCTGCTTTGTCTTGGGTTGTCTTGCTAAACTCCATGTAGGTCTACACTTGGGGTATTTATCTAATTATCCTGTGTGTATACACTGACCTGGAAATCTACCTAATTTCCCAGGTGTGTCAATTCTAAAATGATTTGTCCCAATATTTCTCCAAGTGTGTGAACCCTGGCTTGTCCCTGTAATTTCCAAGGTGTCTGCCCTGAACTTGGATGTCTTCATAATTGACCCTGTGTTTCTACACTGACTTGGGATGTCTCTTTATTTCCCCAGACGTGTCTACACTGACGTAGGGTGTCTCCTATTCCTTGGTGTGTTTGCTCTGAATTGAATGTCTAATTCCTCAGGCATGTCTACTCTCGCCTATGATGTCCCTGTAATACCCAAGGTGTCCCTAACCTGACTCTGGGTGGCTCCCTTATTCCTCAGGCATGTTTACTCTGACCTGTGATATCTGATATCTGTGGTGTTTACTCTTATACTGGATAGCTCCCTAATTCCATGAGTATTTGTACAGTGACCTTTGATGTCACCCTGTTTTGCAGGGTTTTCTACCCTGTCCTAGGATGTCCTAATTCCCCAGGTGGTCTACCCTGCACTTGGATGACTCTAATTTGCCATGTATGTCTACCCTTATCAAGGATATCTAATACCACATCTATGCTGAAGTGGTATATCTCCCATAGGTTAGTCTACACTGACGTGGTTATCACTCTATTTCCCCAGCTGTGCCTTCTGACCTGGGATGTTTCCCTATTTCCCCAGGTGTGTTGTTCCAGGTTATTCCTAATTCCTAAGGTGTGTCTACCATGAACTTAGAAGTCTCCCTAATCACACTAACCTTTCATGTTTCCCATATTCCCCAAATGTGTTTACTGTGATGGGAGATCACTCCCTAATTCCCTGGGTGTATTTACTCTGACCTGGGATGTGACCCTTGTTCTGTATGAGTATATACCCTAACCAGTGAGGTCTTTGAAATACACAGACCTGGGGTGTTTCTCTAGTTCTCTAAGTGTCTCTACTCTGATAAGTACTTAGAAATGTATTCCTAATCCAGTGTGCTAACACTGGAAGGGGAGGATGTCTCCCTAACCACCCAGGTTTGGGTGCCTGGGTGGCTCAGTTGGTTAAGCGACTGCCTTCGGCTCAGGTCATGATCCTGGAGTCCCGGGATCGAGTCCTGCATCGGGCTCCCCTTCTCCCTCTGACCCTCCTCCCTCTCATGCTGTCTCTCATTCTCTCTCTCTCAAATAAATAAATAAAATCTTAAAAAAAAATCACCCAGGTTTGTCTTTATTGACCAGGAATGTCTAATTCCCAGCTGTTTCTACCTTGATCTTATGTCTTTTTAATAACCAGAGGTGTCTTCTCTGACCTGAGATGCCTACCTTATCATCAGTTGTGACTGATCTGGGATGTATCCCTAATTCACCAAATGTGTCTTCAATGACCTTGAATATCCCCCTAACTCCGCAGGTGTTTCTACCCTGACCTGAAATGTTTTCTTCATTCTCCAAGTGTGTCCACCCTAACCTTACATCTAGGAATTTTCAGAGATAATATATCTTCTCTGATCTGGTATATCCGCTTATAGCCCAGTCGTGTCCACATGGGCATGAGTGAATCTCTAATCCCAGTTGTTTTTATTAATGACCTAGTTTGTCTAATTCTTTAGGTGTATGTACACTGACCTGGGATGTGTAATTCCTCAAGTGTGTGTCCACTGACTTGGGATGTCTCATTAAAACAGGGGCTTATCTGTACCACTCTGGAAGTCTCCCTCTTTGCTTTGTTGTATCCTGACTTGGCACATCTCCTTAATTCCACAGGTCTGTCTACCCTGACCTTCGGTGTCTCCATAATTCCTGAGATGTATCTAAATTAACCTGGATTGTTTACTAATTACCCATATGTGTCTACCAAAAGTGGTATACCAATTATGTCTGCACTGACCTGAGCTGTCTTAATTCCCCAAGTGTGTCAGCACTAACCTAATATGATTCCATAGATTCCCAGTTGTGTCTACCTCAACATTGGATGTCTTTCTAATACTGCAGGTATGGCTACACTAACCTGGGATGTTTCCCTCATTCTCCTGATGTCTACACTTGACCTGCTGTGTCTACCTAGTATGTCTACTATGACCTGGAATGTCTAGTACCTCAAGTGTGTATACTCTGACTAGGGAGGTCTTCCTGGTTCCCCAGTTGTGCCTACCTTGATCTAACCTGGACTGTCTTTCTCTTATTCCCAGTTGTATCCAGGATGTCTCCCTAGTTACCAAGGTGTGTCTATATAGTTCACTTATGACTCTCTGTTTCCCCCCAGGTAATCTACCTTGACCAAAGTTGTGTCCACAATGACCTGAGATGTCTCCCTATTTCTCCAGGTAGGTCTATTCTGATTTGTGATGTCTCTAAGACCCTAGGTGTGTCTATCCTGATTGCAATGAGTCTTTAATTCACCAGATTTGTCAGCCTGGCTTGGGATCTCTCCCCAGTTACCCACATAGGTCTTTCCTGATAGTGACTATTGTGTGTAGCCTAATCTGGAATCTCTCCCTCTTTCCATAGAGGTTTCTTCTCTTATCTGAAATAGGAGACATCTACTTTATTCTAAAAGAGATGTATCTCTTTTGACTATGGATTTTTCCCTAATGTCCTGGATTGTGTCTCTGCTGACTTAAAATGTCTCTGTTTCCCCAGGGAAAGATACTATGACCTAGGATGTCACCTTGATTCCTCAAGTATTTCTATACTAACTTGGGAAGTCTGTTTCCCCAGGTGTGTGTTCTCTTAACTTGTAGGTCTTTAATTCCCCAACTCTATCTACTCTGATCAGGGATGTATCCTTACTTACCCCAGTGTATATAACCTAAACCTGGATGTTTCCTTAATAGTCAGTTGTGTGTACATTTACCTGGGATATCTTTTCCCCAGGTGTGACTACTCTTATCTGAACTGTCTCTCTACTCAGGACTGTCTACAGTTGAGGATGTCTACCTAATTTCCCAGCTGTGTCTATTCTGACCTTTGTTATAAATGTCCACACTCATGGGGGATGTCTCCATAATTCTCAATATGAAGATCATCATATTGATGTCTTCATATATTCTCAAATACACCCAGGATAATTCCCACATCCCAGATGTCCACCCTGACCTAGAATTTCTCTCTAAGCCCTAATATTACTACTCCTACCTGGGAGGTGGACCTTATTCCCCTGATCTGTCTCCCTTGACCAGTGATGTTTCCCTGTAACATGGGTGTGTCTACTCTGACCTGGTATATCTGCCTAATTCCCTAATGTGTCTAGACTGATTGGAATGTCTAATTCCCAAACTGCTTCTATTCTAACCTGGGATTTTGACCTAGTTGCCCAGGAGCACCTACCTTTATAAGATATTACTGCAAAATTCCCTTGGTGTGTCTAAAAAAAACACTTGAAATTCCTTAGAAGTGATCTTATCTATTGCAGAATGTCTACAATTACAATAAAAATATGTCATTGCTAGTACATGTTTTGCTTATATAAATAACTCAGAAAAAAAACTGAAACCCAATTACACATTATGAAAAACAATGCAGATTGGCTTGTAAATTGGCATCTTGGATTTGGGGTATTTTCAAACATTTGATATTATACTCCTGTTACTCATGTTAATAATACCCCTGTGTATTATATCTTCTCACAAGTCTTCAGTGCTTTTCAGTAAACACTGACTAATCAAATGATCTCCATGTGTACTGAACAAGAATTATCAGAAGAACCTAATGAGATTGATTCACTATCTTCAGGTCCAAAGAAGGCCCATAACCAAGAGTAATGCTAAATAGTCAGCCACTCTCAGTTCAACTGAGAGAATGATCAAAAGGAAGGGATTGTTTTTTTTAAAAATGAAATAGAGACCACAGTTTCGATATGCCCCTAGACCAAAGACTCATGGTCACTTAACCAGATCTTAAAACTGTCTCAATTCCAAAAATACTGACTCTGATTTTAAACAAAACTTAAGCTTGATTCATGTCAGCATGATATGCTAATCAGCTAAAATCAAGTAAGCTGATGTAATGAAAAGGAATGTAAATTACTAATAACAAATCACAATGGAAAATGATGTACTTATAGTTTATAAAGCATGAATGTGTAACAGCCTAGAGCAGTTGCTTAACACTTTCAGTTTGAATGTATCCCTGTTTCCAAAATGCTTGTTTCTCACTCAATAAAATATTCATCTCAAAGCTCTCTGAATTTTATTTTTCTAGTAGATACACCTACAAAATGAGACATCGCAGGTTAGTGTAGACACACCAGATGAAACAGGGAGACAGCACAGATCTGGGCTGACATGGAGAGCTAAGATGACATCCTACAATAAGGTGGACATCCCTGGAGACTGAGGGAGACATCCTAGGCAAGAAGTGACAAGCTTGTGGAATTAGACATCCAAGATCAAGGTAGGCACAGCTTGGGAATTAGGGAGACATCCCAAGTCAGTGATGACAAGACAGGAAAATTAGCAAGACCTCAAAGGTCAGAGTACACACACTTGGGAAGTCAGACATCCCAAGTCAGGATAGAAACTCATAGGAATAAGGGAGATCCCACAACAATGTAGACATTAGGGAGATATGCCAATTCAATGTAGACCCACCTAGGAGACATCTCTGGTCAGAGTAGACACACCTGAGGAAGACCTCCCAGGTCAGTGTAGACACACCTGGAGATTTAGAGAGACCAATGAGATCAGAGTAGAAGCATATAAGAAAATAAAGATACATGCCAGGAGCATCTGGGTGGCTCAGTCAGTTAAGCATCTGACTCTTGATTTTGGCTCAGGTCATGAGATTGCATCCTGCATCAGGCTCTGCACTGGGTGTGGAGCCTGCTTGAGATTCTCCCTCTCCCCCTCAACCCCCACCCCACAGCTCTTGTGTACACTCATACTCTCTCTCAAAAGACCAAATAATAATAATACATATATGTGTGTATATATATACACACACACACACACATATATATATATATATGCCAGGTAAGGGCAGACACATTTTGTGAATTAGGGAGAAAACCCAACGCCTGGGGAGTTAGGGTGACATCCCTGATCATGGTTGACATTTCAGGGGAACAGAGAAGACATTCCTTGTCAGGAAAGACACACTTGGAAGATAATGAGAACTCACAGATCACTGTGACACACTAGCATAATTAAACATACATCCAAAATTAGGACAGACAAACCTGAGGAATTAGTGAAAAGTTCCAGTTCGGTGTAAACATACCTGGAGAATTAGACATCTCAGGTAAGTGTAGGAACACCTGGGTAATTAAGGAGTCTTGTCAGTGAAGACCTACCTGGGATAGTAATAGGACATTCTAGGTCAGAATAGATACAAATAGGGAGTTAAACATCCCAGGGTTGACCTTATCTGGGGAGTGCTCACTTCGGCAGCACATATACTAAAATTGGAACGATACAGAGAAGACATATCTGGGGAAATAGGGAGTCATTCCAGTGAGGATGTACCTGGAAATTAGAGTGGCATCCCAAGCCAGGACAGACACCTTCATAATTTCTTAGGTCATCTCCAGTCAGTTTAGACATACCTGAGGAATTAGGGAGACATCCAAGGTTACTACAGAAACACCTGGACAACTAGAGATCATCCAAGTTTAGGACAGACACCCCTAGTGACTAGAGGCAATCCCAGGTCAAAGTAGAAGCACCTTGTGAATTAAGGAGACATTCCAGGTCAGTATTCTCAAAACTGGGGAATTGGGGAACACTCCAGGTCAGTGTCGACTCACCTGGGGAACTTGGGAGACATATCAAGTTCAAGTAGACAAACGTTGGGGATTAGGGAAGAAGCTCAATTAAGTGTAGATCTACCTAGGGAATAGAGAGATATCCTGGGTCAGAGTAGACATGCCTGGGCAATTAGAGAAATGTCCCAATTTAGTGCAGACAAACCTGAGAAGTTGGCAGACATCCAAAATCAGGGTAAACACACCTGAAGAATTAAGGAACTATCCAAGGTTAGTGTAGACACACTTAGGCAATTATGGAAATATCCCAGGTCAGGGTAGACACACCTGAGGAATTTGGGATACATCCGAGGTCAGGGTAGATATACTTGTTGAATTAGGAAACATTCCACATTACAGTAGAGATACCTGGTGAATAAGAAAGACATTCCAGATAAGACAAACACATAGGGATACCTCGAAGTCAGAGAAGACACCCCTGGAAAATTATGGAGGCATTACATATCCATGTAGATACACCTAAAGGATCATGGAGACACACCAGGTCAAGGGAGATGCCACTGGAAAATTAGGTAGTATACCAGGTCATAACAGACCCTTGAAGAAAAAGTATACTTGCAAAATCAGTGTAGACATGACTAGGGAATTGGAGGTCATCTAAGGCCAGGGGAGACCCCCCTGGAAAATTAAATATAGACACACCTGGGTTAGTATGGAGGCCACCAAGGTCAAAGAAGACATACCTAAGGAAATAGACATCCTATGCAAGACAAAAGACATCTCATGTGAGGAATTAGGAAGACATCACAATTCAGAGAAGACACTACTAAAGAAATAGAGTAAAATCCTAAGTAAAATAATCATGGAACACTTCATCTAGAACTAATGATGTAATGTATGGGGATTAACATAAGAATAAAAAATAAATAAATTAAAAAAAAATTAAAAAAAAAATCCTAAGTAAAATAGTCACACCTGGTGAGGCAGGGACACATCTCAGGTCAGCTTAGATTCATTAGGGAATTAGGTATATATCCCAGTGCTACCGCTGGGGCACTGTTGAGAAGACCAACTCAGGGAAGATGCTCTTGGAGAATAAGGGAGTCAACTCAGGTCTGGGTAGGGAGACATACCATGTAAAAGATGACACAATTGGGAATTCATGAGACTTCCTGTGTCAGTGTAGACACACCTGGGAAACTGAGTACATACCAGGCCAGAGCAGACACACCTGGGGAATTAGATCTTAAGTCAGGGTGGACATACCTGTATGTATGAATTAGGGAGATATTCCAGATGAAAGTAAATATACATGAAGAATTAGAAGGTAATCTCATTTCAGTATAGATACACTTGAGTTATTATGAATAAATCCCAAGTGAGGGTAGAAACATCTGGGGATTAGGGAGTCATCCTAGGTTAAGGAAGACACCCCTGGGATATTAGAGATACATCCCAGGTCAGGATAGACAAACATGAGGAAAAAGAGAGACAACCCAAGCCAAGGTAAGGAGACATCCCATGTAAGAGCACTGGTTTACCCAGAATTAGTAAGATACAGGCCAGAGTAGACACACCTAAGAAATTATGAAGACATCACAGGTCAGTGTAGACATACCTGTGGAATTATGGATACACACCAGGTCAAGATATACAGTCCTGGGGAACAAGTAGACATGCCAACTCATAATACACCCACATTAAGATTCAGGGAGACATCCCAGGTCTGTGTAGACACCTTAGGAAATAGTATTTCAAGGTCAGTGGAGATACACTTTGGGAATTACGGAGACAATCCAGGTTACAACAGACACACCAGTGGATTAAAGGAGACATCTCTGGTCATATGAGACATACCAGGGGAAATAGGAAAAAAATCCAAGGTCAGTGTAGACCCTTCTGGGAAATTAGACATTCCAGGTCAGAGTAGACACACATGGAGATTTAAAGAGACATCCAATGTCTGAGTAGAGACATATGGGGAATTAAGTAGACATGCCAGGTAAGAGTAGACATCATCTTTCAGTGTAGACATACCAGTGGAATTAGGGAAACATCATTAGATCAGAGTAGATATACTAGTGTAATTAAAGAGACCACCAATGTCAAGATCAACAAAATTGGGGAAATAGGAAGACATCACAGGTAGAGTAGAAACACCTAGGGAATAAAGTGACATCCTAGGTCAGAGTAGTCACATCTGCAGTCTTAGACACATGCCAGGTCAGTGTAGGCAAAGCTAGGAAATTAGAGAGATATCCCAGGACAGTGTAGTCACACCTGGGGGAAAAGGAAGACATGTAAGGTCTGCAGACACAACTGGGAATTAGGGAGACTACACAGGTCTGCGTAGACAGAGCTGGGGAATTAAGGATGCATCCAAGGTCATTGTAGATGCTCCTGGTAATTTATAGAGACATCCCAGGTGCATAGACCTGGGGAAATAAGAAGATGAGTAAGAGCAAAGAAGATCCACTCGGGAATTAGAGATACGCCCTAGGTCACAGAAGATGCATCTGTGAAATTAATAAGAATTCTAAGTGTAGTCTCACAAGCTGAGTTTGTGAAATATTTGTGTTAGAGTAGACACACATGGGGACTTAGGAGAATCCCAAATCATGCTAAAAGACGGAGATATGAAACACTGAATGACAGTGTTGACACACCAAGGAATTAGGGAGATAACCCAGGTAGCATAGACACAACTGGGGAGTTAGGAAGACATGCCAGGTCAAAGTAAACACATCTGATGTATATGGAGTTATCCCAGGTTTGAAAGGGACACCTGGGCAATTAGGGAGATATCCCAGGTCAGTGAAGACACACTTCAGGTATTAAGGATACATCCCATGTCAGTGTATACAGAACTGTGGAAATAAGAAAACATCCCATGTCAGTGTCGTATCTTGAGAAGTAGGGAAGCATCTCAGTTCTGTGTAGACACGCTTAATTAGGAAGACGTCTCAGGTTAGATGACATTTGTGGAAGGTAAAGAAATATCCCATGTCAGAATAGACACACCTGGGGTATTAGTGAAATATCTGAGGACAGTATAAACACACTTGGGATACGTTGGAGACATCAAAGTCAGAGTAGACATCCATGGGAAATTAGAAGGTAGTTCCAGTGTAGACATGCCTACTTTATTATGGAGACATCTGAGGTAGTGTAGACACACATGGGGACTTAGGAAGATAACCCATTTCGGTTTAGATATACTTGCACTATTAGGCAGTTATCCCAAGTCAGACAAGACACACATGGGTATCTAGAGAGACACTGGTCAGGATAGACACTATTACAGAATTATAAAGGCAAACTATTACAGAATCAACACATCTAAGAATTAGATATATCCCACACCAGTTTAGACATGCCTCAATTTCAGGTCAGATTAGAAAATCCAGCGGCATAGGGAGACACATGAGTTTTGAGTAGATACACCATTAGAATTAAGGAGATATCTCTTGAGAAAACATACCTGGATAATTAGGGAGACATCCCAAAGGGGTATAGACAACCGAAATAAGTTTAGACACACCTGGGGAACTAAGGATATCTCCCAGGTCAGGGTAGATACTCTTGGGAAAGTAGACATACTTGAGATACTAGAGAGCCATCAGGCTAGACACACTTTTACAAACAGAGGGGAAAAAAACAAGGTTAGAACAAAAACACCTGGGGTTCTATGTAGACATCCTAGGTCAGAGACAGCACACCAGAGAAAATAGACCAGATCAGTGTAGGCTCACCTGAGGAATTAGGGGACCATCTGAGGTCAGTGTAAACACACCTGGGGGAAAAGAGACACCAAACTCAAGATAAAAACACCTGTGGATCTATGAAGATATAGCATGTCAGAGTAGACACACCTAGAAAACAAGGGGACATTCTGAGTAGTGTAGACATATCTGGGAATGAGAGACATCTTTGGTCATAACTGACATTCTTGGGGGTTTAGAGCAATATCCCAGGTCAGTATAGACATACACGGAGAATTAGGGAACCATCCTGAGTCAAGGTAGATACTCTTGGGGAATTAGAGAGACATCCTAGATCAGGGGAATTTGAGGAACACCCACGTCAGAGAAGACACATCTGGGGAACTAGGTAGATACCCCATATTAGAGTAGACACAACTGAGGAGATATGGAGACAACCCAGATCACTGTACACACTTGTGGGGGAATTAAGAAACATCATAGGTCATAGTAGACTCACTGGAGAACTAGGGAGACATCCGAGGTCAGAGTTGGACACATTAGACACACCTGGGGAGTCAGGGTTATAACCTTGGGAGCTTCCCAGGTGAAATCTGAAACCAGCAATCCTACATGAAGGGCAGGAAGAGACCAAAGAAAGCAGCAGACCACTCCAGGTTGGTAGGTGGCAGGTTCAATAAGCAAGGGAACTTACATTCAAGACTTGTCCTGGGGAGCTGCTAGACAAGTAGATCTCTGCACCCACTTGCCAAATCCTAGAAGTTTATATAGAGGCCTTAACTGGGTTCAGCCCCATATTACCATCTAGATGGTCTCAGTACCACATCACTATCTAAGTCTGTGTCCTTGAGGCAGCTTCTGGGAGCAGAGCAGAGAATGCAAGCAGAATGCACATTCTAATGATAGGGGAGAGGATGAGGAGCCTTCAACTGCCCGGATCTAGCTCATGCATCAACCGGTGGTCACATCCTCTTGGTGGCCGACTCCAACAACATTTCATGTCACAGTAGACACATTTTGGGGAAAAGAGAGACATCTCATGGCAGTGTATACAACAGTTGGGAAATAGAAAGTCATACCAGGTGAGAGAAGATGCACCTAGTGATTTGAGGAGATGTATAACATCAGAGTCAACAAACCTAGGGAATGAGGAAAACATCCCCAGTGAAGATAGACCAAACTGGGACATTAGAAAGAGATCCCAGGTCAGAGTAGACACATCTGGTTTATTATGAAGACATACCCAGTCAGGGTAGACAACCTAAGATATTTGGTGGATGTCAATAGACATCCCAGGTAAATATAGACACTCTTAGGGAATTCAAGAGTCATCCAAGTTCAGCGAAGGCATTACACCAGGGAATTAGGGAGACATCCCAGGTCAGTGAATATGCACCTGGGGAAGTAGGGAGACACTCCATGTCACAGTAGACACATGAAAAATTTGGAAGACATCACTGAACAGGGTAAACACATATGGAAAAGAAGGGATATAAGCCAGTTCAGAGTAATCAAACCTGAGGAATTAGACATCCTTTATCAGTGTGGACAAGCCCAGTGAGTTAAGCAGACAACCAGATTGTGTTAGACACTTGTGGGTAAAAAGAGAAACAGCCTGGGTCAATGTAGATACAACTGAAGCACTATGGAAATATCCAAGGTAAGAGTTAACACACCTGGGTAATTAGGTAGACATCCATGCTTGGGTAGACACACCTGAGCAATTAGGACAATAGCCAAGGTTGAAGAAGACATAGTTAAGGAATAACTTGACATCTCACATCATGGTAGACACATAAGAAGAATTGAGACATGCCAGGTCAGGGTATACACACATGAGAAATTAGGGAAACATCCTGGTTAAGTTCCATACCTTGGGAACTAGGAAGATATCCCAGGTCATGGTAGACATAACTTGGGATTTATGTCAACATCCCAAGTTAGTGGAGACACACTTGGGTCATTAGATTGAAATCCCAAGTCTGAGTAGACCCATCTGAGTAATCATGGAGACATCCAAAGCCAGCATATACAATCCTGTGAAATTAGAGATATATCACAGGTCAGTGTAAACACATAGGGAATTAGGAAGGCATCTAGTTCATTGCAGACACAACTGAATAATTACATCAATAACCCTTGTCAGAGCACACACACCTGGAGAATTAGGGAGCTATCCCAAGTCAGTGTTGACACATCTATGGAATTAGACATCCCAAGTCAGGACACACATATAGGGAATTGGGGAGCCATCCCGGGCTATTGTAGACCCACCTGAGAAATTAGGGAGACATCCTCAGTGAGGGTAGACATGCCTGAGCAATAAGGGAGACATTGCTGGACAGTGTGGACACAGTGAATTTGGAAGACATCCAACTTCAGGGTAGACATACATTGGAATAAGACAGACATTCCAGATTAGACACACCTACAGAATTAAGGAGAGAGGACACACCTGTGTAATTATAGAGATGTCACATTTCAATGTATACACAAAATGGGGAACTAGGGAGGCATACTAGGAAAGTGTAGAAACACCTGTGGAATTTGAGAGACATCCTTCATCACAGTAGACACACATTGGGAAGTTAGGGAGACATTCCTGGTCAGTGTTGACACACGGAATTAGTGAGATTTCCCAAGTCAGTGTTGACACAACTCAGGAATTATGGAGATATCTCAGGTTAGGGTAGACAAATCTGAGAAAGTGAGGATATATCCCAGGTCAGGGTAACACAACTAGGTATTTAGAAAAACATCCCAGAGCAGTGTAGACATAATTAAGGATGTAGAAAGGTAAGGTCACTATAGACATCTGGATTATGACTATTACATCCCAGGTCAGGGGATATGTATGGAAGTAGGGAGATAGCCCAGGTCAGAGTAGTCAAAACTGGGTACTAAGGAGTCATCCCAATTCAAGGGGGACAAAACTGAGTAATACAAGAAAGATCCCAGGACACAGTGTATAAACCCAGGGAATTAGGAATATATCACAGGTCAGTGCAGACACACCTTGATAATTAGAAACATATCCCTGGTCAGTGTAGAAAAATAGGGAATAAGGGAGAAAACCCATGCCATAGTAGATACATTTGGTAATTAAGGAAACAACTCAGGTCAGTATAGACACTTGTAATATTATGGAGGCATCCAAGCTCAGGAAACAGACCTAGAAAACTAGGAAAACCTCTCAGATCGAAGTAGACACACTAGGGAATTAGACTGTCATACCAGGTCAGGATAGACAAACCAGGGAATCAGGAAAACATTCTAGAAAATGTACACATTTAGGGAATTACTGAAACATCCCTGAGCATAGACACACCTGGGGGATTAGAAAGACAACCCATATCAGTGCAGACACACCTGGGGTATTAGAGAGACATCCCAGGTCATTAGTGATATCCCAGATCAGTGTAGACAAACCTGTGAAATTAGACATCTGTGTCAGTGTAAATGCAACTAGAAACTGGAAAAACATCCCAGGCCAGATATATATATACCTCAAGTACATTTGCAATATACCCCAGGTCAGTGTAGACAACATGGTACATTGGGAGACATCCCAGATTAATATAGAGATAGGACTACGGAGTCATCCAGGTCAGAGTAGACACACCTGGGGAATTAAGATGTCTACCCATGACAGAGGAAAAACTCAAAGAAATTAGGACACCATCCATGATCAGAGCAGACACCCTGAGGGAGTACAGAATCATCCCAGAACATGGTAGATACACCTGGAAAATTAAGGAAGCACTCAGGTCAAGGTAGACACATCTGGGTAATTACAGAAACATAAGACATAGTGGACACATCCAGGTCAGTGAATCATACCTAGGGAATTAGGGAGACATCACTGGTCAAAGTAGACACACCTGGGAAATAAAGGAAAAAAGTCCCAGGTCAGTGTAGTAGACACACCTGAATAATGAGGGGAACATCCCAGGCCAGAGTGGACACGTGTGAGGAATATGGGAGACATCCAATGTCAGAGTAGACACAGCCTGGGAATTGAGGAGACACGCCAGGCAAAGGTGGACAAATCTGAGTACCTAGGGAAATATCCCATGTCTGAGGAGACATCCTTGGGGTACTGTGGAAATATCGCAGGTCAGTGACAATACACAGGGAATAAGAGACATTCTGTGTCAGTGTAGACCCACAGAAGGCATTAGGGAGACCTCCCAGATCGGGGTGGAAACTTCTGAAAAATACAGTAACAGATTAGACACACCTGGGGAATTAGGGAGACATCCCAAGTACAGGTAGATACACATGGGGGAATTGGGTGATATCCTAGGTGAGGGCAGACATACCTGGGGAATAAGGGAGACATGCCAGGTCAGGGAAGACATACCTGAGGACTATAGGAGACACCCCAGGAGTTGGCAGACCTACCTACATATCAGGGAGTGTAACCTGTTCAGAGTAGACACATCTGGGGAATTGGCGGCGGGGTTGGTGGGGGGGGCTATCATTAGTTAGTTTAGACAAAGTGGAGAATTAGGAAGACATCCAAAATCAGGAAAGAAACCTTTGGGCATTATAGAAACATACCAGTTCAGTATAGAAATACTGGGAACAAGGGAGATCTACAAGGCCAGTGTAGACAGACCCAGGGAATTAGAGAGACATCCCAAGTCAGGGACAAGAGGAAAATCCCCAATCAGAGTAAACACACCCAGGAAGATATCCCAGACCAGTGTAGACACACTTGTTTGAATTCTTCCTGCACTGCTGTCTGTGCATTTAGGGTTTAAATTCCCTTCAGGCTGTCCTTTTTCAGGGAAACATCTGGAAGTCTATAATGGCTGGAGGATCTAACCTTAAAACACTGGGACAGCTAAAGCTTGGGGGAGACAAATACCTCTTCACCTCCTTTATTCATGGCACTAGCTCATTACACTATGTGTGGTTGTCATGGTAACAGGTGGGGACAAAAGTCCTGAAAAGCTTGGAGAAGATAATTTTGTAAGTTCGGACTCTTGGCTACAAGACTTAAACGTGATTCTTGCTGATTTAAGAAAACAGGGCTCTTTTTTTCTTTTCTTTTTTTCTTTTTCTTTGGCCTGAGTGCTTGGAAAGGCCACATGTGGACCGCAGACACAGCTGCAGTCGGGCTCAGTGGCGTCACAAGGACCACAGGCTCTGCCTCCCTAACTGCAGCCTGTGTCAGGCTTCCCGTAGCAGCCCTGAAAGGCCCAAACTCAGATCATCGTTCGTATTAGCAGTCCAGGACTTTAAACAAGTCATTACCAGTCCCTTCCTGGTCAATACAAGGTGCTGAAGTGAGAAGTTTGGCCAAATCTGGGGGTGTAGGGAAGGTGTCCCTGAGGAAGTAACATTTCATCCAAGACTAAAGTGAATGTCAACTGAACCAAAACGCAATACAGGAGAGCATCCGAGGCAGAGGGGATTGCAAATGCAGGGGCTCAGGGTCTGAAGAACGGATTCCAGGTCTGGGCAGGGAATGTGTGTGACAAGCCTGGGGCATCTTGAGGTTTTATAAGGCGAGGCAGCTACGAAGGGTCAGGGAATTGTGTCAGCGGGACAAAGGAACCGGCATGATGGGGCTCTCACTGGACAGGGTGGGTTAATTCAAACATCAAAAGGATAATGACTTTAATGGACTAAAAGTCATTGGGCATATAAAAATTCAAGCCTAAAAATCAGAAATGAACGTCTGGGCATTACTATTTCCCTTACAGAGATAAAGGGACCAAGAGAGAATACCATGAACAGCTACACACCAACAGATACACTACATGAAGTGGACAAATTTCTAGAACACGCAAACCACAACTGACTCCAGAGGAAATAGAAAATCTGATGAGACCAACAAGGGAAGAGATTGACTCAGTGATGAATACCTCTGAGAAAAGAAAAGCTCAGGACCAGATGGCTTCACCAGTGAATACACCACATTTTTAAAAAGTGGTTTCAGTGCCCACCGACCTGCTTCACAGATGACCCCAGCAGCTTTCACCAGCTTTGACCACACGGGTATTCGCATTTCTGACATGACCTGCCTGAGTCTTTTACCATTTCCTCCCCCTCCCTCCAATCAAAGCCCAGGAAGAGCATGAGAAGCCATCCCAGGCCTCTGTGGCTGAGCAGCGCAAGACACCAGCCTAACCCCCGTGGCTGGTGCGCACTGCTCTGTGGGCACCCTGCCAGCCTGAGGCCCTTCACTGGCCTCCACCGCAGTGTGCATACCCAGGGGGGGACTGCGCAGCCCTGGGAGAGCATACTGACAGCCAGGGGCCCCTGCAGCTCCCAGTGTACCCAGAGTAACTCCTGGCACTTGCTGCATACCTTGGCCCCTAACCACTAGTATGAGCTTGCACCTGGTCCCTGCCCACCCCCCACTTCTAGCTGTGCCCTACAGCCAAGCTTATACCACTGGCCCCAGCCATTACTGCTGCTTGCCCTGGTCCCTAGCTGTTGGACCTGGAGGCACTGCTGAGGGCTTACAGCCCTTACAGCATCTGGGGACACATCCCCCAACAACACTCACCAAGAATCATGTGGTCTTGATGCTGTGGACCCCACTGACATAAGCAAGTGAGTCACCATGCCATTCTGGAATCAGCGCTACCACACTTCATATTCGGAAGCTCACAGTACATTCCAGCATGCTCCTGTCTGCAAGTGAAGGCCCTTCCTTACTGAAGTCCATCTGTAAAGTCTGAAACAGTGATTCAAACAAACAGACACCACATAAGGCTAGAGGGATGATGAAGAATCAGGGAAACATGACTCCACCAAAGGAATACATTAAACTCGCCCCAAAGAAATAGAGACCCACAGATTGCCTGACAAAGATGCTCAGAGAGCGGGGCACCTGGGTGGCTCAGTTGTTAAGCGTCTGCCTTCGGCTCAGGTCGTGGTCCCAGGGTCCTGGGATCGAGCCGCACATCGGGCTCCCTGCTCAGCGGGAAGCCTGCTTCTCCCTCTCCCACTCCCCCTGCTTGTGTTCCCTCTCTCTCTCTCTGTCAAATAAATAAATAAAAATCTCTAAAAAAAGATGCTCAGAGAGCTCCAAGAGAATACAGATAAATAATTTAATGAAATCAGGAAGACAATACAAGGTCAAAATAAGAAGTTCAACAAAGAAATAGAAAACATTAAAAAAAAAAAAGAACCAAACAGAAATCACAGAGCTGAAGAATACCATGATTGAAGTGAAGAATTTAATAAAGAGCTTCAAAATCATCTGGACCAAGCAGAAATAAAAATCAGTGAGCTCAAAACAGAATACTTCACCCAGCAAGGCTGTCCTTCAGAAATGAAGGCAAGACAGACTTTGCCAAACAAACAAAAGCTTTGGGATTTCATCAACACTAGACCTGCCTAACAAGAAATGCTGAAAGGAGCTGGTCAGATAAAACAAAAGAATGCTAACCAGTAACATGAAAAATATGAAAAGAAACAGCAGACCGGCAAAGGCAAGTATATAGTCAGATTTAGTAATGCAATGTGGTAGTATGTGCTAACCACTTAACTCTCATATAAAGGCCGAAGAACAGAAGTGTTAAAAATAGCTATAGCTACAATAATGTGTTAATAGATACACAACGTAAAAAGATTAAACAAGTGTGACATCGAAGACAAAATGTAGGTGGGGTGGGAATACTAAGGTAGAGTTTTTATATGCAAACCAGTGTCGTTACCCACATAAAATAGACTCTTATATCTGTAAGATGCATCAGGTAAGCCGCAGGGTAGCCACAAAACAAAAACACGTAAGAGAGGCCACACACAAGATAAAGAGAAGGGAGGGGTGCCTGGGTGGCTCAGTCAGTTAAGTGTCCAACTCTTGATCTCAGCTCGGGTCTTGACCTCAGGGTCATAGGTTTGAGCCTGTGCTGGGTGTGGAGACTACTTAAAAAAATTCCAAAAAAAGATGAAGTGGAGGGAATCAACATATGCTAGTGCAGAAAATTATCAATTCAGAAAGGAAGAGAAGAGAAGAAAAAGTAATGAAGAAGCTCCAAAACACCCAGGACACAATTAACAAAATGTAATAGTAAATCCTTACCTATCAATAACTATGTTAAAAGCAAATGGATTTAGGGGCGCCTGGGTGGCTCAGTCGTTAAGCGTCTGCCTTCGGCTCAGGTCATGATCTCAGGGTCCTTGGGATCGAGTCCCGCATCGGGCTCCCTGCTCAGCAGGGAGTCTGCTTCTCCTTCTGCCTCTGCCTCTCTCTCTCTCTCTATCTCTCATGAATAAATAAATAAAATCTTTTTAAAAAAGTAAATGGACTAAATTCTCCAATCAGAAGGCATAGAGTGACTATATAGATTTACCAAAAAAAAACAACAACAACAACTACGCTGCCTGTAAGACACTCACTTCAACTTCTAGGACATACACAGGCTCAAATTAAAGGGATAGAAAAACACATTCCACACAAATGGAAACCAAATGGGAGCAGAGATGGCTCTACTTTTATAAGACAAAATAAATTTTAAGTCCAGAACAGTAACAAAGAAGGTCATTAAATAATGATAAAGGAGTCCATTCATCAAGGGGATATAACAATTATATATGCACCAAATATCAGAGTACGTAATTACATAAGCAAGTACTCACAGATCTTTAGGGAGTAATAGAAACAATATAATAACAGTAGGGGACTCAATACAGCACTTTCAACAATGGCTAGATTATCCAGATAGTAAGTCAGTAAGAACACATTGGACTTGAACTCCATCTAACAACAGCAGAACTCACATCTTCTCAAACATACATAGAACGTTCTCCAGGGTAGATCATATGTTAGGTCACAAATAAGTCTCAGTATATTTTAAAAGGCTGAAATTATAACAAGCATCTTTCCTGACCACAGTGGCATGGATCTGGACATCAACAACAAAAGGCAAACTGGAAAATTTATAAATCCGTGGAAATGAAACAACAATGAAATCAAAAGGGAAATGAAAAATACACTGAAACAACAACATATCAAAATGTATGGGATACAGCAAAAGCAATGCTAAGAAGGAATTTTATAGATATAAAATCCTGCATTAGGAAAAAAGAAAGATCTTAAATAACCTAGCATTATACCTCAAGGAACTAGAAAAGAATATCCACATGCAAAAGAATGAAACTGGACCCCTATCTTACCACTCTCACAAAAATTAACTTAAAATAGACTTAGGACTTAAATATAATATCTAAGGGGTGCCTGGGTGGCTCAGTCAGTTAAGCGTCTGCCTTCGGCTCAGGTCATGATCCCAGGGTCCTGGGATCGAGCCCCGCATTGAGCCCCGCATCGGGCTTCCTGCTCCACGGGAAGCCTGCTTCTCCCTCTCCCACTCCCCCTGCTTGTGTTCCCTCTCTTTCGCTGTGCCTCTGTCAAATAAATAAATAAATAAAATCTTTAAAAAATAAATAATAAATATAATATCTAAAACCATAAAACTCTTAACAGAAAACATGGGAAAAGCTCCTTGACATAGGTCTTGGCAATGATTCTTTGGAATAATAACAAAAGCAATAATCAAGGAGTGGGACTACGCCAAACTAAAAAGCTTCTGTACAGCAAAAGGAACCATCAACAAAATAAAAGGCAACCTATAGGATGGAAGAAAATATTGTAAACCATGTATCTGATAAGAAGTTAATATCAAAATATATAAGGAACTCATACATCTCAGTAGCAAAGAAAAAAAAAATCTGATTTTAAAAATGGGCAGAGGACTTGAACAGACATTTCTGCAAAGACAACATATAAAAAGGCAACAAGGACATGAAAAGTTGTTCAACATCACTAAATATCGGTAATGGTGCTAAGCAAAACTACAATGAAATATCACCTCACCTGTTAGTATAGTTATTATTAAAAAGACAAGAGAGGGGGCACCTGGGTGGCTCAGTCGGTGAAGCATCTGCCTTTGGCCAGGTCATGGTCCTGGGGTCCTGGGATTGAGTCCCGCATCAGGCTCCTTGGTCAGCAGGGAGCCTGCTTCTCCCTCTCCCTGCTGCTCCTCCTGCTTGTGCTCTCTGTTAAATGAATAAATAAAATCTTTAAAAAAAATAAAAAGACAGAAGAAATAGCATGATAGGGAGAAAAGGGAACTCTTGTGTACTGTTGGTGGGAATGTAAATTGGAACAACCACTACGGAAAACAGTACAGAGGTTCCTCAAAAAATAAAAACACACAACTACATAATATGATCCAGCAATAGCAGTTCTGGGTATGTATCTGAAGAAAATGAAATCACTATCTTGGAGTGATATATGCAGCCCCTGTTCACTGCAGCATTGTTCACAACAGCCAAGTCATGAAACAACCTAAGTGCCCACAGGTGGATGAATGGATAAGAAAATGTAGTATGTATATACAATGGAATATTATGCAGCAATAAAAAAGGAAATCTTGCCATTTGTGACAAGATGGATAGACCCAGAGGGCATTATGCTCAGTGAAATAAGTCAGAGAGTGACAAATACTCTGTGGCCTCACTTATATGCAGAATCTTAAACTCATAGAAATACAGAGTAGAATAGTGGTTGCCAGGCTCTGAGAGAGACACACATGGGAAGACATTGATCAAAGGGTACAAACTTTCAATTTTAAGAAATTCCTGAGAGCTAATGTACAGCATGAGACTAAAGTTAACAATACTGTGTTGGGTACTTGAAAGCTGCTATGATGGTAGAGCTTTAATGTTCTCTCCATAAGAACAGTAGCGAAAGGACAATTAAAGAGGTGAAGGATGTGTTAGATAACCTTATTGTGGTAAACATTTCTCAATACAGGTGTCAAATGATCCCATTGAACACCTGAAACTTACACAATGTTACGCCAACTACAGCTCAATTAAACTGGGGGCGGTATTACAGGTCGATACCCCTTACAAACATTGATGTAAAAATCCTCAAAAAATACTATAAAACCTAACCAGGAGCATAGTAAAAGGATTATATACCATGACCAAGTGGTATTTATCACAGGAATGCAAGGATGGTTAAACATACAAAAATCAGTCAATGTAGTACAGATAATTATTAGAATTTAAAAATCATGATCCTATCTGTCAAAGCAGAAAAAGCATTTGGCATATTCTTTTATTTTTAAAGATTTTATTGATTTGTTTGAGAGAGTGTGAGAGCACACAACCCAGGGTGGGGGGTGCAGAGAGAGAGGGAGAAGCAGGCTCCCCACCAAGCAGGGAGCC
>NC_138381.1:80746367-80802557 GCF_054177405.1 Leptonychotes weddellii
CAGCCCCCAGGCTCAGAGCTCCCCGGCCCCCCGGCCCCCAGCCTCAGAGCTCCCCGGCCCCTCGGCCCCTCGGGGCCCCAGACCTCCGCCCCAAGAGCTCCCCAGCCCCAGAATCCCCTGGTCCACCAGGCCCCAGCCCCCGACCCCCCAGTCCTCGGCCCGGACCCTGGCCGGGGCAGCGAAGACCGGGAGACCTCGCACGGGCGCAGGGAGGGGCCGCCCCAGCGAGCCGCGCACTCGGCCGGCCCGATGCAGGTAGCGCGCAATCCGGCGCCGCGCTTTCGCCACTGCTCTGGACAACCGTCTGAGAAAGCGAACCTACACACGCTCTGTCCTTTGATTACATCAGCTCCTACCGTGGCGAGGCCTCCGAATGCAGGAGGCTAGAGCCAAAATACTTTGTGGCGCTTCGGACGGCTCCAAAGAGCAGCGAATCTGCCGCCTCTGCTCGCCGGAAGTAGGGCTGCCCCTCGCCGGAAGTTGCGCTTCCTCCATTTTGTTGCCCGCTATGGCGGCCGTGTCGAGTTTGGGGCCGGGATGCGGCGCTTTTGACTGAGGGGGTAGGCCAGGCGGAGGCATTGGGGACATCCGCGCGGCGCAGAAGAGGACCAGCCTGGACGCCGGGGACGCTGTCATGTACGGCGCGAGCGGAGGCCGTGCCAAAACCGAGAGGAAAAGCGGCGCGAAAGAGGAGGCCGGACCCGGCGGTGCCGGCGGTGGGGGAAACCGAGTGGAGCTGCTGGTCTTCGGCTATGCCTGCAAGCTGTTCCGGGATGACGAGCGGGCTCTGGCCCAGGAACAGGGACAGCACCTCATCCCCTGGATGGGGGACCACAAGATCCTCATCGACAGGTCGGTTCCTCCCCCCACCCGCCGGTCCTCCCCTCCCCTCGCCCGCTTGATTTCGTCTGATGTTGACTTGATGGCCAGGACTAAGAAGGGGTTTTGTGGAGCCAGCGGGATCTGGGGGACCCCCTCCTCTGTCCTTGCGTCCCCCCGGTTCTGGAGGGAGGGGGACGGTGAAACCTGCCCTAAGGCGCTGGCTGGAGTGGCGTGCCGCGCGTGTCGCCGGAGGGATCGTCTCTGCTCCTGCAGCCCCTCGCGACCCCTCACCCCGGTCGCTGGTTCCAGTTGGCCCGTCCGCGCGGCGGAAGCTGCCCGTGCCCTGGCCTCTCCCGACCGCCGTTCCCGTGGGGTCGTGCGCTGCCTCCCTGCCCGCGGCGCTCCCGCAGCTCCGCGTGGCGGGAGGGCACCCCGAGACGTCGCCCGCCGAGGCCGCGCTGTTAGAAAACCTTTTGGACCCCGAGAGTTAGCCTTGGAACTTGTGTGCCCCCCGCGCCCTCCTTGTGGAGCGCCCCTAGTTTGCCGGCATGACATTTTGACTCCGCCAGCCCCTTCGCCCCACCCTGGGATAATCTGACGTGTTCTGACTTGATTCAGACCCAGGGTGAATTTGCCGATCAGTTGGAAGCCAGTTGACCTGGGCAGACGCTGGCTTTGCTCTTAGAGGTGGTGTTCTTAGGGCTGGTTTCACGGTCTCCTAAAACCTAAGGGTGGAACTGGGATGCAGAGGTGTTTCTTTTCAAATCAAACCTGCTTTAGGTAATCGCCCCGGGGGGGTGTTTAGCCGCTTTGGGCAGAGGGGTCCGGGGTGGGGGATTTCTAAAGATGTTTGGTTTGAAAAGGACAGCATTACATGCTGTAGGTTGTTTGCTCCCGTCCCCTCCCATATTTTCAGGCCCCCTTTCCTTCTCCTTGGGGTTCTTGTTTGTTGCTTTGGTTTTTTTTTTTTTTGCCGGTTTGGCAACTCTGCTTCTGGGGCCCGGACTGAAAAGCTAACGATGACCAGCCATTTAACTGTGGAATAGTGTCTCCGAGTGAAGGAAGCCCGTCGTTTGATTAAAGCTGGATTCTGCAAAGCCCTGGGACATGACTGTAGGGATGACCTGTGAGCTGGCCAGAATGGACACATTCATGACCAAATAGGCCTTTTTCCATCCCTGACGTTGCCGTTTGGAGTTAGATCTAGAGAACAGTGACTCTGGAAGGGAGGGTTGCCAGAGCAGGTCTGGACCTGACGCTCCATGCTCTGCTCAAACATGCTGTGCCTTTAAACCATAGTTTCTATCAATCGATGTTGCCTGAGTTGTCAGGCAGCTTGCTTTTCCAAAGTGTTGTGATATTTATTATTAAAGTTTGGTAAGCGATGAAGTCTGAGCTCTTTATGCAGTTTTCCATATCATTCTGTACATGATTGGAGTGAGGTCTTCCAAAACTAATGGGGAGCAAACGCTACACATGTACATGTATAATATTTTCAAATAATGATCTACATTTGTAAGTTAAGGAGGTTTACATCAAAAATAATTTTGAAATTTAATAAAGTGCAATAACTTGGCTACTCTGGAATTTTGGCCTTTTTTCTTGTAAATGTCTTTTTTATTTAAGTAATTTTTGGTCCTCATTACAAAAGTCAGCATTAAAAAGTCAGGCAGACTTTTGTTTGTCTCTCTTTGTCTTTGCAAGCCTAAATCTGAGTGTTTCTAAATCACTCATTTATTATTTGATATTGCACATCGACAGCAGCTTCACTGAATCTTTATGTTAAAAGTATAGCAAAAAGTGCCTTTATTTCTAATTTGGCTAAAGTGCCTATTGGTCCATGCGCATAAACATGGATGTGTCTTAACGTATGTGATTTCCTGGGGGTATAAAGTTTAGAAGAAGATATTTATACTGCACCTGCTAATAGTTTTGCTCTGTTTCCAGTGAACCTCCTTAAACTGCACGTATATGTCACTGTTCCTATGTATGTGTGTCTCTCTATCACATAACCCAGCACTTATTTCCTCAGCCAAGTGGCTAGGGGGCGAGCCTAGCCAAGATTTTACCTCCAATGGACGCAAGTTTCTTTGGTGAAGATCTCTCCTGAGAGTTCGGGACTAGCAGAAAGAAGCGAGGAAATTTCGACCGTTGGGTTCTTACGGATAGGTATTTATGTATTCGGTTTGTGTGAATGTAAGCTATATTTGACTTTACAGAAAAAAAATTTTTTTATTTTTATTTTTTTTGCAAATGGCATTGAATGGTTGAGCAAACCATAAACGGTAAGCACTGCTAGTGAAGTGAGCACCATTTATGCTATTAAAGGGTTGTTTACCTTTAATTACAACTTTTGTCATATTATACAAAGGAATTTAGACTTTGTTACAATAACTTGAGTTTTTAAAAGTAGGTGAGCTATGACTAGCCAAATTAAATATAAATCTGAGAAGATTTTTTATGTTTGTTTTAATATTTTTATTTCTTTGTTTTAATCGGTAAGTATGTATATAAAACATCACACACAAACCAACCTAGACATTAACTTCTTTCCATTGACCAGCGTGTTCATATTACAGATATGATGGGCGCGGTCACCTGCATGACCTTTCTGAGTACGATGCTGAGTATTCCACATGGAACCGAGATTACCAGCTCTCTGAAGAGGAGGCACGAATAGATGCCCTGTGTGATGAAGAGAGGTATTTAGCCTTGCATACGGACTTGCTTGAGGAGGAGGCAAGGCAAGGTACTGCTCAAGAAAAACTTACTTAAGCAACAAACTTTTTAAAATTTTTTAAGTATTTAAAATTTACTCCCATTCATTTTTTTATACTCACTCTTTCTGATATTATCTTGACAGTACCCAGTGGATTGGAAAAACAGGAGTCTTTGCGTTCTGAGAGGACCTCAGGATAGTTTATATATAGAGCCACAAAGAATTTTCCCAGCTTTTGAGGGCAGACTGGGATTTGAAAAAACAAAAACCAAACTCTTTAACTGTTCTTCTTTAACAGTATCGTATAAACTAAAATTGATGTTCTTGTCTTTGCCTTAACAATCTTTAATACAGTTCTTAATCCCCAAATTTCTCAGCAGGAAGAAATTTTCCACAAAAGACGTGTGTTCTGCTAACTGTGGTAAACATGTACTGGCAAGAGAGTCCATGTTATTAGATGTGAGGTGTGAATTTGTAAAAACACGTTTGCCTCAAAAAGAGGTTGAAAAAAGTGTGTTGTATGCTTTACTGATAGCTACAACTTTAGAAATACGTAAGATTTTTCTCAGTAAGTTTCCATTTTTGTTAATAAAATTCTCATTTTTATTCAAGAGGAAGAATACAAGCGATTGAGTGAAGCGCTGGCGGAGGATGGGAGCTATAACGCGGTGGGATTCACTTACGGCAGTGACTATTACGACCCGTCGGAGCCGACAGAGGAGGAGGAGCCCTCCAAACAGAGAGGTGAGGGGGGGCTGCCGGCGTGACACGCGGCTGGCCGCATCCCGCACACGTAGCAGCACGGCCTTCACGGTAGGGGCGTGGACGCTGAGTAACGGGAACCTCACCGTGACACAGACAGCGTTAGCGGAACTCCGTCTTAGGGTAGAACAAACTAGGAACGAGAAAATGAAGCGTTCCTGGAGGTGGAAACTGAATGCAGGCCCTTGTCTGCATTGGATCTAGATGCCTTCCACGTATTTCTCTTTGACTCGGGTAACTGGAATTACTCACTCCGGATCTTTGTTTCTTAAGTGATGGTACATGAGTTGATACACGTGATTTGTTCTCACAGGCGAGTGTCACCTTACAGGATAGGCGTTAACTACCCTCGTGTGAACCTCCTGCTTCACATCCCCCCACAGCTAAAATAATGACAAGGCTCAGCAGGACGCCTGTGAAGTCACTTGCTGATCAACAGAGACGAGCCTGAGACCTCCCAGTTAGACTTGGTAGGACCCACAACACACACACAACCGTGCGGTGTTGTGCAGTAATGTTTATATAAAATGGGAGATTTTAAGATCATACTCTTCTGGTTTAACTCTAGGAACTTTCAATATAAAAAAGTAGTGCCCCCAAAATATCTGGACTCGCGAGTGCAGGAACAGATATCCTCAGTCACTTTGGTAAGCCCTGAGAGCACAGTTATTACAGCCTTGCATAGTAATCAGACGTTAACTATCAATAACGATAACACAAACTGGAAACTTCAAGGCTAGATCAGTATGTTCAGGACGTTCTGTTTAAGGGGACGGAGAACTGTATGGGGCACCCGGCTGGCTCAGTCGTAGAGCATGTGACTCTCAGTCTCAGGGTCGTGAGTGCTAGCTCCACGTTGGATGTGGAGCTTACTTTAAATAAATAAATAAAAATATTAAAGGGAAGGAGAACTCTAACTTTAGAAACTACACAAATGTTTAATAAAGTAGAATCACATCAGATAGGGATTTCGTTTCAGAGCTGACAGTTATTTGGGACTTAATTGGTTTCTCCTTCAGTTACAAACCTCCTGACAAGTCTGTAGTGGTTATGTCAGCTTGATGTTACAACGTGGTCCGCCCGGCCTGGTGCGGCCGTGTGGGGATCTCCTGCCCGCTTCACGGGCGGGGGTCGCCTTGACGGGATGTAGGGTGTCTTGCACAGATGCTTCCTTGTTGCCCTTCCCCTCATCCTGCTCTTTACCTCGTGGGCGGCAGTCACTATTGTCCAGCTGCGTCCTAGGGGCCTGCGAAGACTTTCTGCGAAGACTGTTCTGTTAAAGCCTCGTTACGGCGTTTCACACCTTCAGAAGTTAGGATTAGTGGAGATGTTCTTGCAGGTCCAAGAAGTAAGCACTCATTCCTTTATCCACAGTGAGTTACTTCTGTTAGGGTTCTGGATAGTTGAGATTCTGTTGGTTGGTTCCCGAACTGCGTACATTATGTCTGCTTTAAATACGTCGTATTTTTGATCAGAAGGAAGGAGTACATACTATATAATTTCATACATGAGAATGGAAGTTTGTAAAGGCCCAATGTCTTTTGCAAGATCAAGGGACAACTTTGGAAAAATCCATAATATGAATTTCTTAACATTCTTGATTAGGGATCAGCCTCCTGCCACCGCCGGCCCAACCACAGGTTGGTCTGAAGTTTCATGGGCGCTCAGCCACCCAGGCTTGTGGCAGCCTTTGTGGCTCAGTGGCAGAGACGAGCAGTTGGCCCGCAGGCCGCGTGTGGCCAGAAATGCTTACCATCGGGCAACGTCCAGAAAGTTGCTGACCCCTGTTACGCGTGTCGGATATTGTCTCTGTGTAATTAAACTCCTTTATAATTACTGAATTTTAAGAATTTCAATGTGATATAGTTTCGCTTCGAAGTTTTAGTGTTCTTTCTCTTTAAGTTCTCTTTTACTATTTTATAAATTTTTTTTATTTCTGTAATCACATTCTCAGGACTTTGCCTTATATGCTGATTACGTTTTTTTAAGATACATTTATTTGAGAGAGAGTGCTAGAGCACGCACGTCCGGGAGGGGCCTAGGGACAGGAAGAATCTGCAGCAGACTCCTCGCTGAGTGTGGAGCCCAGTGCGGGGCCAGATCCCAGGACCTGAGATCTGACCTGAGCTGAAATGAAGAGCCAACGCTCAACCGACTAAGCCACACAGGCGCCCTGCGGATTAATTTTTTTAATGAAAGTCGGGCCCATGTGAAGCTTACATCTTGGCTTTTTGTGCTTCGCTGATGCTAATGTAGGTAAAATGCCACTTGGTAGAATTCAGGTTGGTACCCAGTACCACTGACAGGGAGGTTTTACTTCAGTGTCGCATTACTAAAAAAAAAAAAGGCTTTTTTGGTTTTCCAGTGCCATCAATGGGTTTAAATAATCCTTGATTTTCAAAGTTGCCATATTGTCCTGGCCTTTTGGGACATTTTAAGCTTCATGCTGTGAGCGTCTTTGTGTCTGTGCGTCACCCCCTGTTCCTTCCACATGGAAGATTCTCATGATTTTCCTGTGGTTTTTTTTTATCATTATTAAAGATCTTTTTTATGAAAAAAGAGGATTTGAATTTATTTGAATCTGAGTATTGTAATGGTTGTATTTTGTTCTGTGCTCCTAAAGCTATTTTTCTGCAAATTAAGGTGTGTGTAAGGACAGAGCAGCTCTGTGTAACCTCCGTGTTCCAAACAGCTCTTGATTTGGGCTCCTTTACTTCATGAGCAGCGGCACACGATGGCAAGGCTGTTTAAGAGAAAAATTTCCATCATTTTGTCATGTTAGGGAGACAGAGTAAACGTTGTACTTTGATAAGCACACCTTTGGCACTGTGCCCAAGGAGACTGAGATTTGAAGGTGCTACTTGACCTGTTGCAGACCAGGGTGTCCGGTGTCCTCCAGGCGCGCTGGGCCGTTTGGTCCCTGCTGCTGGGCAGGGGAGCTGCTGATCACAGGAAGCTGTCAGGCCCGAGTGAGTCTCTGGTTCTTGGGGGAGAATAAGGGTATATAAGTAGAAACAGGCGGGACGGTGTTAAATAATTCTTACTTAGGAATTTATAATCCACCTGGATCTCCTCAGACTAGAATACCCAGGTTTTTAGGTACGATGAAACCTGCTTACAGTTCCTCCTTGGCTTTGTAGAAGAATTAGGTTTGATAGAAAACATTCAAAATTGTTCATCTCATCAGGAAACCACATGTGGTGGAAACATTGGCTTTGATGAAGATTTCATGTTTACTTAATGTTATTTTTTTTGACAGAAAACCTAGTAGGTATTAAAATCCTTTGTAATGTTAGCTTTGATAAGTTTTCTGTTAGGTTTTTGTACATTTCACTATGTCCTTTTTTTAAAAGATTTTAATTTATTTGAGAGAGAGAGAGAGAGCATGAGGGGGGAGGGCTAGAGGGAGAAGCAGACGCCCCACTGAGCAGGGAGCCCAATGCGGGACTCAGTCCTGAGACTTGAGGATCATGACCCGAGCCAAAGGCAGTTGCCCAACCAACTGAGCCACCCAGGTGCCCTCACTGTGTCCTTTTAAGTAGGTGATCACCTGAGTGATTGCAAAGTACGCAGGTACCTTCTGATTCAGGAAATTTTGACGTGCAGAGCCCCATCTGACACTCGGTGGACAGAGCTGTTTGTAGATGGAAATGGGAAAGTCAGGGAGGTCATTTGCGTGGGTGGAGAAGTCTTGGCAGTTACACTTGAGGACTTTACGACTCGGTGGTGAAATCATCCCGCCGTCTGGGCATTGAATACCTGTGTTGTGCCTGCCTCCCTGGGGTTCCTGCAGAAAGAGCTCGGACGGGGTCCTAGTGCCAGTTAAACACACACACACATCACAGAGCTGGGAGCGGTCTGAGTGCCCGCTAAGCAGGGCACGTTGTGGGGAGACGCCCACTGCCAGGTCTCCAGGAGAGGTCAGTGCCCAGCAGCCTCCTCTGGGGGGTTGGTAATATAACCCGACTGGTGCATGCTGGAGCGGAAGAGGAGACGGGAAGGTGTTTCTAGAGGTGGTGATGGGAAGGTGAAGAACCAGGGAACGCCACTCGCGGCGGTCCCTCCACTGTTGCTTACTGTTGGTGGCCGCCTTCCTTCCTGGTCATCGTTCTGAAGTTTTATATTTTCTTTTTATACAGAAAAAAATGAGGCTGAAAACATAGAGGAAAACGAGGAGCCTTTCATTGCCCCTCTGGGGCTGAACGTGCCGCCTGACGTGGAGCTGGTACGTGTGCTTCGTGTTCACAATACTGCCCATTGTTATCAGTGTGGGTTGGGAGCACCGGGTAGCCCTGGCGTAGCCATGACGGCCCTATAAGTTCGTAATACTTTCTAATCATCTGTGAGTTCGTGGAGACAAAACCACACTCCACCTGTTCTCCTCCAAAGAAAAAGGGAGAAATTCCAGCAGAATCCCTAGACCAGAGCATCAGAGATTCGAGAAGCTGGCTCTCGGAGGTCACAGAATTGAGCCCCCACGTTTACCAGCATGGAGAAACTGAGTCAGTGAGCGGTGAGGGAGCTGCTGGTACACTGTTAGCCACGTTTAGACGTAAGAACAGTCTCAATCGTGGCAGCGTGGCTTGCAGGGAAGTGGCTTTGTCCTGGCTTTGGCGGGCACTTAAGGGAAATGTCTTTACCTTACCTTGCTGCTCTTGCACCCGGGCTTCCTGTCCCTTGTGATGAAGGCCCGGTGGCATCTCCAGGCCGCCTGGCACTCAGGAGGAAAACCTGGGTGGGACTCCTCTTGGCCTGAGTGCTCTGCAGCTCGAGCCTGGCAGAGCTGAGTGGTTCACCCTCCCTTCACGCCGCTATTCCAGCTGCATCTTGTGAGGTTCAGGCTGAGCTGCAGTGGGTGTCCCTGGGGGCCTCCTGCGCTCCCGGCGCTGTCCTGGAATGCCGACAGCCCCGTACACCAGCTTCTGTGCCCGTCCCCCTTCCACAGGAGGAGAAGACCGTGGCCGTGCGGGTGGTGGGCTGGAGCGGTTGGAGTGTTGCATGTGTACACTCAGTGGGGAGGGGTGGAAATTGGTGCTCGGTGTGGTTTTTCCTGACTGGATTTCTAGCGCCATGGACACAGGTGTCCTAGGTTCTTCTTGTGCCCTGGGTTCTGAGCCTCTGGGTGCACAGGGGGCCAAACTGTTCGTGGAAGGTTCTAGCCCCTGTTTTCATGTGTCGATGGCAGGCGGCAGAGCCTCCACCCCGTCCCTTACTGCATTTACACACTCACACCCTCTCCTTCCTTCGCTTTCTCAGTGTTTGTGCAAGTAGGAGTAAAAATGTGGATTTTGCTGAGTGGAATTACTGCTTATGTTTGCTTCCCCGTTTCCAGCATTCAGTTAAAGCTGAAAGTGTCATTTGAACGTTTGATATTCTAAGACTTGTGTTAATATGCTTTCTCTGTATTGTTCTGGATTATCTTCCTACTTGTTCTGGAACGTGCTATTTATTCTACGTGAAAGACCCATTAAAAACGGGTTGCTCCCAGGACGCCTGGGTGGCTCAGTCAGTTAAGCGTCTGCCTTCAGCTCAGGTCATGATCCCAGAGTCCTGGGATCGAGTCCCACATCGGACTCCCTGCTCCGCGGGGAGCCTGCTTCTCCCTCTGCCTCTGCCTCTCTCTCTCTCTCTCTATCTCTCATGAATAAATAAATAAAATCTTTAAAAAAAAAAAAACAGGTTGCTCCCTTACCTATGTTTAATGCTGAGAGCTTTTATTTAAGGTTGACTATGTGGAATTTTATTTATTTTCATGTGAAAGATTATTTTTAAACTATTATGCAAATATAAACGTGGAAGTATAATAGATTTTATTGTGTTGTTTACTTTTTATTAAAATATTTAATGGCTGTGTATTCTCAGCCAGAGTAAGCATCACTAAGCTATTTAATGGTCTGCCGGAGCTAAAAATAGTCGATACCCGTTGGAGAGCAGAATAGTAATTTGCTTTCTTTTTTTTTTTTTTTTTAAAGATTTTATTTATTTATTCATGAGAGACAGAGAGAGAGAGAGAGAGAAGCAGAGGGAGAAGCAGGCTCCCAAGGAGCAGGGAGCCCGATGCGGGACTTGATCCCAGGACACTGGGATCATGACCTGAGCCGAAGGCAGACTCTTAACCGTCTGAGCCACCCAGGCACCGTAGTAATTTGCTTTCTTAATGTTAAAGAGTTTCTTGTGATATTGTAGAGCGGCCTCTTGAGTAGGAAATGGTTTGATTCTGTGGAAACCGTGTCTGAATGCTGTCGGGGCGCTGCCGGACAGGGTTCCCTGCGTCCTGGTGTCAGGAGTTGGGGGCAGCAGTTCGTGGTCTGCAACTCGCACTGCAATGTCCCTGGGGGGTGGGGTGTGAAACGGGGTGCTTGCAGCGGGACTTGCGGTCTGTAGGTTGGGGGGGCATGCTGCCTCCATGCGGCGGGGCTGCCCCCACTCGGTAAAGAAAGCAGGCACTCAGGGCGCCTGGGTGGCTCAGCCGTTAAGCGTCTGCCTTCGGCTCAGGTCATGGTCCCAGGGTCCTGGGATCGAGCCCCGCATCGGGCTCCCTGCTCAGCGGGAAGCCTGCTTTTCCCTCTCCACTCCCCCTGCTTGTGTTCCCTCTCTCGCTGTGTCTCTGTCAAATAAATAAAATCTTGAAAGAAAAAAGAAAGGCACTCAGGGGTTCTTGAGTGTAAACTGGGCTTTTGGATTAGAGTCTAATGATTATAGGGTCTGTGGGGTTTGTGTGAAGAGTAAGGAGTAGTTAGAAGTCGTGGCCCTCGGGGAGGCAGATGTTGGCAGGTAGTCGAGACGGGCCGAGGCTGGTGCTGTCCTCGACAACACCGCGGTGGCCCTCCTGGCTCCATAGCCCACGGGCCCCCTAAAGGGACCTCACAGTTTTGTTGTAGCTTTTCATAGTGATTCTGTGTGTGTTTTCTTGTGTTTCTCCTTGGATATGTGGCCTGGTGCCATTTGTCCCAACATTGTGTTTTCAGCCACCTGTCCCCTTCTCGGGGACCTGGCTGCCCGTCGTGGTCCCCTCCTGAGCTCTGCACGCGCCCGGTCCCGGTTCTGGGTGTGCCCTGCTCTGTGCCTGCTTGTGTGGGGTCGTGTTGGTGCCCCACGCCCAGAGCGCCGCTGGGAAAGTGGAGGGAGCATCCCTGTGGTCAGCCCCAGGGACTGGGAGTGCCGCTGCCCCACAGACCCCCGTAGAAGTTATTGCTAAGGGAAGCACGTTCCTCTGAACACACTTCATGAACCCGAGGACAAGCAGGGAAGGGTTCAGTGTGTGATCGCCATGGTGCGCACCATTTCCGTCCCTTGGAGTAGGAACACCGCGGTGACGTGGGCCGACCGTGTGCTGTGTACCAGGCACCACACGCCGTGAGTGGCTCCCGTCCCCAGGCCTCCCAGCACCAGGGCGTGGGGAGCAGACGCCCTTGTCAGCCCGAGTGCGCAGGGCACCTGGAGGTCTGGGGAGGCCCGTGAGGGTCAGGCCTGCAGCCCCGGGCCCGGCTCCAGAGCTCTGCGCCTCGGACGGAGGCCCCACTGATTGTTCGGATTAGAGTGTTATTGTCATCATAATTCAGGGGTTCGGTTGCCATGGGATGGGGATGGGAAGCATCCTGTGGCGTTCTTGCCTTTTCTTTGGGATTTTAAGCACCGTTCACGTGTGGCGAGCGTGCCCCATGTGGGCCGTGCATGCGTGTTCTCCAGGTACCTTGTCTCCCAACCTCTCATTCCTTGCAGAATGTAGATCGCACGTATCACTAGATTCCATCGTAGCACCAGGATTTTGAATTTTATTTTGAAGTCCCTTCCCGCCCCCTAAGATTTTAAAAATATTATCCTGTTTCCTACCGTTGCATTTATAGTTTTTTGGATTTTTTTTACAATTGAATTGTGACTTGATGTGATATTTATTTTGGGCTGTGAGTGAAGTGGGCATTTAATTTTTCCTCCCCTGATCGTAGCAGAGGAGAGGGCCAGCCCAGCTGCTACGGGGGCTCCTCACTTTTCACTCTGCCTTCCATTCCCGTGCCACCCCGTCCTGGTCCCCCTGCTTCGGGTCTGAGCTCCAGCATTTTCCAGAGCTCTTAGGAGACCTGACACTGGCGTGAGCTTTCTCACCTCATATACTATTCTACCATTTCCCACTGTCTACCGTGCAGTTTTTAGAGCTGTGTCCGTGTAATCTGGGAGGACTGAGGAAGCGTGAGCCTGCCTTCTTGGGCTCAGTCACTTTCTTAAACCAAAGGTTTCCCCACGTGAGACAAGTATTTCCCCTTTTATCATCAGTTTTTGTAACACCTCATATATGTATATATGTCCTTGAAATCCCACTATATAGTAGGGATACTCGTGGTATTAGATAGAAAAAGATCGATGTAAAAATAGTGTGATAAAGAGAGCAAAGATTTTCCACACCAGGTGTTGGTATGTTATCCACTTGCTCTGGGAGCAGGTCCAGAAGTATGCTCACCACGTGCTCTGTTTCTCACCACGCTTTGTGGCCACTGTCTTTTTACCATGATGTCGTATCATAAATAGGCCTCCTTTTAGGAGATTTTAAAACAGCAGGTTAGTTTGGTCAGCAGAAAATGCCTCTCCATGGAGGCGATTGTAGCTTCCTTTCAAGGTCACTGTTCTGAATTCACTGTTAATGATCGACATGTGCGTGGAACACAGTCAGAGATTAATCATGCTGTTCACCCAAGCCATTGAAAATCTGCCTCAGGATCCATACTCCAGGCACAGTAGACCTTTGACATGGAATCTAGTTTATTTTGGAATCAATAAATAACTTCAATTGTAGGTACTTATCCTGTTTAAGTGTGAAGGACTTCAAAGTATTAGTTCAGGAATTAAATTTAAGAGTTAAGGCATTTATGTTTTATGAAGGATGTGGTTCTGGAATTACAGAAAGCATCTTGAATAGTTAACTGCCCATTTTTAATGAATAATTTCCCACATTATTTGCATGTAATTTCCAAGTGTTAATCTCTTCGTTATTATTAAAAGTATTTTTGGAGTATGGCTTTCAGCATCTGGTCTGACGAGCTCCATTTGTGGGTGGGAAATGCCAAGCGTGTCATGTAGTAGAAGTAACAGCAGCGCTGGCAGGGTCTGGTTCCTAGTAGTAACCTCCTCACTTGGAGGCAGCAAGATGGTGCACTCTGTCCCTGTGGGTAAGACCCTCCCTCTTCTGGCCAGACCACACCCACGTGCTGTGGAGACGAGTTAGGTACAGGAGCAGGAGAGAGCATGGGGCTTTCCTCACATGTCCAAAAAGGCTGTTTCCCAAGCTATGAAATCTAGCCCCAGCTAAGAAGGAAAGAGGAGTGATGTGTAGACACTTGAGAAACTTGGTGAACGTGTACCCCCTCCCTAGAAACGTGCATATGTACATAACTTGCATACAGCTTCTGAGGGTTCACAGCCTCCAGCCCCATCACAGAACCTGGTTACTGTGGAGGTACAGTGACTTGGTGTAAAAAAGATTGCTTCGAGTCAGTTCTGCTCAAAGCTGGAGTGGCCTGCCTCGGTCCGTGAGTTTTCTCCCCGTGAAATACTGCAGAATCCAGAAATAGACCAAAGTGTCTTGGAACCAGGGCTGTTCAAACTGGGCTCTTCCGACTGAAGTGTCTCTCTCTTTTTTTTTTTTTAAGATTTTATTAGAGAGAGAGAAAGCTCAAGTCGGGAGGAACAGAGGGAGAGGGACAGACTCCCCGCTGAGCACAGAGCCCAACATGGGGCTCAGTCTCATGACCCTGAGATCATAACCTGAGCCGAAATCAGGAGTCGGCCACTTAACTGAGCCATCCAGGTGCCCCTTGAAATGTCTCTTATTTCATATAATTGACAGTAAAACCAGTTTTTTTGTGTGTGTGTTTTAAGTCATGTGGCCAGTGAAAAAAGAGGAAAAATTGATCACGTGAATATGTATGTTTTTTCATAGCCACCAACAGCCAAAATGCATGCTATCATTGAGCGCACAGCCAATTTCGTGTGCAAACAGGGAGCACAGTTTGAAATAATGCTGAAAGCCAAGCAGGCCCGAAACTCTCAATTCGACTTTCTACGCTTTGATCACTACCTCAACCCCTACTACAAATTCATCCAGAAAGCCATGAAAGAAGGACGCTATACGGTGCTGGCGGAAAACAGAAACGAAGAGAAAAAGAGTATGTGAGACTGTGTGGACGCGGGGTCTGTGCTGGGCGGCCTCTGGGAGGGGATAAGCCTGCACGGCAGTATTTCCAGAATGTTTATGCCGTCACTAAGGCATGCTGATTAGATGGGGTAAAGCGCTTCTTGAGTAGATCTTGGAAATACACTAGATTCTTTTTTTTTTTTTTCTTTTTTTTTAAAGATTTTATTTATTTATTTGACAGAGAGAGAGACAACGAGAGAGAGAACACAAGCAGGGGGAGTGGGAGAGGGAGAAGCAGGCTTCCCGCGGAGCAGGGAGCCCGATGCGGGGCTCGATCCCAGGACCGTGGGATCATGACCTGAGCCGAAGGCAGACGCTCAACGACTGAGCCACCCAGGCGCCCCAGAAATACATTAGATTCTTAATTAGTATTTACATAGATAGTGAAATGTAATTAAATATTGATGCTATCAGACCATAATCATCTGGTTTGGAAATTTTTCCTCTCGTTTTGGCTGTTTCACGTTTCCTGGAGAAAAGAGTAAATCTGCTTCCTGGGGTGGTCCCAGCCGTGCGCACAGAAATGGAGCGGTCAGCTTTACTCCCTTTTTTTATTCATCTCTACCATGATCTGTTGTTTTTATTAAATATCTAAATTGGGAATTCTTTCCACAAAGCCCAGTTAACTCTTTTGAAAAATGTGCAGGGACAGCAGTCTGTACATGTCTGCCATTGAATTTTTTCTCTTGAGCTGAAACATGATTTTCAGAATCATTTGTACAAACCTTGCTTACAGATCTCATTTTCTCCACAGTTAGTTTTTTAAAGTATCAGTTGCCGTTGTTCTACCTTTCATCAATCAGGATTTTTGCCTTTTTTCTAGAAAATTAAAACGCGGTGGCTCCAGACTAGTGAGCTCTGGACGGCTGTGCTGGCTGGGCCCGCGGCGCTCGCCTATCTCTGTCCCCTGCTTTCCACTGAGCAGTTGGGCAGTGGCGCTCCAGGGGCTGTTCCCCGGAGGTGCTCTCCAGCAGATAACTGCCGCCCGGTTACCAGCAGCCCTGTCTTTGTCTGCTTCTGAGTGTTCCCATCATGTATCTGTGCCCTGTCTCTCCGCACACACCAGAATCTTGAAACACACTTTTGCTTTCCAGAGTCGGGGGTCAGCTCTGATGATGACGATGATGAAGGAGATGGGAGTTACCTGCACCCGTCTCTCTTTGCTTCCAAGAAGTGTAACCGCCTGGAGGAGCTGATGAAGGTTTTGATCTTCTGTATTTTTTATACTATAACAAAACTGCTGCTAGTCTAGTTTTGGGAAATCATGAAGCAGCCATTTCTTTTGTATCTTATCATCATCAAAGTCTGTTTTGCATTTTCATCGTTTGATTGGTGGCTCACTTTTATCGGTGGCAGTACAGTCCTGCCCACCCCTCCTTCCTTTCCCGAGTGGTTACTAGAGGATGGAAGCCATCTGTCCCCTCGCTTCCTCTGGGGCTCACGCATGGCCACAGTCAGGCCCTCTCTGTATGCACGCTGAGGGTTTCCTGAAGCACGTCCACCGAGCCCTTAAGTTGAGCCTTCTTTGGCCACAAAAGAGTTCTCCGTGACTCAGGGTCCAGGAACGGTGTGATCATGCATCCTCTCTGTCTGCAGCCTCTGAAGGTGGTGGACCCGGATCACCCCCTTGCCGTGCTGGTCCGTAAAGCCCAGGCCGACAGCCCCGCCCCCACCCCCCCCGCGGCAGATGGCACCGTGCAGCCCTCCCAGGTCGAGTACACCGCTGACTGTGAGTACCTCACTGTGCGCCTCCTGGCCTGCAGCCCACGTCTGGTGGAGGTGCTGGGAGGACTCAGTCACTCGGGTCTTAATGGTTAGCCATCCTCGGCACGTGGCCTCATCCTGTTGTGTGTCACCTAATGTTGACGAATGGCTGCTCCGTGTCCAGCATCAGCTCTGCCTTCCAGGAAGGATGCACAGAAGGGTAGGGGAGGAAAGCAGGTGCTCGGGGACTTTGCCCTTCTTTGAAGACCCCTGCTTCCCCCCGGCAAGAAGCCATGCCTGGTGCCTCCCTTTGACCCGCACAGACAGGACGGTGTTGCATGGTCTCCCGGCCTGCAGGGGGGTCTGGAGTCCCAACAGGCCGCGGCCCTAACCGAAGTCGAAGCTCTGTTACGAAGCCCAAGGAGCACGGACGCTGGTGGGCTTGCATTGTCTGCATGGTTGCTTTCCTGGAAAGGACACAGCTCAAGCTAACGTGCGATGTGCGCCCTAGAGTCCCAGCTAGTTACAGTTCCCACCTGTTCGGGCTCCTTGCTAGCCTTTTGTCTTTTTAATTACCAGAAAATTATTAATGGAAGGCAAATCTTGAGGTTCTATTCAAGTAATCATTTGAAAGTATTTGACCTCGGTCTCGTTATCTGATCTTTTTAAAATTGCTCAGAAGTTCAGTGTTGAATAAGAGCAGAGGCTTTAGGATGGCTGCAGGGATTTGTTGTCCTTCACCTGCAGATCCGATCAGATGATCCATCCATAAAGCTCGTCACCATTAAGAGGGTGGAAGATCAGCGGAGATAATTCTCTTTTAAGACGTAGGCTGCTCATTATTCGAGTGTCTGTCAGAAAGAGTAGCCAGGCCCCTCTGCGCCCCTCTCCTGGTGCGGCCCGTGGCAGCGTGTGACTCTGACATGCCGAAGTAACGTTTGCAGACTTTACAAGTCAGTGACTTGAGGGAACCCTGAAAAAGCTTCTTAAAGGACCTGGGGTTTGCAGTGCTCATGGCGGGGAGTGCTGTGTGGACAGCAGGGCCACACCGGTGAACGGGAGTCGGAGTGACCAGTAGAAATTGGCTGAGTAGAACGTCCCTCGGCTTCCTTGTTTTCCTTTTTCAGCCCTGTCATTGGATTTCTCCAAGTTAAACACCTTGTCCGTGTGCATCCACTAGATCGTGAAGCTATTGAACTGTCTTGCACGGAAGAGGAGAGGAAATTCGGGGGCAGGGTCACCATCACCCGATCATTCGCTCTGTTTATCATGGAGCTTGTATCGTTAAGCATCGAGGGCGGTGGCGGGAGGCGTGTCTGCAGCCGCCACGGCACTGGGGGCGGGGGGGGGGGGCGCCTGCCGTGCAGCAGGTCCAGTGGCTGCTCTGTGACTCAGGCTCCCTGCGGGCTCCCAGAGCCCCATTGATGGCGGTCCCTCGTTGGGCAAACAGCAGGTGCACCAGGTGTAACTCCCCGCCTGGACCGTGCCCACCTTCCCCCGGAAGTCCTCCAGCGGGGCGCGCCAGTTAGTGACCACGGCGCCTCCCAGAGTGTGAGCGTGACAGGCCGTCTGGGACTCGAGCCTGGTGTTACTGCCTCACAGCTCAGCTGTCTAAGCCAACAGAGATGAGAGAGTCCCTGCTGACAGGACCCGGGGCTGCTTACGCAGGGATCGCAGCTGTGCCAGAGGCAGGGACCGGGGTCCAGGTTTTCCGGAGAAGCAAGAAATCTAAATTTAGGTGAAATAACCCAGTTTACAAATGTCGGCAGTGAGTTCATATTTTGTAAAAATACAAGGCAGTCCAAGAAAACAGTGGGCAAGTAGGTGCTGCTTGTAGGCATCCCTCTGCATCCAGTCTCCACTGTGCCTGTGGAAGGGGTCATGGGCGTGGGGGCAGTGGGCTGTCCCAGTGCTTCTCAGGAGACTGCTCAGCAGTGGTCAGTGCTGCCTAGAGGCTGGGGAGGTGGGCTGTGAGGTGTCCAGATTGCATGTAGCACCCTCGTTACCAGAAGCGAGAGCCGATTCGTTGACATGGGGAGGACAGAAGCTGGACTGCAGTGGGCAGGAAGCAGACAGGGTGTGGAAATGGACGCCTGAGCATGGGCCCTCTGAAGCTGGGCTGTGCAGAGGGAGAGGGGCCATGCCTGGTGGGGAGCGAGTGTCCCGTGAGAGCCCCCCGACAGCACCCGCCTCAGGGTCGCCCCAGCAACCTCTATCCGGGGTCTAAGGCTCATGGGGTGAGGCAGGAGGCCTGGACAGTTAGACACACTGATCCAGTTTCTAGGAGGAGCCCCGGGCTTGAACTTGCCCAGTGCAAATACATGTGAGCACCTGTATTCAGGTTTTCAAAGATGTTTGTTTTCATCTGCGGGTAGATTCTGTGGTTACCTTTGGAAAAAAAAAAACAAAACCAAGAATATGGAAAATTTGAAAAGGAGGCACAGTGAGTCCTATCAGGTAGTAAGTGAAATGTTACAAGGGAAGACCTGTCGGGGCCTGAGGAGGTGGTGGTTTAAACAAAGTCTGGGCTAAGAACAGACCTAGAAGTGGTACCGGCGGACCTGAAACATCTCATACCGTGGACACGAGGTGTGCCATCGGCCAGTTGCGTGGGACTGTCCCCTCCGTTCCGGACGCCGTGCGGTGACCGGCCCCGGAGCAGAGTTTGGGTGGCGGTCTGTGACTTGACAGCTCTCCGCCCAGTTCTCCCTGGTTCCGCACGGTCTTGTAAGCAGTTGGTCCTCCACCGATTTGCATAAATTCTAATTAAATGTGTAATTACAGTAGTTTCACTGGAAAAAACTGTTCCAGAGGAGAGCTGTGCCGTTCAAGCAAACAGGCCCAGCGAGCTGGAGAGGAGCCTCATGGCCCTGGCGTGCAGCGCACCAGGCTGGCAGCTTGCCCAGCACGCACAGCGGGGCCGCCGTCAGAGGGCGCACGGACGAGAGCCCCGAGACGCACGACCAGAGCGGGTGGGGAAGGCACCGGGGCAGCCTGCGGGGAGGGGAGTCCCCAGGGACGAGCCCCGTCTTTCACCCAGCAGCCTGGCGGCTTCCAGGTGGAGGTGCCGTGTGGACAGCTCAGCAAAGTGAGGAGACTTGGGCCGGTGAGGAATTCTGTCCTTTAAGCTAACAGATGACATTGGATTGCGCTAGTAGAAAAAGTAAAATTACGGAGGAAGCAGAAGCGTCTAACACACACTAACAGCTTTTATAGTCAAATAGGGAAAAAAAGTGCAGCAGAAACACAGGCCGCAGCGTAATTCAGAAAGGTAAACGTGGCTGAGCAGTTTTTGTAAAGGCTTCCCCTCGCGGCTCCCCCGAGTGGCATTGTACCTGCTGGCTTCAGAGCCCGAGGCCTGGACGGTGCGAGCCAGGGTCGCCCTCGCGCCAGACCGCAGCACACACGTGCAGGATACAGGACTGCGGCGGTCGACAGGCCCGCCCTGGCCGGCACGCAAGAACACGAGAATTGCAAATCTTGGGTACAGTCAAGGCTTCTGGGCTGTTGAAAATGTTATTTCACGTTAACAAGCTTGAGTTCCTTTATAACGATAGAGATTGAAGAAGAGCCACTCCAGCGGGACCTGCGGTGCGATTTCCGTCTGTGCCGCGGGCGGAGGTGACAAGGGCGCGTGTGCAGGCACGCTGGCCGCGTCCGTCAGACCTGAGGGTGCACGTGCCTGCAGTCCACACCCGCAGCTACAGGAGTACTCAGCACGAGCCAGATTTCTAGTGCTGGGGGGAGACTGAGATGCCCTGCGTGCCCTCGGGAGAGGACAAGAGGACAGCTGGCTGCGCGCAGGGGTGGGGCCGGGTGCGGAGGAGCAGGTGTAGGAGGAGGCCCTTGAGTCGGATTCAGACTTGGGGGGAAGCATCTCCCAACGGGTCAGGTGAGAGATGACCTGCGGAGTGGGGCTCCGCGGGGGGCCGCTCCGTCGCCGCGTGTCTGTGCCTCTTGGACCATGGAGGTGACTGTCCCCTTCCCAGAAAAAGCACAAGAGGGATGGCATGTCTCTGTGAAACTGCTGCAGGGTCCTGAGGGAGCTCTGGCAGGCCTGTGACGTTAACACGCAGTTTCAAGACCATCTGTCTGCTCCCCGCCGGAGCCTGGCGCCGCTGGGGCTCGTCAGAGCCAGGGTTACCCAGCCTTTCCCGCTCTTTCTATTAGTGCATGGTTAGGGATCACCTCGGGCCATTCCTTGTGATTGACTTCTTGCTGATGAGAGATTTTCCTGGATAGAGGCAGCCTCCGAAGAAAAGCGTCTGTTTTTATTTTGAAAGAATTTTTTTAAAAGATCCTTAAATACAGATGTGTAAAACTAATAATTTCTTCCTTTTATTAGCTTGACAGTGATCTTCTGTTACTTGGTTGTTTCCTGCTATTTAGTTGTAAATCTTTGTCAAAGAGGGTCATAAATACAGTTAATTATGCAGGAAACAGTAATACTGAATGAAGTACTGTTCACTGGTATAGCAGGCAGGTTTTTAAAACTAAAACACCAACCCAGTTTTTTTAAATGTTTCTTTCTATAAATAGCTGAAGTGAAATTAAACTGTACCGTGTGGCTAGACTAGATATTTTCTTGCTTCTGCTGTTTTTTTTTTAAGTGTGATTTTGCTGCTGTTGTTCATGGCATTTCTTTTTTTCTGCAAAATCATGATCTTGAAGTGCTTTACTTACTTTCTAAACCCTTTTTTTAAAAAATGCCTTTATTGTAAGTGAAGAGAAATAGAAGCAAGAAAGTAAAAATAGTACCCAAGATTCCACCGCCCAGAAATAGACATTTTTATCCTGAGGGGAGCATCCCTGATGCAGTGGGAAACCCTGACAGAAGTGGGGGGAGGGCGGGAAGCTCCCGGCTGGGGATACAAAGATGGGCTTTGTGCGGAACAGGGATTAGAAAGTTGGATGTACAGATAGAAATATTGTGTTAAAGCGCAAGTAAGTTTTTTTAATTTTATTCCAATTTAACAGAAGAACCTATAATCAAAAATCATAGTAAAGTAATTGCTGATCTTCAGATAAAAGTTTCTTCCATACCTCAATTCAGTTTCGGAGATTAGGAGAACACTAAAGAGATTGAGATTGTAGATTTTTTTAAAGCTCTGTTTTTATCTTAGATGTCATTAATTAACTGTGAAACTGGAAGAAATTAAAATACTCCTAAAATCCCTTACTCCCCCGCCCCAACTCCTGATTTTAGGAAGCAGTGTGTTTGTGTTGTGAGAGTGTGAGTAATCCTGATGGTGTGTCTGTAGCCCCCACCCCCTGGTCGGGTTGGCCTCCGTTGAGGGTTAGGTTTTCCCTGGGGCGCCTCTGTGCGTTCGAGTCTCATGGACCCCTGTCCCGAGGGTTCTGTTCATGCATCCTCGCATGCTTGAGAAGTGCCCCCTCCCACCCTTGTGCAGACAGGAGAGCTTGTCTGGATGTAAAGTTCTTGGGGAGTATCTTCCTTCTCCGAGATCTTTGTAAGCTAGCGTCCAGCCCGGGCCTTCCTACGGCAGAGAAGCCAGTCGTGTGGGGTTGTTAGCGGCTTGGTTCTCACTCATTGCTCCTGGACGCCGTTCTCAGAGCTCGGTCACATCAGCGACCCCTGGGGCGGGGGGGCGGTGCTGGTGCTCACTGCTGGCCACCTGGTGGGCAATCCCCTCCCTCCCCTCCCGTTGCCCTGGAGCGTGTCCTGCCCCGTCTCAGAGACTCGGTTCTCCATCCTCCATCCTCCATCCTGGAGGCTGTTTTCCGTCGTGTTTCTCTCTTTTTTAACATTAAAATTTTAATGATAAAATTTTTTAACACCGGGTCGTCTGGAGGTCTCTTTACTTTTTCTCTTACAGTTGTTGGCTTCTCTGCTTAAAAGACATCAGTTTCCTTCTTTTGGATCATCTTTTTCTTCTGTGTGTATCATTTTCTCTTTTTTGTTTTAATCTGTTTCTCTTTCACCTTCAGCGTGTGAGTCTGGCCATCTCTGTCCATCTCCTTCTGCGTCATTGACTGGTTTTCTCAGTCATACCTGTTCTGTCCGTTGCAGGTTTTTTTTTTTTTAAGAGATTTTATTTATTTATTTGAGAGAGAGACAGAGGGGGGAAGGGCAGAGGGAGAGGGAGAAGCAGACTTCCCACGGAGCAGGGAGCCCGATGGGACTCGATCCCAGGACCCTGGGATTATGACCTGAGCTGAAGGCAGACGCTTCACCCACTGAGCCACTCAGGTGCCCCTGTCTGAGTTTAAAACGTGCTGGTTCTGTAAAGGTGTGGCTTGGGGCCTCTGTTCTCTTGGTGCAGCAGCAGGATGTGCAGACTTGCTGTGAACATCCCGCCGTCACTTTTCAGGTCCTGTGCCGCAGGTCCCGCCATCCCTGGCACGGCCCTGCTCTTGCAGCTGGTCGGCAAGCACAGACAGGAGGCCGCGAGGGGGCGTGGCCGGGCCCCAGCCGACCGGGCTTCAGGGGCGCCCAGACTGGAATGTCATAGAACATTTCTGTCATGAAGTGTTCTGTTTTGTTTCTGACCACTGAAACATGTAAAAACCGTTGCGAGCTCTCCCGGGCTGCACAGGAGGCAGCAAGCCCAGTTAGGACCCAGCTTAGCTCGGCCCCAGTCCGGCTCAGGGGTTGCTTTCTTTCCTTTCCTTTGTGCTCCGTGGAATTCTTCTCTCACCAGATTCATCTGTGGCTCTGAAAACTCCGTGCTTGCTTGCATTCTGTTTTCGTGCAGGCCGCGGTGGTCGCTGCCCAGCTCTGGTGGCCCGCATAGCTCTGTGCCCTTTCCTGGTTGTCTCCCGCTCATGCCGACGGCTCTGTCCAAACTTTTTGTCCGATGCTGTAGGCCCTTCCTCCTTGACACTGTCCCCGCCACGTCTGAGATCCTTTGTCTTCCTTTCCAAGTGCAGCCTTCTCTGGAAAGCCCATTCTGGGCTCTCCTGTGAGGTCCTGAAAATGCCCCCGAGCAGGTCTCGGAGCCGCCGAGCCCCCAGTCAGCAGGCCCTCCCCACGTGTCTGCAGGCGTCTCTACCCTGAGGTTCAGGTTGCACACTTGAGCCGCTCCCTTTCTTCACCCAGAACTCTCTGGAACCTGTTTTTATGTAACAGGCCTCCAAACCTAAGACAGTATTAAAAACTCAGAACTTTTCACATGAGGGTCACTGATGAAGACTTTAAGTAATGGGTAGAGACAGGCCTTTCTAGAAGGTTTTATTTGCCAGAAAGAGAGCGATTGCTTTTAAACACTGGCCTGAAGTCCCTGGGTCCTGTATTCATAGGGTTAAAACTGATTGGTTTGAATGGTTTTCCAGCTTTACAGACGACATTCTTCATCATCGCAGAAGCTGTTCAGATATTCCTAGTCTAAGGCTTTGGTGACCGAGACAAGTCTCCTTTCGTTTGGGGAATTTTTTTTTTAAGGTTTTTATTTATTTGAGATATAGACAGAGATAGCGAGAGATACAGAGCACAAGTGGAGCAGAGGGAGAAGCAGATTCCGGGCTGAGCAGGGAGCCCAACGCGGGACTCGATCCCAGGACCCTGGGATCATGACCTGAGCTGAAGGCAGATGCTTACCCAACTGAACCACCCAGGCACCCCTCATTTGGGGAATTTTTTTAACACCGGTCGTCTGGAGGTCATAAGGGACTAAATAAAAGGTGACTGGGATGCACTTTGTGGTAACAAGTATTAAGTTTGAACATATTCAGACACTGTGTGATGATCCAAGTGATAAATGCTTTCAAGTATTTAGGGAGTTAGGCAGGGCAGTAATACTCTTTTATGTAAAAACTGTCAACTTAGTTGAATCACTATGTTGCACACCTGAAATTAATGTACTTTATAGGTCAACTATGCTAAAAAAAAGGCTGCTTTAAAAACACAGGTGTGGACTTAGCATTGTAGGGGTTATTGGTTGGCTTGACTGTGGTTTCCCTGCGACACAAGACTGTATTATGGAGAGCCAGCAGATGAGTACCCTGCGTGCAGCAAACAGGGGTCACAGGGGCCCTTCAGGAACTCGTGGAAATGGTCCAAATCCACCAGGCAAAGCTGGAAGTCTTGGGGACGGGGTAAGCAGACCGTCCAGTGGATGAGAGAAATGCAGAACTCGGTAATACTAGAGATCACTATTGGATTGTGTTGTTGGTGCCTGGTGTTTGAACTCCCATAATTTGACTTCTCCTGGGGTAAAGGTCTTCAGTGTGAAGAGAGCATAACTTTTTAAACTGGGCAGAGGAAAATTCTCCAGTCGAGTAGACTGCTGATGAGATTAATACTGTGTTCAGGATCTGAATCTTTAGGTGCTGATAAAACCTTTATTAAGGTTTCTTTTCAGCAAAATAGGTAGTCTCGTAGAGTTTTATGTTACATAGTGAAATCACCATGAAAATTACTTATTCTGACGCCAGTCTGTCAGCTGTTAACTACACGGGAGGAGCCACTCGGGCCTCGGTCCTGCTATGCGCACCCCCCGGGGTGTGTGCAGTAACTTCTTTTGGCCGGTGGCTCCCTCCACCCACCTCCCCACCCCCTGGAGTCTAGCTTTAGCTTGAATCTGAAATAGGGGTAAAGGAACCTCACTTCTGATTTGGGAAATTATCTACAGTGTTGCACGTTCTGTGTGTTTATTGGTTGACTGTGAACCTAAGTCAGAGATCAGACCCCCAAGTGTTTGGGAATATGCATATCATCCTCTCCATAGAATCCACCCGTGTCTCAGAAACCCCTGAATGTGTGGTCACACAATAGAAGGGAGTACGGGAAAACCCAAATAATGGTGGGAGTGAGGACAGATGGTACTCCTGTGACTTTTCCATATGTTTGAAAATAGTTTTGAAGGGTGCCTGGGTGGCTCAGTTGTTAAGCATCTGCCTTCGGCTCAGGTCATGATCCCAGGGTCCTGGGATCGAGCCCCACATCGGTCTCCCTGCTCGGCGGGGAGCCTGCTTCTCCCTCTCCCACTCCCCCCTGGTTGTGTTCCCTCTCTCACAGTCTCTCTCTCTCTGTCAAATAAATAAATAAAATCTTAAAAAAAAAGAAAACACTTTTGAAGTTATTAACTGCTGAGGTTAGAAGAGCGTTTCTAAAAGCTCTTGAGAAAAGTGTGACTTTTGGAAAACAGAAACAAGCGTTCCAGTTTGTGGAGGGGAGGGAGGTGTAGCTAGGGTGAACGGAAGCTGCCAGGTGGGCGGCCTGCAGGTATTTTTATTATACTTGGAATTTCATCAATTAAAAAATGTGTGGGAATTTATTTTTTCTTATTCTTTGAGTATATCATGCCCCCAATTTTGCCTCTTGGTCCACAAAGAGTAATATATTTATTGTCTGACTCTTCGTAGGAAACATTTGCCAACCATGCTCTATCCCAGAATTAGCGAGAGACCTTACTTGAATATAAATGTCTTCATTTTATTTTACTGACTTCTTTTTATATGAAAGCTCTATAGACTTTAAAGTTATAGCAAAGACCAGTTTTGGTAAAATCCTGCTCTTAAGTACGTTGTTGTTTGTGTTCTTAGGAAATGTTCCCACATCCTGTTGGTACAGATCTGTGTCTGCATCCCCGACCTCCCTGCCTTCTTGCCGTCACCGCTGGGCTGGGCAGCGGAGGTCTTGAATCTGCAGCATCTGCAGCACGACCCCCGATTTCCCCTCACACCCCCAGTTCAGGTCAGAGCAGCGGGCGCCATGTGAGTCTTCTCGTCTCTCACACCCATGTGTAATCACGCTATACGTCCTTGGGGACCTCGTTCAGGATCTGTCCCAAATCTGGCACTCCTCGCCAGGTCCACTTGTGGTCTCAGCCGCTGACTGTCCGCCTCCTCGGTCCTGGTGCTGCCTTCCTGCAGCCCAGTATGATCCCGAAGTTGAACCCCATGTCATCATGTCTCTACTCAGAACCTCCTTGTGGTTACCCATCCCATTGAGATTCCAGAAACTCGCCTCCACTGCCCCCCAGTGTGCTCTTCCTGTTCCTGAAGTGTGCTAAGTGGGATCTGACCGCAGGGCCTTTACACTGGCTCCTCCTTGGCGTGAAACACTGTCCCTCTCAGGTCAGACCTCCCCTGGTTTTGCTGACGGTCTTCCCCAGTTCATGCCCTTCTCACAGGGTTTCACGTTCTCTTGGCCATTCTCAGTGTCTGGTTTACTTCATACCCTCACTTGCTGTACAGAAGCGGCAGGAGGACAGGACTGGTCTGTCATGGATACTGCGGGGCCTCCAGCCCCTAGACGCCTCGCTCCTACAAGGACGTATTTATTAATAGTGGCTGGATGGACACACGCAGTAACACATTGAGGAGGAGCGGGAATGATGCTGTTTCCCCGGCATTCAGGGGGCACTGGAGGGTCAGATACTCGTCAACTCTTTGATGGTAATTAGGATACTTTAAAAATTACTTGAGTCAGAGTAATACACTTTCAAGTAATGTAATAAATGCTTTTTATGAGAAGTATTGGTCGAACCCCCGTTCCCCCCCACACACACATTGTTTCACAGTATTTCCTTTTAACCATTTGTCTTTGAGTTCTTGATGGTTACCCTCTAAGTCACGGGTCTGTAGCGCTGTTTTGGGATTTATCTGCCCTGGGTTGGATTCTCTGTTGTCTTCCTGCTGTGATGGATGATAATTGAGCTCACTGGTGCTCTCTCACACCCCAAATTTTACTTCTTACCTTAAGTGTTTCATCTCTGCTTTGGCTACTTTGTAACTTTAACTGATAAACTTAAATCTCTACTTTATCATCAAAATTCAAAAGAGAACGATACAGAAACGGCCTATCAGTCTCCTGCCCTGACTCTCTGTAAGTCTGGGGCCTGTCTTTGCGCCCTGCGTTAGAGTAGCCCCAGCTGTTGGGTGCTGTAGGCAGTCACCCAGGCAGAGCTGCCATGACCTCCAGCCCGGCGTCTGCAGGGCAGCTGGGGTGGGCTGCCTCCCCAGCACATCGTCGTTCAGACACCTTGGTCACCTGCGGGCACGGTAGGCACGGCGCGTGCTCCGGTGCGCGTTCTGGTGACGTTCACAGCTGTGTTTGCTGAGCCCCTTCGCCCCTGAACCTGCGTGAAGTGGCTGCGCTCTCAGCCTGCAGCCCAGTGTTTTCCAGGCTCTCGCCGATGCCCTGGGTTACTGCCTGAGCTTCCTCTGGTGTGTGTGATGGTTACTTCTGTACTTGGTTTAGCACGCGCTCCGGTGGGGTACGCAGGAGCACACACGTTTTAGGGTGCCCTGATTCTGCTTTCGCATATGGTAAGTGGTTTGGACAGGCCTAGAATTGTGCGTTGAATACTGCCCCTCGGGCGTTGGAAGTTCTGGGCCACCCTTTTCTAGTGGCCCTTACTGCTGCAGAGAAGCCTACCGCCATTGCACCTCTCATCCTCGTGCGTGTAGCTTGTAGTCACTGAGCAGATTGGCATTGTGCTCGCACTGTGCTGGGAATAGCAGCGAACAAGGTTCCTTCTGTCATGGAAAATCATGGAACTGAGAGCCCGAGAGGAAGTCACCGTGCCGGTGGACATCGTTGGGGAGGCCCTCCAAGCCAGAGGCCCGAGGAGAGCGGAACCGGGGAGTGGTGGGAAAGAGGGCAGGGAACATGGCCTGAGCCCTGGGTGGGAAGAGATAGGAGGGTTTCCGGGGGCAGGGGGGTTGCTATTCTGTTTGGTCCAGGCAGTGCTTCTGGAGCTTTAGAGCAGGGGTCTGGGAGGAAGCGTGCAGTGCAGCTGACCCACCCGCAGGCACGGCATGGCCGCTCCCTGAGAGAGCAGGTATGTAGGGAGGAGGCAGGGATCCTGATCTGGACTCAACCCGAGTGAATTGAGACATCCCAGTGGGGGTGTGGAGTGGGCGGTTAATGTGCAAGTTCAGCTCAGAGCTGAAGGTAGGAATTCTGGAATCATCAAGCACAAAGAGGATTTAAAGCCATTAAACTTGCTAGGAAGGTCCCTGGGGTGCATGGGGAGGACCGTCTGCAGGTCCAGGGGAGGCCAAGCTGCTCACCTGGGCTTGAACAGGGCGGGGCGGCGGGGGGGGGGGGGTGGGCACGGTGCAGTGCAGGCCCAGGGGCGGTGTCATGGCTGCCGCTTACAGCCGCTCCACTGGTCGTACTCCATCGTCCAGATGTCTTGTATGGGTAAAATAGATTGGTTCCACAGCACTCAGTAAAGGCATTTTCATTCTCAATACAGAGCCATGTTGTCTTCCCCGAACTGCTGCTTACACAGAAGGGATTGCTCACCAGCCCCCTCATCTCCAAGAACCCTTTTGACACCAGGATTCTCTTCCGGGAGTTAAGTTTATATGAGATTAGGACCACATGAGATATCAGTAAATTGGCTCTGATTTTTGCAGGAAGGCAGTTGAATAGAAGGGCTTTGGAAGGAAATCAGGGGTGTTGATCTGCCCCCGTGTTACGTGGTTCTGTCCATCTCTAAGCAGCTGCAGTCTGGGAAAGAAGTGCTCCCGAATGTGCCTTACGCTCTGAAGTAGCTGGATTCTTTTCATAACAGCTACGTCTGCCTTTAGGAAACGTAGGTGCCGTTGAGACGTCTTTCTTGGATTCATCTGGAGTAGGATTGGTGGTGCTCATGATGCTAATAATGCCATCGACATTCAATGTCCTGTGAAACCCACTCGCCTCTCAGACATTCAACCTAAAATGTGGAGGACAGCAAGGCTACTGAGGTGTGTTATGTTGCGGACGTCCAGTGGTAGAGAAAGCGGTAGGAGCCCTCTGGGATGCTGCACCCCATCATGACAACGTGACGGTGAGCTTAAGGGAGCTCGGTCTTGGAGCACCAGACACCTGTATGTCCTGTCTGCGGTCTGGTCCAGGGAGTCTCAAAACTTGGTGTTCGTGAGAATCTCTGAGTTGGGGCAGGGGGGATGTATACAAAAAAAGTGTGCACTCTGACGGCCGTTTTAAAGGGTCTGTGACGTCGAGCTCACGGCTTCAGAGATAAAAGGGGGAGTCCGTGTGCCCGCGTACCTTAGCACGAGGTGTCAGGAAAGCCTCCCGGGCCTTGCTGTTGGCTGGTGTCGCTGGCTTCACTCATTAAATGCTGGGCAGGTGCCTGCCATCCGCTGGGGGCTGTGGGGGCTGCCCGCCGCTGCTCTTCGGACGTGGAGCCCTCAGACCTGGCGGTGCTGCGGGCAAGCAGGGCCCCCTCGAGTCGACCTGGGATGGGGGAGGTACCGGCGGTCAGACTTTGGGAGCTGGGGGGCGCGTCACACGGAGGACACTGCAGGATGTGCCGGCGTCAGAAGTGAGGGAGTGAGGCGCTCTTCTCGGGAGTGGGACCCAGAGGTGGTGCGACAGGCAAGGCGTGGGGGTCGGGCTGCCGTTCACCGCCACTGTCATACCCCGGGCTCCAGAGTTGGGGATCCTCTCCCTGAAGGCTTTTCATCCCTGGCAGTCCTCAAAGTGAGGCTCCAGCCGAAAGGGGCCTTGTTAAACCTGCCGTGACGCCTGCATCCCACAGTGGGAGGCCTGCCAGCCAGCGAGCCACCCCACACCTCACTAGACAGCGATGTTGGGTGGCTGTCAGCATTATTTTTAGATAAATGGAGTTTGTCAAATTCCTGTGCACGTTTGCAAAGTGTGGTGAAGACTCTGCTGGAAGGCTCACCACGTGTATGTCGAGAGGGTAGAGCGGACCGCCTGCACACGTCTGTTGGGGACGCCGGCTCAGCGCCTCTGCCCCAGCTTGACCCCCTGCTGCGGTCCCGGGGCAGCCCAGGCTGAGGGCGCGTTCAGGTTTGGGCGGGCTCTCATTTTCCCACCTGAAGACAGAGCCGCCTCTTTTTGTGAGCTCTGCTGTGGTCTGAGAGTTTCTGCTTTACCTTAGCCAGTGTCTTCACGTGTCCTGAGGGTGGATTCCCGAGTTAATCTGCCAGCGTGCCAGGAGCGCAGTTTTTAACACTTTCGATTTAACATGATGGACAGTTCAGGAAAGTCCTGTGGACTGATGGTTAATCTGCATACAAGTACTTCAAAGGGATGGTGCTCAGTTCTGAAAACCATTTATTGACTTCTGTTGCACGAAGGCTGCGTTACACTGCGATTGCCCGACCTACGCTGTTGGTCCAAACTTGTGAACTGTTTCTATTTTTATTAAAGTTTTTTTTTTTTTTTAAAGATTTTATTTATTTATTTGAGAGAGTGAGAGAGAGAAAGAGCACAAGAGGGGGGAGCGGGAGAGGGAGAAGCAGACTCCCCGCCGAGCAGAGAGCCCGATGCTGGACTCGATCCCGGGACTCCAGGATCATGACCTGAGCCGAAGGCAGTCGCTTAACCAACTGAGCCACCCAGGCGCCCCAACTGTTTCTATTTTTATGAGTTCACGTGGCTCACTGGTCGTGGCTATGATTTAAAATGTACTTTGGCTTGTTTTCAGGCAGGAGGCTGACTGTCTAGGACAGGAGCGGGTGTCTGTCCTTCCACTGAGATGTGACACTCTGGACGAGACAGTAAATGTGTCCTGTCCCCTCTCCTGGAGACCCTGGGCTACACACGGGTGTTCTCCGAGGCAGGTCAGGGTTATGTTCTGTTCTCGCTGATGCCACATTGTCTCCTTCTCCGTGGGGTGGTTCTGCCTGGGGGCTGAGAAGAGGGACCCCGGTAGCCTGACCACCTGAAGGTGAGTGGGTGGGAACTGTAATTCCATTCTCGCAAGGATGGCGTTGGATTTGACAGAGGCTTAGGTTTGTGTGCAATCGCCTGGCTTGGTTAGGAAAAGCTTCCATTGGAACCGCCGCATCTGTCCGTCTGTCTGATGAACACTGTGTGCTCCGTGCTGGGTTACAAAGTGAACGTGCCTTTCCTGCCATCCCTGCTTGCCCCTGCCTCCAGCCGGCGGTCTTGGATGGGCCCCGCCTTCCTGCAGAGATGTGATTGAGAACGCTGGGCAGGGATCATGCCACCAGGATCTGGGGCCAGTGTCTATGAAAGCTCAGGGTGTTGTTGTGAATGTGTAACTGCGGTCAGTGCGTGACATCAAGAGAGGACAAGCTGGGAGCTCACACTCTCGGTGAACAAAGAGTGAGCCGTTAGCAGCTGTGGGTGGGCCTGCAGCCAGTCATCTGTGCTTCGTTCCAGCCTCGGGAAGGGCTGGGGCCTAGCTGTGCAAGTTGCTGTCCCGCTGCGTTTCCCTGCATAGCACGTCACTGGGAACCAGGGTTACGGTGAAGCACCCGCTCTTCATATATGTTCTTGTTAAAAGTGAATTAATTGAAAATCAAAATAAAAAAAAATTTTTAAAGTTTTTTTTAATTTGAGAGGGAGAGAGAGTCTAAGAGAGCACAAGCAGGGGAAACGGCAGGCAGGGGAGAAGCAGGCTTCCCGATGAGCAGGGAGCCCGATGCGGGGCTCCATCCCAGGACCCTGGGATCATGACCTGAGCCGAAGGCAGGCGCCTCACCCGCTGAGCCACCCAGGTGCCCTCAAAATAAAGCTCTTTAACTGGAAAGATCTTTTCACCGTTCTCCAATGAAAAGGAAATTAAATCTCAACGCAGTCGGAACCATTTGCATATCCACAGCAGGATTAGAAATAAAATTCTTAATTGGATCATTGAATCTTACACGATTTAGCTGGTTTTAAGTATTTTTCCAAAAAAATAAGAAGAATGAATGAGCGTATAGGACTTTTATTTACTGGAACGGTGGGCTGCTGCCCTGCGGGCACTTGCATGTGTGCCGGACTGTGTAGGAGGCTGTCGTGAGTCGCTGTCCGTGACAGCAGAGCTGCGTCCATGGGGATGTGGTAGGCACGCGGCTGTGCGTCCGGGGGGTGGGGGGGTGGCGGTTACAGCAAACGGCTTTGTAGATGCATGTCACGCGAGGGAAGGACGCCAGCGCTCAGCCGTGCACGCTCATTGAGAGCGGACTTCTCATCGGTGTGTTTGCTGCCCCTTCGCGGTCCATTGTCCCCGGGTGTGTGTCCCCACATTGCCCGCTTCCTCCAGATCAGCTGTCCCATGGGCAGCCTTCCTCGAATCAGAAACCTCTAGAAACGGTGTGGTCGCCGATGGAGTTGACGCTGCACGTGTCTTTCCGCAGCGACCGTGGCCGCCGTGTACTACAGCTACTACATGCTGCCCGACGGCACCTACTGTCTGGCGCCGCCCCCGCCGGGGGTCGACGTGGCCGCCTACTACAGCACCCTGCCTGCTGGGGGGGCCACCGCCGCCCCGCCACCCCCCGGGACCACGCCCCCACCCCCCCCAACCACAGCAGAGACCAGTAGCGGGGTGACCGCCACCCTCACCACAAGGTACGCCCACTTCTGCCCGTCGGCAGGCACTTCTTTGCTCTCGGGCTGGGGTCTTTGGTCTGGCTCTCGAGCAGGGTCTCTGTCGCCTGAGGGTTTAAGTGTCCAAATACCCAAGTTACGGGCTGATAGCGCAAATCGTCATGACGTGAACACTTAGAAAATTGATTCCCAGTCAGCACCCCACATCATTTCCAGCTCCTGCATCCTCAGCACCCCACTCCCTCCTAACCCCTGCATCCTCAGTGCCCCACTCCCCCATAACCCCCGCATCCTCAGTGCCCCACTCCCCATAACCCCCGCATCCTCAGCACCCCACTCCCCCATAACCCCCGCATCCTCAGTGCCCCACTCCCCATAATCCCCACATCCTCAGCGCCCCACTCCCCCATAAACCTTGCATCCTCAGTGCCCCATAACCCCTGCATCCTCAGCACCCCACTACTCCATAACCCCTGCATCCACAGCACCCCACTCCCCCATAACCCCTGCATCCTTAGCACCCACACCACCCTGACCCCCCACATCTGGGCTTTCTGATGTTCTGACATCTCAGTTGGGCAGTTCTTCGTAAAGTCAGGGGGAAGTGAAGCTGCAGTTATTTCCAAGAAATGCAGGATTTTATGAAGTTGATGGAAGTGACTCCCAGAAGCTGTAGGCAAATGGGGGCTGGCTGCCAGACCAGCTGAGCATTGAACAAAAGTGACAGTGGGGCAGGGATTGGGCCCCAACACCTGTCTTACACCAACATCTGGGGTCTGCAGAGTGGGCGAGTGCTCTGTGGGCGCTTTGTCAGGAGCGCTGGGTGCCTGCAGTTGAAATTTGACAGAACACTTGGGTGTTTCTGCAAAATGACCTTCTTTCTGACCGTGCTGAGAAAGGGGGCACGAAACGAGGATGTTGAAGTGCACGTCCTCTGTTTTAACGTGAAAAAGAATCAACGCATGACTTATTCTTGGTTGCTTCTAAGAATTGGCTTATCACTGGAGGGAAACGTTAGGGGAAAAAATAAACCTGTTTTCATGGTTTTAAGTCTTATTTTCCATAAAACCCCATTTTTACCATTGGCAAGGATATTTTAGTCCATTTTCAAGGAGCGGACTTGGATTAATTGTTTGTGGTTGAAGGTGTGCTCAGATAGTCTCCGTGTGTGTGTGTGTGTGTGTGTGTGTGTCTCACTGCGTGTGGGTGTGGCCCAGGATGCTCAGAGCCCCCCACAGCGCGCCGCGCTGGTCCACCAGCTGGTGGTTTCGGGGGCCCCTGCACTGGGAGCGTGACGGAGCTCTCCTCTGCAGTGCACTTGCTCCCGTGGCGGCCATCATCCCCCCGCCCCCCGACATTCAGCCTGTGATCGACAAGCTGGCAGAATACGTGGCTCGCAACGGCCTCAAGTTTGAGACTAGCGTCCGTGCCAAGAACGACCAGAGGTGAGGAATGGAACGGGGGGGATGGATACGGGTGTGTGGGGCATTTCACTTAGCTTGGTTTTAGTCTAGCTACCTAATTCCTTTCTTTAACGTTTTTAATCCTCGTGTGTTTACGTAAATACGTCTTATAATCAGCTTGCTGAATTACTTACAGTTGTGTGGTGGGTTTTTTGTTTGTTTTGTTTTTAAGAATGCTGAAGCTTACCTAAAACAGGGCTGGAGTTGCTGCTTTTCAAGAATCTGCCATTTAGGGGGTGGGGATGAGGATGAAGGAGGGCACCTGTCCTGGGGAGCACCGGGGGGTGTATGGAGGGGCTCAGTCAGTACACCGCGCACCTGAAACGAGTATCAGACTGTTTGTTAACCAAATGAAGTGAAAATAAAAACTGGAAAAATATATATGCCAGGTAGAAAAACACAAGTTTAAAAAAAAGATACGTGTTTATAAAGAAACACAGGACAAAGAACCAGGGGAAAGAGTCTGCCATTTAATCAAATAATGTTCCATGCCTCGGGTGTGAGCCAGCCAGCAAGAGGTTGCGCTTGCATGTGATTCTGTGACCACACACGGCTGTCGGGGTAACTGGCTCGAGTGGTCGTTGGAGAGCATGTGGGACAGCGGCTGCTCGCAGCGAGCCGTCTGTAGGAGCCCCGTGTGTCCGCGTAGCTGACCCGTCCTCGTCTCTGCTCCTAGGTTCGAGTTCCTGCAGCCCTGGCACCAGTATAACGCCTACTACGAGTTCAAGAAGCAGTTCTTCCTCCAGAAGGAAGGGGGCGACAGGGCACAGGTACTGGGGGGCCGGGGAGGCCCGGAGCCTCTGTGTTGGCTGGGGCACAGGTGCAGGAATACTTGGTACTTACTCCCAGGACGCAGCAGAGGGCTCCTGGCTGTGCTCTGTCTGCGAGGGCCTGCACCTTTCAGAGTGGAAACCTGTGTTTGGGATCCTTGGAAGACTTTGACCCCTGTGCATACTTCACTGATGATCAGCATGTTCTCAACAGAGAATCCTGTCTCTTGAAGCCTTTGATGTTTTGGTTGGCTGTTGTTTTTAACAGCTTTTGGTGGAGGCCCTGTTCCCTGTTTCTTTTGCACTAACATACCTGTCCGTATGTAGAGTGGGAGCGTGGTGCTCATGGCCAGTGCTGCCCGTGGTGGGGCCTTTATCCTGGGGGCGGCTGGCCGCCGTGCAGCGTCCCGCTGTGGGACTCGCACACCTGCTGGATGCCGCTCCTCCTGTCCTTGTAACGCTTCTCCTGCAGCGCTCCCCCGGTTACGTGGGTGCCTGTTCGGTTCAAACCTATTTTGTAGATGATGTAGGCCTTGCTTCTTATCAGTGGCGTTCTTCAGACTTGTGTCTGTAATTGCTCAGACTGATAAAAATGACTCATGTGCAGCCGACGGGCATGATCTGATATTTTGGAAGGGTTCTCAGGCATCTGTGTCCAAAGAAAAGGCGGTATGTGTCGGCCCCCGAGACGGCATTACAGCTTTTAGAGGCGTTCTGTCCTTCCAGAGGGAGAACCTCCTTGCGCTCCCCCTCTGCTGTGTTGTGTCAGGAGGTGGCAAGTCTGTCTGTCTGTCTGTGACAAACCCTGGGTGGCTCTGATGGCGCCGTTGACCGTCACGTTCAATCTCTAGGCTGTGTCAGCACCAGAAGAGGCTCCTGCAGAATCTGCTCCCGAAAAGCCGAGTGACGGTGGGGAGGAGGGTGTGTGTGAAGACTCGGCCGACGCAGCGAGAGGAGGCCCCACGGGGAAGAAGGAGGCGTCATCCAGTAAGACTGTGGCAGACGGGAAGCTGGTCAAAGGTAGGCCGCTGCCAGTCCCTCCCTCGCAGACGTCAGGTCAGGTCGGGGGTGTGGGGGGTCGTCACCTCCGGGAGGTTGCTGTCCTAAAGCTCCCTTGCCTCGCAGTCTTTCCTCATTTGGAGTGTGGGGCCATTGGGATAGGAGCTCATCTGAGGTACAGCTTTGTCTCGTGGTCTGTTCTAGCAAGTTTAACGGAAATGTTCAGCACGTGTCCCAGGTGTTTGGTTCCTCCTTGGACTCCGGCAGCCACACTCGCGTACGGACTCTGGCACCAGTGAGATTAGTTGTCTGTGTGTCCTGAGGCCCTCTCCCGGGCATTCCTCCACTCCTTGCACCTTGTCACCATTTATGTTCTTAGAACGACTTTCTTCTGTTCAGGCAGGCCTACACAGAAAGCATCGATATACTAAAAAGGGCGGGGCGGGGGGCTGGCACAGGTCAGTGTGGGTGAGACGTAGGAAGCTGCAGTGAGTCCCACGTGGCAGGGACGAGAGGGACTTGGTGGAGTACCAGGCACCCCACACAGGGCCGCAGTCCCAGGCAGAGGCCGCATGGCCAGAGCTGCATGCAGGTGCACACAGGAGGCGTGGTCAGAGTGGTGGCTGGGTCCTGGGGGGCGCGGCCTGCAGAGCAGCCACAATCAGCTCGTGGGGCCCTGGGACTTTGGTCGTCGCAGGTGCCAGATCAGAGAAATGACTGCATCCAGGTGGTGACTGTGAGGACACCCAGCAGAGAGTCACCTGGAGCTGTTGGTGGGGCTGGTGCCGGACACAGAGCTGCAGAGAGTCGGGGGAGGGCGAGCTGCTGGGGCAGAGGTGCTTTGCATCGAGCTGCCTTGTTGAATAGGGTGGTGATCTGGAGTAACCAGCCCGGCGCAGATGGGTGACTGACCGGGGAAACTCAGTCGAGCCTCTCATTCCAGGAGTTACCTAAGCACACCTGCTGAATCTCTCACCCTTCCCAGCCACCTGCATACTCTCATCAAAATGACAAAGGAACATAATAAGTGGAGAATAAAATCAGTTGTTGCTGCAGAAGTGGGGGGAGGTATTTACTATCTGTGTTTCAGAAGGACAGGCCAGCCCGCCTGGAATTTAGTTCATAGAGAAGAGAGGGACACTTTGGGGCTCGGTGGCAGTGACCCCCAGGCCATGGCAGCCTCTGCCAACCAGAGAGCAGGCGGGTGGGAGGCCAGAGCAGCCGGGGGCAGCAGGTGGCTTGCCACGATCGTCGGGCAGTGGGGCAGCTGGGACCACACGGCCCACCCCCCTCCCGCTGCGCTCAGAGCCGTCTCACAGAGCCCGGCCCGCGCCTGTGACAGTCCGGTGTGGAGCCCAGAGTGCCTGGGTGCCAGGGAGGCATTGTGACTGAGCGCAGCACGTGGTGCCGCTGCTCAGCACACATCTGCAGGGGTTGCCTAGGAACAAGCTCCAGGCGGTGAAATACACTGAAAGCCTGAAAATCACCCCGGGTGCAAAGATGGGCTGCAGATTGTTTTCAGGTCTCCAAGGGAGGAGGTGGAGGTGCAGGAAAGCATCCAGAGAGAAAAACGGGCAGGTTGTGCCCCGGGCGGAGGAAAGGCAGATTGGCACGTCAGACCCACATCTGCAGCAATAAATGCCAGGTAATTAAGGTGTGTCTGGAATTCTGAATGAAAAGTATTCTGGATGTTCCTCGGCACAAAGACACTTTCAGACGCGTCAACACTCCAAAATAATGAGTCAAAGAAATCTTTTTCTTTTTTTTTAAGATACCATTTTTAAGTAATCTTTACACCCAACATGCGGCTTAAACTCACAACCCTGAGATCAAGAGTCGCTCGCTCCGCTGACTGAGCCGGCCAGGCACCCCCAATGGGAATATTTCTTGTCAAAAAATTGTCAAATGCAGCAAAATTGTCAAACAAAAATTTACATAGCTTTTGTATGCTCAATGTTGGTAAAGAAAACCTGTGACAAGCATTCGGCTCAAGAACCTAGAACGTTGGAGCGCCTGGGTGGCCTAGTCAGCTAAGCGTCTGCCTCCAGCTCAGGTCATGATCTCAGGGTCCTGGGATCGAGCCCCACGTCGGGCTCCCTGCTCCGCGGGGAGCCTGCTTCTCCCGCTCTCTACTGTTCTCCCTGCTTGTGTTCCCTCTCTCGCTGTGACAAATAAAATATTAAAAAGAAGAAGAACAAGAACCTAGAAAGCATAAAACGCATCTGAGGAACGCAGGAGAGGGGGAACAGTACATGTCAGAGCCGGAACCAGCGAGGATGTAGGAAAAGGCCAGTGAAGCATATTGTTGTGCAGGCGGATAGGATACACAGCATACAGTGGGTGAAGAAAATCAGATTTTCAGAGTGCGCAGGAATAATACATATAACCCTAAATTTGAATGAATTTGAAAATAACTGAAAAAATTGGGAAAGTATAAGTTGCCACTGTCATGTCAAGAAGAGGTAGTGTGATGGACGTGACGGACGTATAGGTCTGGAAGAACTTAGGGGACACGCACGGGTTCGGCCAAGTCCAGGCCACTGGAAGTACTGTGTTGGGTCAGGTTTGCTCCCACAGGAAAGAGGAGCCTGCGCCACCCAAGGCCTGTGGGAGTGCGGGGCGGCCCGGGGCCTGGCAGCAGGTCCCCAGCAGGCACCGGCGTGTCGTGCAGTGTGGACGGCGAAGCTTCTTCAGTGCGAAAGTAACTCACGTCGGCAAGCCCGGCCCCCCGTTACGGAGAACAAATGAATACGACTTCAGCCTCACGTCTGACAACAATAGTTCCAGGCAGATTATATATTTAAATGAAAAAAAAAAAATCATAAAGCAGCACCTGCTTGGCGCATCGCCAACTCGATTTCAGCTCCAGTCGTGATCTCGGGGTCCTGGGATCCGGCCCTGCGTCGGGCTCCGCGCTGAGGTCACAGCCTGCTTGTCCCGCCGCCTCAGCTCCTGCACACATACACTCTCTCTTTAAAATAAAATCTTTTTTTAAAAAAGAACCATGAAGATGGAAGAAAGTAAAGGTAATTTCTTCTTTATGATCTAAGAGTTGGAATAGACTTTCTAAAAATTGAAGCCCTAAATCCTAAGGAAAGATTAGGAGGTCTGACGGGAACAGGCCCTGAACGAAGTTCAGTGACAGACGGCTCACACGGCAGGAGGAGAAGCGGAGTTGTGCGCACTGTGGGAAGAGCTCAGCGCCCGCTGAGAAAAGACAGTGCGGCAGAGGGTAGTGGGCCGAGGACATGGGCAGATCACTCACAAAAGAAGACAAGTAGCTGGTCAGTAAATAAATTTTTAAAGTGTATCTTCATTAACAAAATGCTGTTTTTTGCCTCCCAAATCAGTCAAGTTAAACACAGCGCTCAGTGAGGGAGGGGCTCCGGGCCGCGGGGACGCGAGCTGTCTTTGCAGGCGTGCAAGGGCACGGCCCCTAGAAGACCAGCCTCCCCGCGGACAGCTCGCGCTCCGACACCTGCAGGCCGGCCCGGCGACCCAGCCAGGTGCTCACCGCAGGCCCGTAGGCTCTTAGAAGTAAACCCTCGGCGGTGGTCGTGGGAAACTGAAATAAACTGGAGCGTCCAGAACAAGAGAGAATACTCCGGTTTTTAAAAATGATCTCTGCTGACCCGGAAACATGGCATGGCGCTGCGGGAGCAGGTCCTAATGCTCCGGCGTGGCCCCGTTCACGTGTGTGCGGGCGGCTCCTCCTCACGTCTACACTACGGCTGGTCTTCCGTTTTGTCCGCCGGCGGCTTCAGAGTTTTCCATAGAGAACGTGGTTACTTCTGAAGGCTGACGGTAACGAGCCTGTTCCCTTATCCATGGAGTCGCATCTGCTACGGAAAATGGAGGCCTGGGCACTGTGGGCGCCTCCCCACACACTGACTGCTGCTCGGGCCTGGCTCCCAGCCGCGTTGGCCCCACGCCCTGCAGCCCAGGGTGAGCAGGCTGTGGACACAGGATACGAAACCCGCAGAGGTGTGGAGGGTGGAGGAGAGAGGCCAGGCCAGCGTCCGTGAGCTGAGGCTGGAGGAGGCGGAAGCGGGGGAAGGGAGGCAGAGGCCGGGGAAGGGAGGCTGGCAGCGGCGGGCCGCGCCGACGGAGGCCCAGCAGACGGGGCCCTGCAGACGGAGGCCCTGCAGACGGAGGCCCTGCAGATGGAGGCGGGGCCGGAGCCGGGGCGCATCCTTGCTGCAGGGGATCCGGGGTAGGTTCCCTCACACGAAGGCAGGTTTCCCGTCCTCCGCTCTCTGGCTCAGCTCGCTGGAGAAGTGACTGCCTTGGTTCCCCGTCTGTGAGCAGGGAGGCCAGCATCACCCCTGACAAGGCTGCGCATTAGCGAGGTGAGGCCCGCGGGCTGTCACGGTGCTCCCTTCCATTACTAAATTAGCTTTAGCGTCTGCGTCAAGTAACCGTGCTCTTTGGCCTCGTTTCACACGCGTAAATGCCAAGTGTCCTTACAAATGTTGTGTTAGCACAGAAAGTGTTCCGGAAGCTTTTATTTTAAAATACGACATTTGCTGATGGCTGGTTTTTCTGTTTGGAGGAAGAGATGGTTTAAGAATCATTAAAGTTATCTTAAGATAGAATACTGTAGCCCCAAGTCTGTGAGCAATTTTGATTAACGTTTAAGTGATTTTTTTGCCTTTTAAGTTCAGTTGAGCCTGTGTTTGTTAGAGATCATATTACTATAGGCAGTAAAGGGTTAATATTAAACTTGTTCTTCTCAGAAAATTTCAGGGTATACAGACGCAGCATGCTGTGATGAGCACACCACCCCGCTCCCCCTGCCGCCCGCCCCACAGTCCCCAACATCGTAGCATTTCAGCCATAGATGATGTAGCGTGCCTGCAGACAATGGACTGTGTAACGCACGCACAGGACAGTGGTTACCGTGGACTCTACTAACAGACCGTGTTTGTGACCCCTGTGTGGCCTCTGGGCAGGGTCTGTTGTACATGGGGGCGCAGGCGGTGTGACGCTGACTTTCCGCTTGACTTATCAACTGTGCTTTTCCCAGCACTGAGCATCTGGCCGTGCTCTGGCTCGAGGTGATTGTAGGCAAAAGGTGGTTATGTTTCAGAGATCTGGGGTACTTACGTACTTCCAGCTTGCGTGGCCGTGGAGCCGCAAAATGCTGATTGTGGGACCCTGAGGGGCCAGCTGGGCCACCCCTCCCCGTGTGCGGTCACCGACAGACATGCCCCTTCTGCTGGAACCTGCCGGTTTTCTTACGGAAAATGTCGAGCACATCCAAAAGCAGCATACCTACCCAGAACGCCCTTCCTGCGTTCTCAGAGTTCGCTGGTGTGCACTGCACTTTGCTGTGGTTTACTTGGATGTCTTTCATTAAATGATAATTCATGGTTTTTAAAAGGGAAGTACCTTAGTACAGTCGATTAGGTGTCGTTAAGAACCACCTTTACCCTAGTGTCCAAGAGAGCAGCGGACTCTTGAGTGCATGCTGAGTGGATGGGGGGGTACGGGGAAGAAGATTATTTCCTTTTGGGCCTTTGTATTTCTCTTAAGTTAAAATTCTCAAATATTCTTGGGGAGAACACGGAACCACCTAAGATTTTGTGACAGCAGTGGTCTGACATGATGCCTCGCATGAAGTAGGTGCCTGTTACGATGTTTGCTGAGTGAGGGACTGGGCCCAGTAACCTTCGCTTTGTAAGAAGAGGCTACTTTATAGGGTTGGGATTTTTTAGAAATATCTTTTTATAGTGGAGTCGCATCATATGCCTGTTTGACCTTTGCAAATTCAGCCATATGCTGAGCCCAGAAAAAGAAGGAAAACCCCAAGGAGAATTGACCCTTTACAAACGCAGCAACCCTGACTCACCCTTAGCGCCTGCGTCCCTGGTGAGGCGTGCATGGGGTCCCCCCCGTGAGCCAGCCCAGCCTCCCTGCGTGCAGCGTGCGTTTCAATAGCCCCCTCTGACAACACAGGCGCAGGCCGCTGCCCCTAGGATCTCCCTCTGCGTAAGATGTGGCTCCACTTGGGACGCTGCCCCGCCAGCCGATGCTCATGTGGATGGTGGGGCCCGTGAGGGTTTCTGCTCTGTGCTTCCAGGTACCTAAAAATGTATCACCATTTTCACTTTTCTCAATAGCTTCATTTGCTCCAATAAGCTTTGCAATCAAGGCCAAAGAAAATGATCTACTTCCCCTGGAAAAAAATCGTGTTAAGCTAGATGATGACAGTGATGATGATGAAGAAGGCAAAGAAGGCCAAGAAAGTTCTAGTAGTGCTACAAACACTAACCCGGCAGTTACCCCACCCTGTGTAGTTGTTGAGGAGAAGCGGCCTCAACTTACCCAGGAGGAGCTAGAAGCGAAGCAAGGTTTGTCATTATGTTTTCAACTTCTTGAGAGAAAAAGTACGTGAACACAAGGTTAACCTACTAAGCCCGCAGTGCAGACTGCCCACTGGGACCTCCAGTCTTTGGACACCAGAACCAAGGGGCTTCGGTGGGGGTGTCGAGCATGCGGGCACTGCTCTTCACTAAGCATCAGACGCAGGACCCCCGGCAGCTTGTTTGTTTCTAGAGTCTGCCCACAGTGCTTTCATGGGGGGCGGGGGGGCCTTTGCGCTCTGACCACCGCCTTGGGGCGAATGCTCAGCCTGTGTTCCCGGCTCGGGTCCTGTACCAAACAAGGAGATGCCCTTCTGTGAGGCGGTCTGCCTGCAGAGCCTTCAGACCCTTCAAGGTGACGCAGGCCCAGGTTGGGTCCTGGCCAGGCCGCCGGCTGCCCCCAACACCACCAGCACCCCCCCAGTCTCCCACCCCTCCTCCAGAACACACTGTGTTCTGCACTAAAGTAGTTGCATTAGCAGCTTCTGTGTGTTCTCCCCGGGTTTGTATGCTGCTTTTCTGTATATGCACGCACGGATGAAGCAACATTTGTAGAAGGATGGGTTACTCAGACCTGGCCTCGTGCATAGTTGCTCTCAGCAGCCTCAGCTCCGCACGTGAGTCTGAATCCACACCGACTGCCGTAACTGAGCAATGCGTCGGATCGTTTGGAGTAAACCTTGTAATGCAGCATCCCTTGCCGGGGATGAGTGCCATTCTCAGGTTTCCATGATTCCAGCTCTCCCTGCTGTGGAATCCCATCAACCTTCTGACTTTGATTCTGAAGGTGAAATATTAGAAATACTAATAATACGCATTTTGAACTAATTCTCTCAAAATTCAATTTGCCTGATTTGTTTATCCTGAAATTTGGGTCACATTAATCTTTTAGAACAACTGCACTGTATTTCGTGGCCCTTTTTCTGCCTGTGAAAATTAAGATAGCAAGGTGTTTATAAAATACCACGTGTTCTAAACATCGCTGTCTTCTGTTTATTCCTTAAGCAAAGCAAAAGCTGGAGGACCGACTTGCAGCTGCTGCCAGAGAGAAGCTGGCCCAGGCGTCTAAGGAATCGAAGGAGAAACAGCTTCAAGCAGAACGTAAAAGGAAAGCAGCTTTATTTTTGCAAACCTTAAAAAATCCTCTGCCAGAAGCAGAAGTCGGAAAAGTTGAGGAAAATCCTTTCAGCGTGGAGGTAAGTTAAAGTCCACATCCACGTTCCGTGTAGAAGCGGGTGAGTGTGGGTCTCCTGCCCCAAGGGGGCCCGGGAGAGTGTGGTCAAAACCATCAAAGCACCCGAGGCAGGTGCTGGGTGCGGTCTCAGAGACTCGGACCTTTAACCCCGGGCCGGGAACCTCTGCTCCCAAGAGCGCATGAGGCCACTGGGGGCTTTCCCGGGAGGGACGCACATCCACCTGGGGACACACTTGGCCAGAGCACTGACGGCTTGGGTCCATGTCAACACCAGTACTTGAATTCCGTGACCAGCCCTCTGCACGTTTGCTCCCCTGCCCCGGGCTCGGGACAGGGCTTCTCCACTGTCCCCAGCCTGTCTTGTAGTGGCCTTCCCCAGTGACGGAGAAGGCGCCCTGTGCTCTTGATCACGTGGACGTCTCTGAGAGTCTAGGGCTGTGACTCGAAACGGGTTTTGGCTGCACATACCTGCTGGGTGTCTGTCTTTCCCGAGGAAAACCTCACCCTGAGTTCCGGGCTCCCACCTCCTGCTGCCGGCCAAGCCCACCGTCTCCCGTCAGGAGCCGGTCTGGGGCTCGGTCAGGGAGAAGCAGAGGCCGACATGCCTCCCCTGGGATGGTTGCGGCTCGGAGTGGGCTGTGTGCGTGGCCTGCATTGTTCTGAGGCCGTGTGCACGTGGAGTGGACGGTGTAGCTCGTGGACATCTGCATACGGAGCTGTTTTAGCCGGTGATGTTACGTGGTCATATCTGTATTTCCTGACAGCGTCGTGTTTGAGTGGAAACTTGGTCACGGCCGGAATTATTCATCGTTGATTCGCAGTTTCCCCCAGTCTGCTGTGTTGCCTCCTCACAGCTACCAGAATCCTCTCCCTGTAAATACAAGATAGGCTTCAACTTGGGCTTTTTTCCTGTTTATCCACGGGTGGCGTCTCCCACCTTTCTTGTTTTCAAGCACGTGTTCTGAATCTGTCATACGTACGTAGAAATGAGTGTTGGTGCTTCTTGTTTAAATCACTGAGTCAATCTTCTTGCATATCTAGTGGAGAGATTGTAATTCTTAAGCTATTTCAACAAAAACATAATGGTAGTAGCAGATGGTAATAATGTCTTTAATTGCTTTGAAACAAAAATCCTTTAATTACATTGGCAATTGTCATAAATGAGATTCAACTGGAAAGTATTTTAGCCTAAAGCAGCTTCTGGAGACAGGTTAGCCTGCCTTCGTGGGCCGTGCTGTGCACACTCCACTCACAGGTGCTGACACACCCATCCCCCCGCCCTGCCCACCCGGGTGTGGAGCTCCGGCATGTATGGGGGCTCGGGAGCTGCTGGGGTGTGGCCCCCCAGGCCTGTGTGAGCCGCCTGTGCAGGGCAGCGTAGGGACGCCCCTCAGAAGGCCTGGCTCAAAACCTGGCAGGATCTTGTGACAGCTCATCTGCTTTGACTTTGATTAACAGCGGTGCGTGCGCATGACACAGACCGTCCACATGCAGGGGAGAGGCGCGGATGAGGAGGAAGCAGGCCTCCCTACTCGTGTGTTCCTGTTTCACAATTCCTATGGAGTTCTTATTTATTTCAGTTTTTATCGTGTGAAATAAACATATATACAACTTGTCACCTTAACCCTTTCTGAGCACACCGTTCAGCAGCACTGAGCACTGAGCATCACATGCCGCCGTCACCACCCTCCACCCCCAGGGCCTTGTCATCTTCCTGAGTGAGACTCTGCCCCATGAACCACTGGCCGGGGGGCCCCTGGCGCCCACGCCGTCCGTGGCCGTCGGCCTGGCTGCTCTCGGGACCTCGTGGAGGTGGAGTATTGGTTCTTCCGGGACCAGCCTGCGTCACCTGTCACAATGTCGTTTTTTAAGCTGAATCATACCCCATGATATGTGAATACTGCATTTTATTTCTTGTGTATTCTCAAGGGAAAACAACCTATTTCCATGTGTAGATTGAAATATCACGCTCCTAGGCCCACGCCCGGCGCGTTACTGTGGCATGTCGGGCTTTTTGCCTCCGGAAGAGCTCTTCCCTGTGCCCGTCAACGCTCGTGCTTGGGGAGTACTTATTGGACGAGGGACTGCTACCAGCCCTAAGGTTGACCCAGTCTACGGTGGACGTGCAGGCCGCCCCCGGGTCTTAGCTCTATAATCCTGCTCCTGGGTCTCGTGCACTCACTTCAGTGTGTGGAGCCATGGGGTGAATCCCTGACTGTAGAAATGCTTTTTAAATTTCAGGCACTGCTAAGTGAGCCCTTAACACGATTGTGGCCGTTTTTGTCTCTCTCTGGAGGTATGAAAATACCCCCGCCGGCGCCGGCTGCCACCAGCCCCTGACTCGTCAGTCTGACAGGTGGAAAGATGACATCTCTTTGCTTAGCTTACGGGTTTTAAGTGTCCTGATACAGAGTGACTTTTTATAGGCTGCATGGTGTCCTGGTCCCCCCTCATGTCTTCCTGGCTGCCGACCTCTTTTGTGATGGCTCTTTGTGACCAGTTTCGCCGATGGTTTTCCTCTTTGTCCACCATGGCCTGCCCGACTTGGAATTACTTCGGTTTGACGAGCATAGAGCTGGACACGGTGCAAGTCACCAAATCCCTCACCTTTCCACTCACTGCAAAGGCCACCTGCAGTACAAGCACGTTCCACGTGCACCTCGCCGCCTCTGTCCGCCCCACCGACCTGCGTGTCAGGAGAGGGGTCTTCTGTAATTGGGTACAACCTCATGTCACATCGTGGGGCGTGTTTGTCGACGTGAACAGGTACGGACAGTACGTTGTTGAGCAGTCCGTAAGATACAGAAAAGCGTGTCCATAAGTAGTACTCAGAAATCCGCGTACACGTCTCATTTTGGGATATGTTCTTGATTCAAAATGAAGAGAAAGCAGTGGTCTTAAACTTGAGCCTGTTTGCGTTATCACGTGATCGTTTGCACGGTAACAGCACATTTCAGGACCGCCTGTAGAGAGCAGCAGTTCAGGTTAGTGACCCTGCCAAGTTTGTGGGCCCAGCAAGAGTTTGCAAGGAGATGAGAACAAAAATCAGCCTGCGTTTGTTGAGCCTCTGTTGTATTCAAGGCACCAAGACACTTTGGAAGATGAACGAGGAGCCTGTTTCTTACCCAGTGACCACACAGTTGCATGTGACCACCAGGACCGTCCTGCAGCATGCAGGGCAGCCGAGAAGACGAGCACGTGGGTGATGCCTGGGCCTCCGGGAGGCAGGCTTCAGGAACCTTGGTCATGCTGGGACATGACCGCATAGGGAGGGCCCTCCAGCGCGAAAGACCCCCACACGGTGGAGGTGGGCGCCACCCCAGCGATGAGCACGGCCCCCGAGGGTCTGCAGAAGGCACGGTTGGGGTGCCAGTGCCGCAGCTGCCTGCTGGAATCAGAGGGCACGCTGACGAGGAGGGGCAGCTCCACGGGAACACAGTGGCCACTGTGTCGGGTGGGAGGGCGTGAGGACATAGATGACCGGGTGAGGCAGTGGCACCCACGCGGTAGGACGTGCAGAGAAGAGCTTGGGCGCTCAGCTCCAGAGGTGCCGTGCGGGACCTGGACCGACAGGCAGTAAGCGGAGATTCCAACGTGCGGGTTGTTGTTGGTTTTTTTTTAAGATTTTATTTATTTATTTGACAGAGAGAGAGACAGCGAGAGAGGGAACACAAGCAGGGGGAGTGGGAGAGGGAGAAGCAGGCTCCCGTCTGAGCAAAGAGCCCGATGTGGGGCTCGATCCCAGGACCCTGGGATCCTGACCTGAGCCGAAGGCAGACGCTTAACGGCTGAGCCACCCAGGTGTCCCTGAACATGCAGTTTCACAGGATGTGTTTCAGAGTCTGAAATGTCAAACTCATAGTAAAATCTTGAGGTTTATGCATAATTATCCCATTTTTATAGTTGACGTAGTGTTATTTCACAAATGAGATTGTTTTAAAGTACATGTTCATCTGCTTCTGAGCAATTCATTTTCTCACAGCACGACGTAATAGTTGTTAATTTTGTGCTAATTTGTTGGCAGATACTTCCTTGTGACCGAAGGACTGACTAGTGTCATTTCCCAGTGTCCCTAAACTGGGGGCAGTAAGTTTTTAAATACTGTCATAATTTTCCCAAAGTTCCTCCTTGAATTCTCCCCAACGTCACTCAGACCAACCCGTGTCCCCTCCTCCCCCCATGGTGGTTTGTGCTTTGATCATTTTTGCTGGAATATTAGTATTCCAGCCCAGAAGGGCAGTTCTCCTAGTTTGGTGCTGGTCAGCGTGCACACCCATGGCCATGCCTCCCTCAGGCGTTTCCATCAGCCTCTTGTTGATCGCGGGCGCAGAGGGCTCTGCCAGGCGCCTTCAGAAACCAGAGTGGGGAGGTGGGGAGCCGCAGGCAAGATTTGTCTTCCAGGTAACTTGTACGTGCCATTAAAGTTAGCGAGGCAGTGGAGACTCTGGTTAAGCCAGAAATAGCATTTATGGGCAAAGGTGTTTTCAGGGTATGCACTGTTCAATATGGTAGCCACTAGCCACCCATGGTCGTTTAAATTTAACTTAAGAAAGATTAAATCGGGGTGCCTGGGTGGCCTAGCCGGTGAAGCGTCTGCCTTCAGCTCAGGTCATGATCTCAGCCCTGTGTCGGGCTCCCTGCTCAGCGGGGGGTCTGCTGCTCCCTCTGCTCCTGCCCCTCCCCCTGCTCGTGCTCTCTCTCTCTCTCTCTCTAATAAATAATAAAACTTTTTTTAAAAATTAAAGAAAATTCGGGCGCCTGGGTGGCTCAGTCGTTAAGCATCTGCCTTCGGCTCAGGTCATGATCCCAGGGTCCTGGGATCGAGCCCCGCATCGGGCTCCCTGCTCGGCGGGAAGCCTGCTTCTCACTCTCCCACTCCCCCTGCTTGTGTTTCTGCTCTCGCTATCTCTCTCTCTGTCAAATAAATCAATAAAATCTTTAAAAAAAAAAAAAATTAAAATTCAAAATTCAGGTCCTTAGTCATAGTGGCCACATTTCAGGTGTCCCGGAGCCACATGTGGCCAATAGCTAACTGCCGTGGACGGGCAGCAGGAACAGAACACTCCCATGGTTGCAGCAAAGTACAGAGTCAATAGCTAGTTGGCTACTGAGTTTATTTTCTAATGGTTTGAAAGTCCGGCTTGCTGTACCAGTCAGGCTTTGCACGGGTCAGAAACCGACCCCACTGCCCCCACGTGGCTTAAGCAAAACCAATAGAGAGTGGGGCTCCTGTTCTGTGCTATGAGGGTGGTGCAGCCCACTCGGGGCTCGGAAGGTGTCTCAAGGATCCATCTCCAGGCACCGCGTCCCCTGGCCGGCTGCATCCTCAGCCCCTGACTCACCTCATCGCCCACTCAGACCTAAATCCTGGACAGCTTGACTAGGCTCGTGTGCTTCTCCCTCGGCACGATGACCAGGGAGGTGGACTGTTCTGGTCTGTCTCCTGCTTAGGTAGAGTGAGCTGCCTCTGGAATTCATGGATTGAGGGGCAGAAAGGGCCGTTGCCCTCACAGGCAGGATTTGCACGAGTAGGGGGCAGGTGTCCACCGCACTCGTCCAGACATCTTGCTTACATTTGCCTGAAACAGTTTTATGGCCCACGTCATTATTGTGCGGCCACGAGAAACTTCCCTCGGTGTTCCTTGAATTTCCGCATCCTGTCTCGCTGTGTAGCAGGAATCCCTCCAGGGTAGTTGGAGAGGCCGGTGATGCACACCTGTGCCTTAGCGAGTGAGGGAGCACCCCTGCGAGGCCTTGGGGCACCCTGCCCTTGTGTTTGTGTGGCCAGAGCCCCGGGCCTGCGCCTGGAACTCCCGAAGCACATCTTCCCCTCCGCCGTCCTGTCTGTGCAGAACAGGCATGGCCTGGAAATCTCCAGGTGGTGCGTCTTTGAGCTTGGTGCCGACACTTGCTCACAGGGGGAGGCATAGCCTGCATGAGGGTCGTGACCGAGCCTGCCCTTCCCCTGCCCTGGCATGGTGACTGGGCTGTAGGAGGGTCCGGATGTCTCTGCCTTCCCGAGTGCACGGAGCTGCTCAGCTTCAGACGTGACAGCTTCAGACGTGACAGCCTCAGACGTGACGGGGGCGGCGCCCTGGGACTAGCTGTTGGGCCACAGTGACTGAGCTGGTGGTATTTGTTACCCTTTATTGTTTTGTTCTCAAGTCTAATTGCTGGATTTTTAAATATTCTCTTGCTACTCATAAGCTGAGGTCATCACAATGAATCATCTTAAGTCAGTCGGGGAAAGGTCCCTACGGTTGCTGATTTTCACTTTAATTCTGAACGATAATCATTTTATTAGAATAAATAAGTGACTCGATTACAAGTTCTATTTTGAAAATGTTGGTTTGATTACCTGTTTCTTCAAGGGGAGCCAGGGTGAGGTGTCGCTAACAACGGGCAGTAGTTGGAATAAAGGCAGAGAGACAATACGAGGTTCAGAGATGGAGTCCCCAGGTTGGCAGTAAAAGGGTAAATAGAAGCGCAGCCTGTGAGCCACCGCACGCCCTCCGTGTCTCAGGCTGGCGTGCAGCCTTTCCCGGTGCCCGATGGCCCGGGTGCCGTGTGCGCCCCCTCGGAGTGCCTCGGGGTGTCACTGGTGAGTGCCGCGGGTCTGTCCCATGCGGAGGGACAGAGGGAGAGTCTGAAAGGGACGGCAGCCCTGGGATTCTCTGCACTCAACCCGGAGCAGACCGCTGGGCAGGGTGGAGGGTTCATCTGGGTTTCCCGGGGAGTCTCCGGCCTGGGCTCAGGAAGGACCTGGGGCGGCTCGGCTGTCCTCCCTCCACCGGGGGCTCCGACGCTCACTCGGCTTCCACGTGGGCCCCGGGCCCCGTCAGGGGGGTCGCGTGCTGGCTTCCTTCCCAGCTTCCGTCTCACCTTTCTTGCAGTGTGTGTCCCTAATTTCTTGGGAGTTTTCAAAGCTGCCCCAAGCTGATTTTCCTGCCGCACAGCGTGGAGTTCTCCCTCAGTCGGCACACCGGGGCTGTGCCCGCCGCGTGAGGCGGGGCTGGGCGGCCTCCCCTTCTCCGGCCTCTAGCGCCTCGGAGCCTCCTGCGCTCGGTCAGAGTGCCGTGTACGGTGTGTGCGCACGGACAAGTCTTGACCAGTGCCAGAGCTGAAGTGGCTGTTCCCAGACATCGCGGGCGGGTTCTTGTCTGGGGTTGAGATGGGCGCCCTGAGCCAGTTTAGGCCGACCCTTAGAGATGAGCTCACAGCGCTGCTGCCGTGGAGGCTGGGGAGGGAGGACGAGGTCTCTGCCCTCCTCCTGCCGGCTCCCGTACTGAGTTACTGCGGGGGGAGAAACCTCTTGGGACACGGCGCTCTGGGAGCAGGGCGTGGTGTTCTTGAGCATCTCAGTCCTGCTGCCTTGCACACATGCCCCCTTGGGCCTCTGCTCACGGGAGAGCAGGTGGGAGAGAGTGCCGTGAACGTCAACGGCAGGGGGCAGGGACACGGCCGAGGGGTGAGCGAGGCTTTAGCAGGAAGCACTGTCCCCTTGTCCAGTGGGCCTTGTCCACGTGGACCACAGGGACCCAAGAAGAGGACGGGAGCAGTTGCAGGATTCCGCAGCCCTGCCCTGCAGGTGCACCCATCCCTTAGGCTCAGCACCTGCCTCCCTTCGTCCCGAGTGTCCCAGCTGAGTCCTTGGAGGCCCATGATGCCAAGTGCAGAGTCGCGGTGCATCTCGCGGTCTGTGTGGTCATTTAGAGCGAATTGAGGAATGACCTTTCTCGGGGACAAAGGCAGGCAGCCCGTGGGCTGGGATTCAGGTTCAGGTTTGGGTGGGTTTGGGGTTTGTTTTGTTTTTGTGAACTCATTTCTTTTTTTTACACTGTGACGTGGACAATGTCAGTGTCAGCGGACATGGGATTGCTGCCTCGTTTTTAAAGGCTGAGCGCTGTTTCACTGTCCGGTGCGCCACGTGGAACCAGTGCCCCCGAGGGTCGTTTGGGTGGTGTCCAGGTCATAGTCGTTCCATAGGGGTGTGCTGTGGGGCCTTGGTGTGCAGCGTGCACACTCGGGTGAATGCTCTTCAGAAGAAATTGCTAGAACTGCCATTGCTCTGGATGATGCTCATAGCTGATGGGCCCCCCGTCTCTTGGTCCGTGTGCTGGCCTTCCCGCCGTGGGGATGCAGAGGACGTCCCCTCTGTGTCTGTGTCAGGTGGATGAAGGGGTTTATGGTGGACAGTGGGTTGAGAGCAGGACTGTGCTGGATCAGCACATGCAGACTGGCTTGTGCCCGCAGGCTGCCTGGGTAAGGGTTGCCGTGCGAGCCGTGTTTTCCCGTGTTCCTGAGCGCACAGCACCGTGCGTGGGGGGAGGTCCGCGGCACGGTCACTGAGGTGTGTTGTGAAGGGATGGCCATAGTGGGTTTAGTTAACATCTGTCAACTCACACAGATACAGGAAGGAAAGAAGGAAGGTTTTTTCTTTTGACAGAGTTCTTAAAATCAAAGAGGGACCTCTTTTAGTTCAGGTCTTGTTTAAAAATTATCTTCAGATTGGTGTAGAGATTTCTAAAAGCCGAATCCTGGAGGTTGGAGCATTTCTCTGTCAATGGAAAGTCACAATTATTTATGAAGGAGCAAGCGCGGCTCTTTTCCTAACACGGTGTCCTTGCCACCGTGTTCCCTGGACGAGGTCGAGCCCCGCCAGCTGCTGAACAAGCCCCGTCTGGGGAAATGGTCTCCTATACTCCTGGCATCTGCAGAGCCGTCACTTCTCCGGAGACACCAGGGCGAGATTTTAGAGCGATAGAAAGAGACGTGGTCCTTTCTAAGGGGTGTTGGTGCATTAAATGGTGTGAGGGCCCCAAAGTTGAAATTCTGTGTATGTGCATTTTGAAATGTCCTATTTTCACTCTTAACATCCCGATGTTTGCTTCCGTCCCCAGGAAGCCAGTACTGTGTCTTGTGCGCTACCGGCCGGAGGCAGACCTTTGCCAGCTTCAGACGTTAAACCCCCAGAAGGGCCCTCCAGCAAAAGTAGAGACCCACCGAGGGAAGAAGAGAAGGAGAGGAAGAAGAAAAAGCACAAAAAGCGGTCTCGCACAAGGTCGCGCTCCCCCAAGTACCACTCATCCTCCAAATCCAGGCCCAGGTCCCACTCGAAAGCAAAGCACTGTCTCCCCAGTGCCTATCGGACTGCGCGGCGCTCCAGGTACGTGTGCGGGGCACCCGAAGCACGGGGCTGCGGTGGGTGCTGGGTCCTCCTTCCCCAGAGTGGCAGGGGCGCGCGCACACCTGGTGAGCACTCCCCCACGGGTGCAGCTGGCAAACCCCATGACGCTTTCAGGTTGTCTTTGAGTTTAATTTCTAAAGCTCATCCGCTGCGGCCAGGTTTTTGGAAAATAGGTTTATATAAACTTTAACAGGTCTGTTCAATGTGTAAAACGTACAGGGTGGGGTGTCTTGTTTGTGGGCCTTTCCCTGCTAATTCCTTTTGCCCGTGTGCGTGTTGTGATGGGGGCTCCGCACGGCCCCTCCTGCACGGCGTCCAGGCAAGCAGTGCCTGTTTCTTCCCCCCATCGATTTGCGCTTATGACCTCCCGTAAGAGGCGCTCTTAACCGCCGGGTTTGAGAAAAAAGATGAAGATTTCAGGCCACAGATACAAACACGGCCCTTAAAGGGTCACAGAATTCACTGCTCAGTGAAGCAGTTTTAAGTAACTGGCTTGCAGGAGGTTTGAAAAGCAGACCTCTGGTTTTAAAACCTGCATCATGCCTTGCGACCTGTTTCTAAGTGTTGAGTGCACTCTGCTTGCTTTCTCTTTGGCGCAACGCTTGGACCCCTAGGATCTCATTTTTTTCCTCTGTAATTGATGCTGGTTCTCCCTTCCCTGGGAAAGTGTACATGCCCTGCACTTCCTCTGTTTAAAACACATTCGCCTCTCCGAATATGTCCTAAAAACAACACGCTTTCCCTGTTTTTACCCAGACCAGATCTCAAAGGCTTGACGAGTATTTACACTTGTCAACAGTGAAATTGGATATTCTCCACATAAATACATTGGATCCTTGGCTGTCTGCAATTCTAATCGTTCTTTAGAAGTTCCATTGCTAATGTATTAACATAACATAATTAAAAAGTTCCATCGTGAGATGCACACACAACGTATACACACACGCAGGTACCCAGACACACACCCACACACTTGCTGTTTTTTAATTAAATGAACAGCTTTGCTGATAGAACTTCAATTTTTGGAAGCTCCCAGGAATTTGTATGTAAATCTCAAAAACGTTTTGAAGTTTCTTTTTTGAGAGAGTTTCTTACCATATTGTATAGTGGACATAAGTCCCGTAGGCCCACACTACCCCTCTGAGCAATAACATGCCCGGTAAATTCTGGCCGATTGTCCTTCACCACACGGCTTTAACAAGACAGACCGTGATTCACTCCTACTCCCTAGTCTGGGGGCCTGGCAACGATGAGAGCTCCTCGCGTCTTCAGTGTGAGCTGTGAGTTCTGCTCTGACGTCGAGTGTTGAGCAGGTACGGCATGAAGTGTAGCCCACCCCCAGTTGTGAGGAGGGTGGTGCGTCGGCCATGCACGTCCCCCCAGCCTGTTCTCTTCACAGCTGAGTGCTCGTCTTGACACTTAGAATTTTAAGATTCTAGGTTTTATGTGCTTTTTATTGACTGTAATAGAGTAAGTCGTTTTATGTTATTTTAGTACTTGTTTTAAGGTTTTATTTATTTGAGAGAGAGAACGAGCGAGCACAAGTGGGGGAGCGGCAGAGGGAGAGGGAGAAGCAGGCTCCCCGCAGAGCAAGGAGCCCGATGTGGGACTAGATCCCAGGACCCTGGGACCATGACCTGAGACACTTAACTGACTGAGTCACCCAGGTGCCCCCATTCTAATACTTTTTAAATAATTGGTATTTGTTTTTGTTTTTTGAGAGAGGGAGAGGAGGGGCAGAGGGAGAAGGAAAGAGAATCCCAAACAGGCTCCACACCCAGCATAGAGCCCGACGCGGGGCTCCATCTCACAACCCCCAGACCATGACCCAAGCTGACCAAGCCACCCAGGCACCCCTAAGTAATTGTTCTAGAAAAGATTTAGAGTTACATACTTTATATCTGAATATATTTTATATTTTTCTGTATATTCAGTGCTGACAAGTGCAAGAAGCAAAATCCTAATCCTTAGTGTGTAACCTTGAGTTACAAAAAAAAAATTAAGTTAAAGATTTTCTGCATTTGAGTCTGCGATGGCAGGCTGCCAGCTTCACCTTAATTTGACCTACAGTGAAAGTTACCTGTGACCCGAGCTGAGTTTTCATGACTCTCAAACTGTATCAATCCCGGTGGCTGAGTATCTCCATGATGCTTTGGGCTGACTGTAGGTACGGGGCTAAGTTCTCAGTTCCCTGAAGCAGCCACGTTCTCCGGTTTCTGATTTTGCAGTTCACGTAGGATATTAAGGTAAAGTGCAGCTTTGTTATAAAATATTAAAAATTACATCGTAACACAAAACCTTCGAAGTGTTTGGTATTCCATGATGTTTTGCCTTGGAAAATCGTATGTGATGACAATGCTTTTTGAAGCCAGACCCGCCCCCCACCAAGCTCGGGGCCTGGGGCTGAGAGGAGGGGCCAGCTATCCCGAGGCCCAGGGCCGCTCAGAGGAGCTGGTGGCTCCTGCCGGTCGCCAGGGGCGTCCTGCTTCGGCTCGGGGCTGAGAACGGCATGTGGGCTTCATTTGGGAATGCTGCGTGTTTCCGCGGGCGGCTGCCCCTGCTTTCTCAGTCCAGATGCTGCCAGCACTGATAAGTCCAGGGGCCCCGGTGGGTTTACACCAGGAGAGGTTGGTGTTCTCAGTAATGGAATTCGGATGTGTGAAAAATACTCCAGTTTTAACCAAATCCTGAAGTTGCTAAAGACACTGTCATCATTTTTCCTTGACTGTCTTTTCAGATAGCATTACCCTTTACAGTAACGCCTACAAAGGACCTATCAGACTTGTTTCTTGGGCCTGATGCACGACTTAATCGATTGTCTTAAAAAAGACTCCTGCCAACTCCAAGTAAAATGCACATTTGTCAATATTTGTAGCATTCTGTGGTTGAAATGCATTTTCTTTTACATATTAAATTACTGAAGTGCTTTATAAATGTACAAAGTTAGGGTTAGAAGGCCCTTTCCTAGCAGAAGTGATCTCTGTGTGAAGATAAGGGATGTTCGCATGTCTGCCGTCCTAGTACCCAGTCCGTCCGAGGTGTAGGTGACTCTGGGTCTCCAGAGGCGACCCGGTCATAGAAAAATCTTTAGTTTCGGAAATCGGTATATTGCTTCTTAGAAAGCACAGTGATTAACCACATAGTGCTAAGTGTGTTTTAAATCAACATTAAAGTGTAAGACTTTCTTTCTCTGTTTTTTAGTTTTTTTAGGTTTTGTTTTTATGTTTTTTTAGAGGATTTATTTCTTTATTAGAGTGCAGACGGCTGGGGGGTGGGGGGCAGAGGGAGAGAAACTCAAGCAAACTCTGCACTCAGCACAGAGCCCAGTGCAGGGCTCGATCCCACGACCCTGAGGTCAGGACCTGAGCTGAAATCAGAGGAGTCGGAGGCCCAACCGACTGAGCCACCCAGACACCCCCTCTGTGTTTTCTGTTTATGCCTCACCAGGTTCTCGCCGTAAATGGAACAAAGTAGTAATCAGGCCATTCCTGTATCACCTAAAAATTCAGCTTTAATGGTTAGGTCTTTTTAAAATCTTAAGAGACTCTAAAGCTTGAACTTAAGTTTACTTTAAGAACGTTGGAGATCGGGGCGCCTGGGTGGCTCAGTCGTTAAGCGTCTGCCTTCGGCTCAGGTCATGATCCCAGGATCCTGGGATCGAGCCCCACGTCGGGCTCCCCGCTCTGCGGGAAGCCTGCTTCTCCCTCTCCCACTCCCCCTGCTTGTGTTCCTGCTCTCACTATGTCTCTCTCTGTCAAATAAATAAATAAAATCTTAAAAAAAAAAA
>NC_138381.1:80802657-80809807 GCF_054177405.1 Leptonychotes weddellii
AAAAAGAACGTTGGAGATCACCTTTGGTGTTTGTTCCATCGGCTTGTTGGTGTTTAAGGGATGTCCGTGGGGGAGAGATTCCAGGTAGAACTCTGTGTCCCCCATTTTACAGTATTGTAAAAGCATTGGGGGCAGTGTCTACACAGTCCCCAGCTCCCTCGAGACTTCTGCTTGGTAAGGAACTGGGGATTAGAATGACATTTTCTAAGTCATAGTTAACATTCAAAAACAGCTTAAGCCTGGGGCGCCTGGGTGGCTCAGTCGTTAAGCGTCTGCCTTCGGCTCAGGTCATGATCCCAGGGTCCTGGGATCGAGCCCCGCGTCGGGCTCCCTGCTCCACGGGGAGCCTGCTTCTCCCTCTCCCTCTCCTGCTGCTTGTGTTCCCTCTCTCGCTGTGTCTCTCTCTGTCAGATAAAGTCTTTAAAATAAAGAAAACAACAACAAAAAAACAGCTTAAGCTGGCAAAATTGGGGTAATGATGGTCATTCGTACAGTCTCGTCATCCTGCGTAGGATTCCCTAGATGTGACGCTCAGTGCTTAGCGTGCGGGTGAGGGCCAGCTGTTCTGTTCTGTGGAGCCGACGCCTGCAGGCTGACCCCATCCGCAGCTGGGCGGGCGGAGACGCCATGGGAGAGCTGCCCCCCCCGCCCCCCAGCAGCGCCAGAGTGTGGTCGGCAACAGGAGCTCTTGGCTGCTCAGGCAGCGATGGAGGAAATGGGGCGGGGCCAGTGGTTAACCGTTGGAGGAAAGAAGCTTTTTGGAAACAGCACTGTCATTCAAATAAAAAGGCTCATTCTGCCTTTATTTGGAAGCAGACCGTTATTTATGAGGATTCGAGAAAAAGTATCTGAGTCGCATCATACAGATGATTTGCTTATAAAATGGAACTCCTGTTTCTCACGTGTGTTGTGCTAGCAATATTAACCACCCGGTTAACAGAATAAAAGCATTAGTGCTTCTTTAATTAAAATAAAACCTAAGTATTATCTGACAAAGCTCACTGCCCCCAGTACTGAGTGGGCTGCTTTCCCAGATGACTTCACATGTCCTGGGGGGCGGCCACCTCCCCTCAGACCTCCAGCAGTCGCTGCAAAGTGGTATCGGATCAGAGTTAGGGATTTGCAGGCACTAGAACTAACCCACGTTTCCTGATTATCGAGTGGATTGTTCTCCGTGTAAGCATTCCACGGGTGGTGTAGAGGTCTGATTACGCAGAGCTTTCTCCGGGGCTCTGATCCCACCCCGACCGGCATCCCGAGTTCTCAGTGTGAAGTGCGTGCCTCTGTGTCACATGCCCAGCCCCCCCGGGGCTCCTGAGCCCAGAGCGCAGCAGGGCCGCTCGCTGGGGCGGGAGCACAGACCTCAGCAGCCGTCAGCAGCTTCTCCCACCGACAGAGTTGACTCCCAGAGCTCTTTGGAGGGAAAACTCGGTAAAATGTCAAGGTGTCCGATTGATCTCACCCTTGTAATTTGTTACCTAAATCTTGGGAAAGGTCTGGAAAAAAACCTGTCAACACCATTTTGTAAGCCAGGACACAGCGGTGGTGGAGAATACTAAGCCAGTGACAGTTTACCTGGAGCAGGTTCATTCCGCGGCCAGTCTTTCTCAGGAATGACGCAGGGTTTTCTCTGTGACGCAGGAGTGGGGAATGTGATGATAAGCTGATGTTTGGAACAACAGTGTGTGTCACTTGGGGGTTTATTGTAATTAAAATGATTCAGTGTTACAGAATTTTTTATGGCAAAATCAGACTGCCCTTTATATTATTTTTGAAGGGGTTGTCATAGAAGCAGAATGAAAAGAAATTGGCTTTTTGTCCAGATTTTTGCTTACTCTGTGTCTTCCTGAAATAGTAATTTCACTGAATGAACAAAAAAGAATGCTAAAGCCATCATTTTAAGACCCTCCTTGGAGGGCCTTGACCCCCGGTGGGTGAGGGTCTGGGATTGGTATCCCTCTGAGCACTGGCCACCTCGAGTGGACCAGGCCACTACATGGATAGAGCGAGTGTCTCTCCAGGAACATGAGAAGGAAGAATAAAATATTTTAACGGATGGTTTGAATCCAGAGAATCTCCTCAACTAGATTATCATGCTCTGAATTGAACTGCTGTGGCCAGTTCATTGTTCACACCGAGAGGCCATATGATGGGTGTGCACGAGAGAGGCTACAAGGTCGTGGCTCTGATTAATCTGCTTTCTTCCTGTTGCCAGTATTCAGAACAAATAGAAACAACCCACTTGAATGTCAGCGCTTTTCCGTGTGTAATTTTGATCGAGATGTCCGTGAGCTGAAAATGGTTGAGGACAGTAAAATGCAGAGGCAAAAGGAAGGACGAGAAACCACAGGCCTGAGTTAGCCGTCAGTCACCTGTTCAGCCCTGGCGTCAGGGAGAGTTGGTGCTGCGGACCGGTCGGGCCAGCCTGACGGCTGCTCTGGACTGGGAGCAGTCTCTGTCTCTGCCTCGGTGTCTGGATTCAGTTCTGTGTCAGAGTAGTAAGGCCCGGGGCGGGGGGGTGGGCCTCCAGAGGGACAGAGGTGACACCTGCCGGGCACGCACAGACCAGGCCGAGGCCCATCACTGCCTCAGCGTAGACGTGCTCACCTGCCAGCCACACAGACTAAAACGCCTCTTTTCCTCCAGGTCGCGATCCCGGTCTCCTCGGAGAAGAGCACACTCTCCCGAGAGACGGAGGGAAGAAAGGAGTGTCCCCACGGCCTACCGGATGAGTAACAGCCCGGGCGTCAGCAGGAAGCGGACCCGGTCCAGGTAGGCGTTGGAGTCCGTAGACACAGTCTGTGCTAGCAGGGAACGTGAACGTTTATGTGGACGGCTGGGGACAAGCAGGGGGGCCGTCCCTCCCAGACACTCAGCCCTCAGCAGCTCCTCCGTCACTCCTGGAACTGACAGCAGAGGGAGCTCCGTGTCCCTGGGGTTGGGGTGGCATCGGGCAGTGCCCAGCACCAGCCCCCGAGTCTAGCTACCCCCTGGACCCACACACACAGGTGAAAGGAAATGAGAAGTTGGAGTCCCGATGAATGCCTGCCACCCCCCAGGTAGCAGGTGCTGTGGGCGGGGCCTCGTGGCAGAGAGAGCACCATCCTCTGCCCCCTTGACACCCATCGTGGTTGCGGAGAGCTAGAGAGACCAGCTCCCGGGTCCATTACGGGAGGCCTCTCAGCCCCGACAGCTGGCCCCCAGGCCTCCTTCCCGGCCAGCCAGCGTCCTCAGCTCCTCCAGGGAGAGAGCACCAAGGCACCACACTAAAAATCCTGGCACCCCGCCCCCGTGACGGGGCACGTCTGGCCATCTGGGGCCTGCTGGCACGCCCGCCAGGAGTGTGGTGGTGGACGGGGCCGCCGGCCGGTGTTTCCATCTTGGCCACAGGGCACTATCTGGGAATCGTCCTGTCCTGCATGGGTGGTGCCACCCGACGGCTTCACATCACTTAGCTTCTTTGTTTCCATTCTCCCCAAAGGGAGGGGCTCTCGTTTTCTGTGTCCTTGCATGGGAGTTAGCCCGAGGCCCTGGCTCTGGTAGGCGGGCGAGGAGCGTCGTTCTCCCCGAGACAGACGTGCCCGGAGGAGGCGGGTGCGGTTATGCGTGTCTTTGCTTGGGTTTCGTAACTGCTGCTGAGCGTGTGTGAGTCGGGATGCTCGGGCTTCCCGAGCCTCCGAGATGACACACCTGAACAACCGGTGTCAGGAGCCCAGCCGTCCCCGGGTCCTGCCTGTCTGCAGAGGACGTGGGGCGAGCTGCCTCAGGTGCCCCTCCCGGTGGGGCTCGTAGCGGCAGCAGCTCTGGAAAGACGTTGCTAACGGGGAAATGTGCCTGCAATCTGGCGAGATCACTGGTAAAATGTGATCCTTCCCGGAAAGCAGCAGAGTCCACAAAGGAGCTATAAAGCCGGCAGAGCCAACAGATGTGCTCGCCGTGCAGGCTGACCGCGTGCTTGAGGCCTGGGCCCTGGGCCCGCATGAGGCGCCCGCCGCTGGGCCGGGCCAGCGTGATGGAGATCTGAATCCACGTCACGTTGTATTTCTTGAGCAAGTCATTATTTAACATTTGAAATTCATCGTCACCTCTGCTGTATGTAAAGGGCATGGTCTAAAATTAATTCTTGTAACAAAAGATCTCTCCCCACGGAAGCTTTCTTGCTCTGCCCTCAGATTAACCTTTGCATGAAAGGAACCGTCTCCGGAGAAGGTGGTGGTTGTATTAGGGATCGTGAGAACTTGTGTGATCGCTGGAGCTTTAATGAGTCGAACGAAGCAAGTGAAAGCTCAGCCGACCGCACTCCTGCCCGAGCGGGTGGGACCGCCCCATGCGCCTGACCCTGGGCAGTGGGAGGCTGTGCTGGGTCCAGGGCGCCAGGAGAGGGCACGTGTGTAGTCGCTGGTGCAAGCGTGCAAACCAGCAGTCACACCACGTCCCCTGGAGCCCTCCACGCAGAGCAGGGGTGAGGCTGCTGTGTGCACGTAGCGGCAGGCGGCCAGTTCTCCCACCAGAGTTGAAGGCTCGTTTCTACAGGCTGAGTGCCCCTTTCACGGACTTCTTGTCTTGAAATTGTTTTAGTTTACTAGACAGTTTTGCACTTACTTCTGAAAACAGTACAGGGAGCATGCATATGCCTGTAAGTGCCGGCTCAATTCAGCAGGGTCACCACGTTTCCATCTTGCTGTCTGTCCTTCCCCTCCCTCCCTCTGCCCTGCCCTTGCCTGTGGGTTCCATGGCTTGCACTTGTCTTACCGCATGAGCATGGCTGGCTGGGTTCGTGTGAAACATTCTGGCAGGAGCACTACACAGGTGACGTGTCCCATCGTCAGTGATGCGCGCCCCACACGGGTCATCGGGCAGTGGCGCCATGACGCAGTGCGTATGTCCCATTGGCCTAGCATCCACTGATGCTGAATTGGTTCTCACATCGGTGATGGCAAAATGGCGGCTTTCAAATTCTGTTTTTTCTTCTCCAAAGAAGACCTATCCCCTTTGTTTTGGTATATGAATCCATCGCCAGTATTACTCTGATGGTGACATCCGTCCCACACTTGGCCCCATTGTTCTTGAAGCACTTTGTTGCTTTTTGGCCCAAAATATTCCAGGCTTTGCTTTCCCTGTCCCAGCGCTGGGGTCAGCTATTTGTCCAAGGAACCTTGGTTCCTTTTACTGAGCTTTTGGAGATCAAGATACGGTTACGTTGAACATTTTTCTAAAGAGTAGAATCTCTGCGAATGTTTGGCCACATCGTACCACAGCGCACCTCAGCAGGATGCCCCAGTCTTTTGTTACAGTAAGTAGGACGTGATTCGTTGGGGTGGTTTGCCGTCGAACTCCTTTTGCTTAGCGCTGTGCCAGGCACATCCGTGAGTGCCGAGTGAATGGATGGGAACGTGCCGCCGTTACAAACTCTTACAGGCTAAGTGTTACCCGTTCACAGCGGACTTCGTCAGTGAAGTACGCATGTCTTCATTCCCTGGAGCAGCCACTAAAAAGAAAAAGGAGCTAAAAGCCAAGAGAGGACATAAGGCAGAACCTTAAAAATGCTTTATTAATTGAAAAGAAAGCAGAGGGGCACCTGGGTGGCTCAGTCGGTTAAGTGTTTGCCTTCGGCTCAGGTCATGATCCCGAGGTTCTGGGATCGAGTCCTGCATGGGGCTCCCTGCTCGGCAAGGGGCCTGCTTCTCCCTCTCCCTCTCCTGCTGCCCCTGCTTGTGCTGTCTCTGACAAATAAATAAAATAGTAGGAAGAAGAAATAAATAAATAAAATACTTGGGACAGGCACACAACCAGACCGCACGGAAATAGAAACTACACAGCCACCGCGCTAGCTCGATCACTGTGCTGTTGCGGAAGGCTCCAGAAGTCCCAGAAGACTAGATGGTGCAGACTATGTTCCCTTGCCACGTGGCAGCAAGTCTAAAAATCTATAAAAAGATATCTGGAAAATCTCCACATATTGGGAAGTTAGTACGTTTTTAAATTACCCATAGGTCAAAGACAAAATCACAAGGGAAAGTAGAAAATATTTTTAGATGAATGACAGTGAAAATGTAACAGCGAAATCTGTGTGCTAGTTTGCCTAGAAGGAAGTTAGTAGCTTTAAATGTTTGTATCAGGGAAGAAGAAAGATCTAAAAATAATGATCTAATCTTCTGTCTTAAGAAACTAGAAAAAGAACGAATTAAACCCAAAGTAGGTAGAAGCAAGGAAATAATAAAGGTAAGATCAGAAATCAAGAAAATAGAAAACACAATAATCTTAAAATTTGTATGGAACAAAAGATCCCGATTAGTCGTAACAGTCCAGAAAAAAAAACCCCAAAGCTGGCGGCATCACAATTCCGGACTTCCAGCTCTATTACAAAGCTGTCATCATCAAGACAGTCGTACTGGCACAAAAACAGACACATAGATCAATGGAACAGAACAGAGAGCCCAGAAATGGACCCTCAACTCTATGGTCAACTCATCTTTGACAAAGCAGGAAAGAATGTCCAACGGAAAAAAGACAGTCTCTTCAACAAATGGTGTTGGGAAAATTGGATAGCCACATGCAGAAGAATGAAACTGGACCATTTCCTTACAACACACACAAAAATAGACTCAAAATGGGTGAAAGACCTCAGTGTGAGACAGGAATCCATCCAAATCCTAGAGGAGAACACAGGCAGCAACCTCTGAGACCTCGGCCACAGCAACTTCTGGCTAGACGTGTCTCCAAAGACAAGGGAAACAACAAAGGCAAAAATGAACTACTGGGACTTCATCAAGATAAAAAGCTTTTGCACAGCAAAGGAGTCTACAAAACTAAAAGGCAATTGACAGAATGGGAGAAGATATTTGCAAATGTCCTATCAGGTAAAGGGCTAGTATCCAAAATCTATAAAGAACTTACCAACTCAACACCCAAAGAACAAATAATCCAATTTAAAAATGGGCATAAGAGGGCGCCTGGGTGGCTCAGTTGGTTAAGCGACTGCCTTCGGCTCAGGTCATGATCCTGGAGTCCCGGGATCGAGTCCCACATCGGGCTCCCTGCTCAGCAGGGGGTCTGCTTCTCCCTCTGCCCTCTTCCCTCTCGTGCTCTCTGTCTCTCATTCTCTCTCTCTCAAATAAATAAATAAAATCTTTAAAAATAAATAAATAAA
>NC_138381.1:80810307-80840041 GCF_054177405.1 Leptonychotes weddellii
TGGGTGGCTCAGTTGGTTAAGCGACTGCCTTCGGCTCAGGTCATGATCCTGGAGTCCCGGGATCGAGTCCCACATCGGGCTCCCTGCTCAGCAGGGGGTCTGCTTCTCCCTCTGCCCTCTTCCCTCTCGTGCTCTCTGTCTCTCATTCTCTCTCTCTCAAATAAATAAATAAAATCTTTAAAAATAAATAAATAAATAAGTAAAATAAAATAAAAATGGGCATAAGGTATGCCAGGGTGGCTCAGTCGGTTAAGCATCTGACTCTTGATCTCAGCTCAGATCTTCCTCTGAGGGTCATGAGTTCAAGCCAAATCAAAACCTCAATGAGATACCACCTCACACCAGTCAGAATGGCAAAAATGAACAAGTCAGAAAATGACAGATGTTGGCGGGGATGTGGAGAAAGGGGAACCCTCCTACACTATTCGTGGGAATGCAAGCTGGTGCAGCCACTCTGGAAAACAGTATGGAGGTTCCTCAAAATGTTAAATATAGAACAAACCTACAATCAGGTCATCTCACTACTGGGTATTTACCCAAAGAAAAAATACTGTTTGGAAAAGACACATGCACCCCCATATTTATTCAGCACTATTTACAACAGCCAAACTGGAAACAGCCCCGTCCATCGATTGATAAAAGGATAAAGAAGATGTGTTATATATACAACAGAATACTACACAGCCATCAAAAAGGAGTGAAATCTTGCCATTTGCAACGATATGGTTGGAACTAAAGGGTATTGTGCTAAGTGAAATAAGTTAGTCAGAAAAAGACAAATACTATAGGATTTTACTCATATGTGGACTTGTAGAAACAAAACAGACCCACAAATACAGAGAACAAACTGGTGGCTGCCGCCAGGGCCCAGGAGATCATGGACTGAAGGCGTCCTGGAGATGAAAGGCCCAGCGTAGGGAGTCCAGTCAGAGGTGTGGGTGACAGACGGCAGCATCTCACTCGTGCAGTCACCCTGGTGGCCAGAAACTAGTACGACACTGAGTGTTGTCTGTACTTCTGTTTTTTTTAAAAAGGGGGGGAGGAAAATAGACTAACAATAAAACTAAAAGATGGTTTTTTGAAAATGATCAAAAATCGATGTCTTCATTTAGATTGATCAAGAATGAGGGGCGCCTGGGTGGCTCAGTCGTTAAGCGTCTGCTTCGGCTCAGGTCATGATCCCAGGGTACTGGGATGGAGCCCCGCATCGGGCTCCCTGCTCCGCGGGAAGCCTGCTTCTCCCTCTCCCACTCCCCCTGCTTGTGTTCCCTCTCTCGCTGTGTCTCTCTCTGTCAAATAAATAAATAAAATCTTAAATAATAAAAAAAAAAAATGAAAGAGCCTACAGATGTTAAAAGGAGAATAAAATCTTTTTCTAATTAGGTTGACAACTTGGGTGAAATGGACAAATTCCTGAAAGATACAAGTGACCACACTGTCAGCAGAAGAAATAGAAAATCTAAATAACCGCTTCTGCCAAAGCATTTCTGTATCATTTAAAACCACCGAACTCCAGGCCCAGATGGCTTCCATCGTTAAGTTCTAACAAACATTCAGGGGAGAAGAGAGACCAGTTTGGGCTCCGTGGCGGTGGCTCCCGAAGAGCACGTGGGCTGGTGGGCGTGGCCACGTCGGGAGGGGTGTGCGCAAGGGCACGGGGCGCGTGTGGTGTTCACAAACCGAAACGCTGAAGAACAGAGCTGCAAAGACGCTAGAGAGCGCCCTGCGATCTGCGCCCAGCAGGGTGGTGTGAGGAGACGCGTCCGACAAGCAGCTCAGTGTCAGGACTGCGAGTTTCGTTAACGTCCACCAGCGACCCTTGTCATTCACTGTTTTCACAGAGTAAACGAGCAAAGTCCTAGGACATCCCAGCAGATGCAGGAGAGCTGTTGGCTACGCTCTTCAACCGTTCACTAAAAAGAAAACAGGGCGACACGGAGCCCTGAGCTAAGGGAATGGAAGGAAGCGTCTGGCGGTGATGGGGCCACGCTCGCCGCCCCAGGACCAGCAGCCAGGTGACCCAGACAGCAGGGCGAGAACAGGGGAGAGGCGTAAAGACTGGAAAGGAAGCATTTCCTTCTGCATTCCAGCCTGGAACAGTTGGGAAGGTGACGTGCGACCGTATCCAAGTAACAAGCTACTTACGGGGAAACGACTACACTGAAAGCCACAAACATTTCTGAGAAGAATTCTAAGAACCGTAAGAACACATAGAGCCCGTGTTCGTGGATGGGGGAGCAGTGTCCCTCAGGTTTCTTCTCCCTGAAGTGACCTGTCCATGCAGCACCGCCCCAGCAGGACTCCACAGGTGTTTTGTAGAAATGGGCGATCGGGAACTCTCGTCTATGTGGAAACATGGAGGACCTGGAGTAGCCACAACGGTCTCGCAGAAGAATAGGGTTGGAGGCCGCTTCCTGCCAATTCCGGACTCACAGGGAACCGCCGGGTAAGACCGTGAGCGGACGCCCTAAAATGGCAGGGTTGCCAAGAAGCTCGGGGAGGAGAGCTTTGCAGCGAAACCCGCTCCAGCAGCTGGCTGTCCAAGCGGAAGAAAGTGGCCTGTTCTACAGGCCACAGCTTAACTCGGAGGGTCACAGACTGCGGCCGAAGGTCCCGCGGATGTGGAAACCCCACCAGGAGGGAGGAGAGTGGTGAGCGTGAGCTTGCTGACCTTCACTCAGTCACGGCGAAGAGCGTGAACAGTCGGACCGCACACCGGGAACCCTCGCCGTGTCTCTGACAAGGGCCTATGTCGATTCCAGACAGAAACCACCCGGCTGCGGAGCGAGTGGGTGACTCGAAAGTTCACGAAGCGGTCCACGGACGTAGCCCGCGGACACGGCCCTGAAGAGCAGCCGAGCGCACTAGCCCCTGCCGGGTTCAGCACAGGGTGGCCGCAGTGGGGCTGGCGACGGGGGCTGCAGGGGGCCGGGAACAGCGGGGCGGCTTCCTGTGACGCCGAGCACCAGCGCCGCCACCCCACGGTCCATCTCCGTTCATCCGCCGGGAACATTTGTCCACAGAAGCACCTGATCTGTTGTCGCAATGGACAACGCACACGCCTGTTCCCGGGAGAGGGCACAGACATGCTGGCAGGTTGCACACGCTAACGCTTCGGCAGCAGAAAGCCAGCTGGGGACACGGCTCGGCGTGGACGAGTGATGGCAGCGTGGCGCTGCGTGATTCTGCCTCCGTGAAGCTTTCATCGATGGGGCAGAAATCAGAGCCATGGTTACCTGTGACCGTGGGGAAGGGGGTCCGCATGACCGGAGGCAGCAGGGACGGAACTTTCTAGAAAGGTGGTGTTCCTGATGAGAGGAGTGGGGGTGTCACGGTGTCAACACTTGTCATCATGCGTCCGACAGCACTTAAAACCGTCCTGTTTCTCTGGATGTGAGGTGCACCTCGCTTGTTTTTAGAGGAACGAGTCCCTTAATTCCTGAAGCGAACGCCGAGGCAGGCTTGTCGTGTGACGTAGCTGTATTCAGACTGAACCTGGCGCGTAGCCGGGATGGCTCCTGCGTTCACGGGGGCAGCCACAGACTCGCCGGACTTGCACGGCTGTCCCGTGCTGCGGAATAGTTGTGTATCTTTGCTGCTGCTTCTGAAATTAGCATGTGTTTACAGACCTAAGACTGCACCCAGCTTCTGCAGTTTAGAAACCAGGGGTGTGGCGTGGTTTCCACGTCTGTGTGTCCAGCACTGGGAGCAGCGTCTGCGTTTATGGACCTCTTCTTCTCCGTGCCGGCCAAGTGGAAGCTGCCGGGCTGTGCCCCGCGGGCCGGCCTTTGTGAACACGGCGGAGTCGGGGTGCTGCAAGCCGTGCCCCGCTGCAGTGTCCCGTGGCTTCATCGGGGCGCACATGTGCCTTTGCGCAAGAGCACCGTGGGGAGCCCCGAGGGCAGGGCGAGCAGGCGTATGGACAGGCCGTGGGTGTCCCCAGGTGCGGAAGGGTCTGTCTGTGAGGCGCCGAGCGGAGGGGGCTGTGCGGGGCTGGCCCTGGACGTCTAACTCCGTGAAGACGTGCAGGCTCCCGCCGTTGTGAGGCCCCGTCACCCACAGGACCCACATGGGCACCTGTGATGGTCTCAGGACGGCACTGACCACACACAGACCCTACAGCAAGTACTCGGTCGCCCGTCAGTCACCCATCCGTCATGTGTGATGGGGCACAGTTTCCAAAAAGCAGGGGACCGTCATGTTTGGAGGAAGCAGAGGGGCCACGAGCAGGGAGGCCCGGCGCCAGTCTGGACCACACGTCACTCTTATCTCCTGTATATGTTCTCTTTTTTTCTTAAATGTTCTTTGGGGAGTCACAGGAGGGTCACAGGGCAGGGCATGCGCTGGAGCTTCGCGTGCTGGGGCATGGGGGGCGGGCTGGGGTCTGGAAGGGAATGTGGGCAGTCAGCCGCTGGGCGAGCGGGGACGGGCTCTGCAGTCCCAGGAAGTGTAGGTCAGGGGGCTGGAGCTGTTGTGTGCGCGGCCCTCGGCTGTGATGCTCCCCATCTCTTGCTTAGAGTCCTCGTCACGTCTATGGACACGGAGTGAACAGCACTTGGTTACTCTCCTTAGGTTTTTTTAAATGCAGATAAAGTGCTGACCGTGTTTCAAACCCCATAGGCCTCTTGAGACGGGGGACAGACCTCCTACGGGGGGTGGCCTTCCTTCACTTGTGTGTGACTTTGCTGCGTCTGTCAGTTGTGAGCTAAATAAACCGTGCATGGCTTTTAGAAGGAGTTAGCACAACGGGCAGCCAAACCCACCAGCTGTCCCTTGGAAAACACTCGAAACTCCTCCTTCCAGAGCCTGCCGTATCTTTGTCTGAAACCACTTTCCTTGCAGAAGCCCCCACGAGAAGAAGAAGAAGAGGCGCTCACGGTCACGGACCGAGTCCAAGGCCGGGTCCCAGTCGGCATCCCCGAGCAAGCAGGCCACGCGCCGGCACACGGCCCACTCGGCCAGCATCTCTCCCGTGGAGAGTCGGGGCTCCAGCCAGGAGCGCTCCAGGTACGCGCCCCCTGAGCCCGGCCTGGGCGTGCCCGCCCCCCACGTGCTCCTCGTGTGCCACTGGGCAGAACTGGGCTCTGGCCTCGGAGCGCCGGTTTGGAAGCTGCCCCCAGGCCCCGGCTCTAGGCAGCGGGAATCCCCGAACAGCCGGTCCTCTCGGTGTTGGTCCCTGGAGTGGGCTGGCCCCCTCCCCGGACGCTGACTAGAGGACTCCCCACTGTCTGACCCACTGGGAAATGGTGCCTTAGTTGACGGCAGCCGTCCTGAAACCACTGACATGGTGCCTTTGTCCTCGGTGAGGGCGTCTGGGCGGCATGGCCCCAGCTGCAGGGCCCGGCGTGATCACGGGGAAGGCAGGCAAGGGGGTCAGTCACCACTCACGCCAGGCCACAGGACGCAGGGGTCGAACCAGCACCGCCTGACAGAGCAGGCCAGGTGACATCAGAGTCCACAGCTGACTGTCACGTGAGCAGCCTGGCCGGTGCCATTGATGTACGCGTCCCCGTTGCCCGGGGCTGTCAGGAAGCATTTGCCAGGTCCCCCTGCTGCTCACCCACCCAGACCTGGGCGGGGGTTCGGAGCGAGGCTGCCTCGCTGTTGGTTACGGACCCGCTGCCTTCATCAGTGTGGGTCAGGGGCCCGAACCTGAAGTTCGGGTTCGTAAGTAGCAGGCGCACAGCTCCCAGAGGGGGTTAAGACCCTAAGCCGTGGCTTCTTTGAGGGCGCAGGTAGATAGTGCGTGTGGCGGCCTCGGAGGCCAGAGTCCGGCACGCGGCCCTCCGCGGGGTGGCGGCTCCATGCGGCTCCAGCCTTCTGCAGCTTCTGTCCCGTCCTCATCTTCACTACGTCTGGCTCCCAGGGTGTTCACGGGAAAACACTCTCTGAGTCAGGCTGCACCTTATAAAATATTTCAGATTCTGTAACGTGAAATGTGAAAGCAAAATGTATATTTATAACGATCTCTTCTTGAAAGACACTAGTAACAAATACGACAATGCGTCTAAGTATTTTTAAGCCTGTGACCTCTCTCTGTTCACTCAGGGGAGTTTCTCAGGAAAAAGACGGCCAGATCTCCTCGGCAATTGTCTCCTCCGTGCAGAGCAAAATAACTCAGGTAAAGCGCCCCCTCCCCCCGCCTCCAGAGGGCTGGCTTTCCCTCGGGGTCCCCATCTCGGCCCCGCCGGTGGGCCCTGACCCTGGAGGGCTGCGGGGTCCCCACGGCGGGCCTTCCCGCCGACACGTTCATGGGGCACTCCCGTACCCGCGGTCCGCGTGCCGGGTCTGAGCAGGAAGCCATAGGGACCCCGTGCATCTCTCCATGAAGGATCTCATGGCCAAAGTGAGGGCGATGCTCGCCGCTTCCAAGAACATGCAGACCAGTGCCTCCTGAGACGCGGGCGTCGTGCTGGCCCAGCGCCCGGGCTGTGGGGCCGGAGAGCCAAGCAGCTCCCGCGTGCACAGACCCATCCAACGCCGTCCACATTCTCCCCCAGGGACGCCCCTGGGCAGTTGGTGGTTTTTGTAAATTAATTTTTGATGACATTTTCAGTTTAAGATTTTTGACCAGCAGTCTCTTACCTGTATATTTGTAAATAATATCATGTTTCTGTGAAAATGTATTATCAAATAAAATGGGAGGAAAACACCTTTTCTAGCTAGCGACTGTGGGGCGGTTTTTTCCTTGTTTGGCTTGTGTGTTTTCACCATTTGTCGTCTGTCCTGGGACTCGTGGGCCACTGTGGGCGCCGGCAAGCTGCGTCGCACGGGAGAGGCTGTTCCTGGTCTGGGTCTTAGTCCGACCACCATTCGTACGGACTTGCCGCCCGGTGACGTCCGAGGTTCGGATTGGTGCTCCCGCATGGCACCGCTCGCGCACACCCCCCCACCGTGCCCGCAGCCCAGTCCCTGTGGCCCAGTCCGCCCGCTTCCCCGGAGCTCCTTCTGCCCCGGGTGGCAGGGAGGGGCGGGTGGCGGGTCGTTGGGGGGCCCCCAGCGGGTGGGCAGGGGTGCAGAGCAGAGGAAGGCGTCCCCACCCACCGCACACCGGTCAGCCTCACGCGGCGCTCCCTGCTTCGTCTTCCGTGCCTTCCGGACGCACCGCGGTGGCTCACGGGCCCGTCTCCTCTCATCGGTCATATTGGTGCCCCCGTCGGAATGCACCTGGATTCAGCCTGCGGCCTGACGGCGGCTTTCTCTGCAGAGCGCGTCCCCGGCTGTGCAGGGACAGGTCGCAGCTTTGAGTTTGATGGGCGCACCTGCTGTCCGGAAGGCTCCTCCCCAACCCCGTCGGCGCCCTCGCGCGCCCGCCCCAGGGCGGTGTGACCTCAGACACTTGGCTCTGCTGCGTCATCTCTTAATTAGGGGTGAGACGAGCAGCTTCTCTTAGATGGAAACGTCCGTGTGTATCTTCTTCTGCCGAGCAGACTCTGTCCCTTGGCCAGCCGTTACTCTCGAGCGTCTTACTGGGTCCCGGCGCTCTGAATGTTCCGGTGAGCCCTTTCCACACGATTTATTTTTAAATAATTTTCTTCCAATTTGTCCCTTGTCTTTGGTTGCAGGTTTTTATGTGCAGACGTTGCTTTTGTAGATAGCTTGCCCTGGGCAGGCCCGTGCGAGCCGCCGGCAAACCTGCTTTGTCCCTCGTTGCTTGTTCACGTTCGGCTGTGTCGTTTCCCCCTAAAGGAGGCAGAAGCGAGTGTGGGGGGGGGGGAGTCGCCAGGGCCGATGCAGCAGGACAGCCGTGGCGCTCAGCGTGGGGCGCGTGTCCCCAGCAGCGCCTGCGTTGGACCCCGTGGGACGCGGCGTCTGGGAGCGCGGCAGGGCCGCCTCACGCCCGGGGTACCACAGCTTTGCACAGACGCGAGCAGGCGCGCCCCGGAGAGCCCACCCAGACGGGCACGTGCCGTGGGGACGCGCGGGGGACTCTGCGTCCGGGCCGCGCACCACGCCTCCTCTGGACGCGCAGACGGAGCAGGACGCACGCGGGGCACCTGCCAGGCCCCTGCTGAGCTCCCACACCCGCACTTGCTGCAACGGAAATACGGGGACATGGGGCTTGGCGCAGGCCGTGTGGTGCGCGTTTCTGCGCTGGGGCCACCCCAGGCTGCAGCGACAGGAGAGGCTCCGGGGGTAACCACACCCCCTGTGCCCTCCCGGTCTGGGCCCCCGACCACACGCCGTCCTCGGAAGACGCTGCCGTCAGCGCTGGGTCGAGTTTTCCCCCTTAAAAAGGTTCTCTCATAATGAATTTGCAGTATTTTTACTGGATTATTTTTAAGGCTCTTAAAATGGGCCAATAAAATTGTTCTCCAAAACTTCTTCCCACCTGTTTGCGGTCGGCAGTCGTGCCCGGGTGGCACATTCTCCCCACGACCTGTGTCCGGCCGTCACACTTGTGGCCCGACGCTCCGCCAGACTCCCAGAACCAGACGGGAGCTGCTGAGGGTGCCCTGCCCCGAGCTCGCAGGCGGGCGGCGGCGGCCCGGGGCGGCTCCAGCAACGTTGGGGTGTCTGCATGAGCGGTCGGTTCACTCGTGCACCGTCCCACACCCTTTCCACACACACGGGCGAAGGGCTCTTGGCTGCCCCCCACAGCCGTCCCCACGCACGAGGTGGCCCGTCACCCACCAGCTTTCTCAGTCGGCGGTTACCGTGTGACTTGGGGCTATTCCGTGTCTGTACGCGAACATCCCCTTTGTTGTCTTCTCAATAAACGTTGTGGAACAGCTGTAGACCCACATACAAACGAGGACCACGGTACCAAAGTGCTCTGCCGTCAGGGCCTGGCCCCAGCGTGGCCCGCGCGGCACGATTTGCGGGCCAGAGTTGACGTGTATGAGGAACTGAAGTCCACGGTGTCTTCAGATTGCCTTCCTTTCTACCCGTGCCCGCCTGCGGCATCATCAGCCCTGTGGGCTCAAGGTGGAGCAGGTCCTCCCGCGAGGGGCCCCGAGCACCAGACACCAGCCCCGGCCGCCCCAGCCCTGCAGGCCGCACGTGGCAGCTCCCTGGGACAGACGGGTGCTGGCGGGCCCACGGAGCCCACAAGCAGCAGCCCTTCTCGGGCTTTTCCAACCATCAGGATTCAAGCTCTGGCCCAGGCTTTCAGTGGACGTGGCGCAGCGGGGCCCCCAGCGGGAGCAGACAGAACCAGTGGGGACAGGCCAGCCCCCACAGGACATCGGGCACTGCTGCCCAAAGAAGGTGCGAAGGATGCAAGCCCCCGGGAACCAACAGTTCACCCCATCGTCCAGGAAACCAGGTCTCCACGGCCTTCTGGGCCTTCACAGGACTTGCCGGGTGGACGGCCGACACCATCTTTCCTCATAAACAGCGTGTGGGGCCAGCAGGTGTTTGCAGGGGCAGGCAGGAGGCGTGCCCGCGTCCCGGGCAGCCGTCCCAGATCACGGGAGCCCCTCCTCTCAGTTCTGGGCTTTGAGGTCCTCGTGCGGCCCGCGCGGCGGCTCCTGCCGGGCACCCTGAGGGACTGTGTGGCCCCCACCTCTGCCTCCCTGGTCCTGCGGCTGCTCGTCTGTCCCTTCTCAGGACACAGTCCCGGATTCGGGCCCCCCCCAGATAAGCCAGCACGGCCTCATCCCGAGATCTTAACTGATTCCATCTGCAGCAGCCCTTTTTCCAAGTAAGCTCACGTTCTCAGGTTGGGGTGGATGTGAATCTGGGGGACACCATTTGCCGCACTTCAGAGGCCCTGGAAGGAAACCCCGAGACCGCAGAGTAGCCGTTGTAGCTCCCAGGAGCTGGGCTGAGTGGGGTGCAGGGACAGAATCGCCCCACTCTGCTGCCTTCCCGGCCCGGCTGGGCTCCTCCAGGCACCGGTTAGGAAAGAGCGTGTCGCTTAGGCCTTGTTTCCCCGCCCTAGGACGACACCCCTGGACCCGTCCCCCCACCCCAGGACGACACCCCCGGACCCGTCTCCCCCAGACCCATATCCCCCGGCCCCAGGACGAAGGCCCTGGACTCGTCCCCCTGGCCCCGGGATGACACCCCTGGACCTGTCTCCCCCAGACCCATCTCTCCTGGCCCCAGGACGACATCCCTGGACCCGTCCCCCCGGCCCCGGGACGACACCGCCGGACCCGTCTCCCCGCCAGCACGGTGTTCACCTGAGGCTCTTCCTGTCCCGCGCGGTCATTGGATGGGGCAGATCTGTGTCTTCCTTCCATAAGTTGGAAACAAAGTGTCAACCTTACAGCAGCATGTCTTGGTTTGCCAGCAGCCTTTCTTCCTTCTGGAAGCCATACGACGCCCACGGAAACTTGGCTTTTTTCAGCTCTGCAAGGTGCCGGTCACGCAGCGGGGTCCCCAGTGCAGGGGTCACAAGGCAGGGACACACGGGGGCGCCCCCACCCGCTCTGGGGCCTGGAGCTGCCCTGACGACTCCTTCCCTGGGGGTGAGCACACGCCGCGTGGTGTCAGCATCCATCGCCACCATCCGGTTCCGGAACATTCCACCTCGCCCAGGCCCTGGTGCCCAGTCCGCGCGCCATCCCCGGACATGCCTGCTCTGGACAGTTCCTGCTCTGCTGGTGGACTCTGCAGCCCGCGGTGAGCGTCACACCGGCCCCGCCCGCTGTGGGTGCGCCCCCTCCTGGGCATCCATGCCCTGGTCCGGCCCACGGACACCAGGGGGCTTGCACTCTGCGGCTGTGGGAAGGATGCTGCAGAGACCCTCGCGTGCCAGGCTCTGTGTGGACGTAGCTCTGCTTTCGTTCTTGTTAAACTGGGGAAGTCTCGGTGGCCCCGCGCAAGGTGGCTGCGAGGACCCACAGGGCGGGGTCGAGGCCCGGGGAAGGGCTGCGGAGCCCCTGGGGGACACGGCCTGGGCGCGGGGACCAGCCCCAGACCGAGGTACGGCAGGGCGGGAGGAGCTGGGATGTGTGTCCAAGTGCCACGGGACAGCACCCGGGAACCCCGGCTCCCACGGCCACTTCGCTCACCGAGCCCTCCGTGCCGACCCTGCCCCGTGACCTCACACCCTCCCTCGGGGCTCAGCTGCCCTCCAAACCCACACGGGGGGATCCCCGACCCCACGTTCCATGGATATGACTGCGTGTGGAGGGTGACAGGTGACACGGGGCCCCCTGGGCAGGCCCATCCCACAGGACTGAGTCCCCGTGGAGAGCAGAGTGGGACGCAGATGCGCACGGGGCAGGACCCCCGAGGATGCGGCGGGAAGATGGTGCCTGCAGCCCTGGGGGGGCCTGCGGAGGGGCCAGCCTGCCACCGGGGACCGGGACCTGAGCCGCGCCTGGACCGGGACCCCGCGCCTCTGGAAAGTGAGGCGCGCACTCTATGTTGTGTAACCGCAGACGCCAGTGAAGACCCCCTCACTGTGGTGGCACAGGGCCTTTCACAGGCTGGTACCTGAGCAGCGGGAGCAAGGACGGGGGCTGGGACTGCCCTGGTCCTGGCGAATCTCTGTCCCCTCCTTCTCCCCCCTCGCCGCTCCCCCCTCCCCCCACCTCGCCAGGAAATACCTTGCACGAGTGAGCAGAGGGACCCAGCACGGCCAGCTCAGAAGTCATCACATGAGTCCGGGCCTGGCTGTTCTTTTTTTTTTAAAGGTTTTATCCATTTATCTGAGAGAAGGGGAGACAGAGAGCATGAGAGGGGGAGGGTCAGAGGGAGAAGCAGACTCCCTGCCAAGCAGGGAGCCGATGCGGGGCTCGATCCCAGGGTCCTGGGATCATGACCCGAGCCGAAGGCAGATGCTCAACGACTGAGCCACCCAGGTGCCCCAACATTTTTTAAAATTTAACGGTTGCTTTCTGGATAATTTCCTATAATTGTCTTTTTTTTTTTTTAAAGATTTTATTTATTTGAGAGAGAGAGAGAATGAGAGACAGAGAGCATGAGAGGGAGGAGGGTCAGGGGGAGAAGCAGACTCCCTGCCGAGCAGGGAGCCCGATGCGGGACTCGATCCCGGGACTCCAGGATCATGACCTGAGCCAAAGGCAGTCGCTTAACCAACTGAGCCACCCAGGCGCCCCCTGGCTGTTCTTGAAGGCGGTCACAAAGGCATGCTCTGTCTCCAGGGGAAGGGAGTACCTCCCTGGGATGGGTGTCATGATTTAAGGACATGTTTTCCTTTTTTTTTTTTTAAGACCTATTTATTGGGGCACCTGGGTGGTGGCTCAGTTGGTTGGGCATCTGCCTTTGGCTCAGGTCATGATCCTGGGGATCCCGGGATCGAGCCCTGTGTCTGGCCCTGTGCGGAGCCGGCTTCTCCCTCCCCCTCTGCCCCTTCCCCCATTCGTTCCCTCTCTCTCTCTCTCTCATGCTCTCTATTTCTCTCTCAAATAAATAAATGAAATCTTAAAAAAAAAAAAAGATCTATTTACTTGAGAGAGAGAACGATGTCGTTGCAGGCTTGTGAGAGAGGGGGTGGGGTTGGGGGGTGCAGAGGGGGAGCCAAATCAAGAGTCCACCCTCAACTGACTGAGCCCCCCAGGTGCCCCTTAAGGACATGTTTTAAAATCACCTCCCCCTCTCATTCCACCCACGGCCCCTCCCCCTAGGCTGCCCCAGGGCCTTGGCACTGGCTGTCCCCGCCGCAGCAGCCATCCGCATACTGTTGCCACGTGTCTGACAAGTAAGAGTCACTGTGGCTGCCGTGACGGTGACCACACGCTCACGGGCAGAAACACCTTCAGTCTCACTCTGGAGGCCAGCAGCTGAGGTCAGCTCTGCAGGGGTGAGAGCAGGTGGGGCAGGGCTGGCCCCCCCCAGGGCTCAGGGCTTCCAGCTTCGAGGGGCCTGCATCCCCCGGGCTCCTGGCTGCACCACTCTGGCCGCGGCTTCCCTTGTCACATGACCTGCTCCCCGGCTCTGAGCCTTCCCCTCCCTTCTGTAAGGACTCTGGTGATGACACTGGGCCCACCAGGCCATCCAGGACAATTCCATCCCAAGATCTTGGCCTTGATCACAGCTGCAAAGCCCCTTTTGCCACATAAGGAACCACGCTCTCGGGTTCCGGGGGCTGGGATGGGGCATTTCTGGGCCACTGTTCCACACTTTGCCTACATGATTCGTGTCCCCCCGACCCAGGGCGGCAGCCCCACAAGGGCAGGGGCTCAGGCCCGAGCCCCACCACCCTGCTAGAGTGAAGGCATGGGGCCTGGTCTAAGGGCGCCACCTCCCCTCGAAACCCTGGTCTTGGAGAAGGGACCCTACTTGAGTAAGTCAACCTTCTGCATCCAATACACATACTTAACATTTCTCTTGTTCTCATTTTTATTGATTTTCAGTTACACAAGCGAGCCAGACATAGCTGCTCCTAGTAGGAGTGTTAGTAAAGCAGGCTTTGTCCCCCCATACAGAGCCCAGTGCCCACCATCCTCACCCAGCCTCACCCGTCCTCGCCCGGTCCCTCGAGCAGACCCCAAGCAGAGGATCCCAGGGACAGAGAACACCCCCCCCGGGGGACCTAGGGATGGGAAGGTGTCAGAGCTGGTTTCCCCGGAGGGTGCAGATCACGTGCAAGGGCCCGGAGCATCTCTCCTGCGCCAGTCATGAGCCTGGGCTGTGCAGGGCCTGGGACGGAGAGTGCTAGGGGCAGGCAGCAGGACGAAGTGCCCAGGGGAGGACATGAGCTCAGACCTGGGGCTGCTCCCTGCCCTCCCGCCTGGAGTCCTCATCACGTGCTGTAGTGGGTTCCCTCCAGAACTTTCCCTCTGCATTTACACACACACACAGAGCCCAGGAAAGCTGCAGCCCCCGGCCATCCAGCTCAGCGAGCCCAAGCCACCATCTCAGGATTGTCCCTCCTTGCAGGACGTGGGCCGTGGGGCCGGCCCTGAGCAGGTTGTGTGGCCGGGAGATGGTAAGGAGGGATGGGCCCATCCTGGCTTCTATGCTCCAGATGGTGGGGGTCCGCATCCCAAACCCCTGGGCTGACAGGGTCAAAGGGGAACTTTCTAAAGGAAGTTGGAGGTGCTGACGCCAGAGAAAGGGAGATGGATGCAGGCAAGGCTGGATCAAGGGCTCAGAAGAATGATATAGTTAGACATGTTTGTTGTTTTGTGGGGGTTTTCTGATTTCTTTTCCCACAATTTGTTTTTTTCACTCAACAAGGTGTATGAGCGGTTCCCCTGGTGCCCCCAGATCTAGTCCTTTCTTTCTAACTTCCAGGTAGTGTTCTGTCTTCTGGGTGTGTCTGTCCAGGGCACCTCCTGGGTCTCAGAAGAGACAGCTGTCTCTCTAGTGGGACGCACCCCCGCCCCAGGAATCACAACTCTGAGGGCAGCGCCCTCACCCACGTCCTGGGCCACAGCCCGCACAACTGACCAGACACGTGGCCCTGCTTTAGTGGGTCAGCCCTGCATGCACATGTAGGCAGCCTCTGACGGTAAACTAGTGCATCCTGCCTTCACCTTCTTGTGCAAAGATGGGAGTGTTTTTCTAGGGCAGACACCAAGAACGCTAGCCATAGAAAATGTACTTTTAAAATTTTAATAGCTGTTCCCTGATGGCCTTCCAGTAAGTCTGTACCAGCTGGCACCCCACCCCCACCCCGTGGCACCAAAGCCCCCACTTCCCACACCCTAGGCACATGATGATGTATCACTTTTCCAACATCGCCCATCTGATGGTGAAAAGTGGCCTCTCATCGGTGCTTGGATTCTGTCCACGTTCAAACACCAGAATTCAGTGGCAGGCTCAAAGAGAAAGCAGCAGCTGGTGTGTAGTGGCCCCCGGCATGAAGGGACATGCCTCCCCCCCAAGTATGTCCTAGCCCAGCATCCTAGGTGCTCGCCATGGTCTCCAGCCACTGTCTGGACCCACCTGAGGTCCACGCTTATGTTTGTGCACCTGAGGCCACTGTCACAGCTACCTCTCTCTTCACCACCATCTGGAATGAGTCCCCCCACAGAATCCTGCTCCAAACCCTCAAATGCAGGAAGAACTCTGACACAGGGATGGACTGCTCTGGCCTCTCTTCTGAGCTCCTTGGTCCGGCCCTGCCTGCCATCCATCTCCCTTACTCTGACTTCAGCACCTCCAGTTTCCTTTAGAAAACCCCCTCCTTCCCATGGTCTACGCAGGCAGGTCAGCTCATTTCCATCCCTTGGCCACATGGTTGGCTCAGGGACAAACACATAATCCACATCATCCGATGAAAGACGGCCCTGGGGCACCTGGGTGGCTCAGTTGGTTAAGCGACTGCCTTCCGCTCAGGTCATGATCCTGGAGTCCCGGGATTGAGTCCTGCATCGGGCTCCCTGCTCGGCGGGGAGCCTGCTTCTCCCTCTGACCCTTCCCCCTCTCATGTGCTCTCTCTCTCTCATTCTCTCTTTCTCAAATAAATAAATAAAATCTTTAAAAAAAAAAAAAAAAGACGGCCCTGGGTCTGTGGCTTGCGGGTCTGTGTGTGGCTCTGCTTGCTACAAGACAAGGATGTTGGCTGAAGCTGCCCTGCACCATCTTGGCTGCCATTTGGAGAAATCTTGCCCAAGGATGAAGCCAACGCATAAATGGAGGGAGGAACTGAATTCTGATCCAGTCCTTGTACAAACCCGACCCAGCCTCGCCTGACATCAGTGCACTCTGCGGTGTCCCAGCCTCACAAGCCCCTAAATTTCCTTTCCTTGACTAGGACCATTTTGAGCTGGTTTCCTTCACTGGCAACCAGGTTGTCCCGATGCACATGAGCAAAATTTGGGGATGTGCCTGTGAAGGGTCACTGTGTGCCCGGTGCCTCGCTACTCGGAATCTCAGTCGGTCAATACAGAGCTATTGTGCAGCAGGTGCGGAATCTCCTTGCTCCAAAGGGGCCGCCGAGGCTCTAAGAGTATCAGGGAAGGATGGTGAAGGGGGCGGGGCTCTGCCTGGAAGCCAGCCCTCGCCACTCCCCCCAGACTGGGTAACGTGGATCCAGCGGAAGTGCCTGGGCCTCAGTTTCCCTGTCTGGAGACCGGGGCCACAGCACCAGCCAGGACCAGAGGGTGAAGGGGCGATGGCTGGGAAGCAGTTGTAGACCAGCAGAATGAGAAATCTCACTCAGGTGTGGGGGCGTTTGTATCTGAACCTCGCAGCCCCCTCACCCCGCAAGTTACTTAATTTCTCTGGACCTCAGTTTCCTTGTTGGAAAAATGGGAATAATCGTTCCCATCTCACGAGATGCTGTGAGAAGCCGAGACTGATAAAGGGGCAGGCTGGACATGTGCCCCGCGCACACTGACCTCCGACAGACGTCAGCATTCACATCCTCCTCCCCAGCCCAGACCCCAGGAGACGCGCGCGCCCACTGCGCCCCGCGCGCGCCCACAGCGCCCCGCCCGCCCCCACGCTCACCCCCTCTCCGCAGCCACCCCTTTTTTTCGCGGATCAAGGGCTCCACCAGGCGTCCACCGGGCGCGCTGCAACTGCCGCTTGGGGTGCCCAACCGTGACCGCGAATCCGGGCTCTGGGTCCGGGTCCGCGGAGCGCGCGGGCGGGCGGGGGGCCGGGTCAACCCCCGGGGGGGCGCCCCGTCCGCGCACCGCCCGCCGCCGTCTCGAGACCGTCTCGGGACACTCGGAAATCGCCGGCCTTCCGACAGCCGCAGCCCCAGGCCCCGGTGCACGCGCGAGGCGTGGGGCACGGGTGGGGTACGAGCACCCGCGCGGGACGCGGGGCCTTTAAGACAGTGGGCGGAGCGAGCGCTGCCGGCGGTCATTAGCATACATTAGCATTCCCCGCCCCACCGATAGGAGGCGGCGCGCGGGGCTCGGGCGGGCCGGGAAGCGGCGCGCAGCAGAGCGGGGCGCACGGGCGTGGGGGTGCAGGGGCGCAGAGCGGCGGAGCGGGGCGCAGCGGCGTGGGGAGCCCGACGCAGGGGCGCGGGAAGCCGGGCGGAGCGGGGCGCGGGAACGCGGAGACCTGCAGTGCCGCGCCGACGACCCCGCGAGCGGGATGGGGCGCAGCGTCGCCCCCGCTCCCGGACCGCCGGCCCCCTGGCCCCGGCTCCCGCAGCTGCCGTTGCTGCTGCTCGCGCTGGCGGCCCGCGGGAGCTGGGGCGCGCCCGCACCCCGCGCGGAGGACCTCAGCTTGGGAGTGGTGAGTGCGCGGCCGGCATACGGGGTCCCGCGGGCGGAGAGGACGCCGTCCCACCGCTCGGCGCCTGCGGGAGCTCGGGGAGCCTTGGACCCATTTCCTAGGCGGAAAGCTGAGGCCGGGGCGCAGGCTGAGCGGCTGACGTGCGCGCACCCGGGCCTGGGAAAGAGGCGCCGCGTGCCTTCCCGGCTCCTTGCGCTCCGCGCTCCCCGCGCGCGGCAGCCGCGGGCGGCAGCGGAGGTTGGGGCTGCCTGGACGGAGCCCTTGTCCGCGGCTTGGAGCGGCCCCGAAGGGGGACCCCAGGCGAGTGGGACAGCCGTTGCAGCCGCCGGGGGCAGTGCGCCCCGCGTGCGTTCCCAGTGGGAGTGGCGGGGGGGAGGGGCGCGCCCCACCACCCAGGAAAGATTGGGGCTGCGGAGTGTGGGCGCCCCGGAAAGCCGGTGGCTCTCGAGTTTGCTCCGTGTAGGGTGTTGGGGAGCAAGAGAACCGGCTCCCTGCCCCCCGCTGGGCATGAATCTTGGCCCTATTCCCTGGCCCCTTCCGCCGTCAGGGCGGCCAGCCTTGCTCTGCCTCCCGCTTGGCCCTGTCTGAGCTGGATGGGGTCCCCCTTCCATTCCCAGGCTCTGATGCAGCCCCACCGCCGTCCCCAGCGCCCCCTCCCGTAACACCAGCTGTCCCCCTGTTTTGGGAACCGTCCTGGGAGCGGCGGCAATGGCCTCGTCCCGCGCCTCTCCCCCATTCAGACTCCTCTGGACCTGGAGGGTTGAGATCAGACTTTATGGGTCGCCACCCCCAGGTTCGAGAGGCCAGGCGAGGGCGCGAGGGGCCGTTGGATTGGAACGATCTTCTGGGGCTTCCGCCCCTGCCGCTGCCCTCACTCCCCGAGACGCGGGGATGCGGGCCGGGGGCCGCGGCCTCCCCACCCCCGCACACGGCCCCCGGCCGGCAGCGGTGCTGGCCGGACCCCTCTCCCAGCGCCCTTGGCACTTGGAGGCTGCAGGCGGAGTTCAGGCAGGCGGAGGTACTCGGATGGGGGCAGTTGGGAGGCATCCGCAGCTCCACAGACTTGGCAGGACTCGGCCACAGGTTCTGGCTGAGAAGCAGGCTGGGACCACCCCCGCCCAGCTGGCCCAGCCCTCGAAGCCATCTGGGAGGGCGCAGCCACGGTCCCCGCTGATGGCATCCGGACGCCTGAGGGGCCCCACACTGGGCTTCCTCCCAGCCGAACTGCCCCTGAAATTGGGGTGCCTCAGTTCACCCCCTCCGGGCTCCTTTGGAGCTGGGGGCTTCCTGGACCCGCTCCTGGGGCACATGATCTGGGGGGCAGCGGGTTTCGGGGTCCACTCTCCCGCTCAGAGAGGCCCAGCTCCCGAGGCTAAGGAGGATCCTAAGGTGCAGTCAGGGGATGCTAGTCCCGGCCCAGTTCGTTTGTCAGACCTGGCCCAGTTCTCAAGTTTTTCTCTGCCTGCCCAGAGACAGCAGGCTGGGCACACTCCTCCCAGCGAGGGCCAGGGCACTGCCTCTTCTCCTTCCCGGGCTCCCCAGAGCCTCCTGGCGGGTGGCGGGCAGTCATGGGCCCAACTCTGTGGGATGCACTGGGGGGTGGGGGGGATGTGGCTCCTCAGCCTGGAGCCCCAGAGACAGCAGGGCCCTGGCATCTGGCCCCGTGGGGGAGTAGCGAAGGGTTCTGCCCCTGACCCTAGAGGACCCCACCCAGGGAAGGCCAGGAGGTCCCTCCTGGTGTGGCCAAGCCTTCCTGACTCCTGCCCACGTTTGTGGGTGGAGGGCGGTCTCTGGTGGCCTTCTGGGGAATGACACCTCAGAGCCCCAGACCCAGAGGTGCAGGAAGTCTTGGAGACAGGATTTATGGGGAGGAGGGGGTTCCTTCCCACCCCGTCTGTAGACTGCCACCCGCCTCTGGGGCCCACTGACTCTGCATATTCAGATCTGGGGCTGCCAGGGAGGAGAAGGGCCCCTTTGTCAGTGTGACCCAGCTTCTGCCAGAGTTGAGCCCAGCGGGTCTGGAGCTCTGGCTGGTCCCCAGAGAGGCTGGCCTGGCCCAGCCCACCCCCAGCTTTAGTGAGAGGACAAAGCGCTGGATTGAGTCCTGCTGCGCCCAACTGCCGGTGGGCTTTCAGGCCGTGTGGAGCAAGACAAAAGAGTGCGCTGTGCCCTCCTGGGGCTGTCGGCCGCTCAGCCCTGAGCTTTTCATCATTTTATTTCTGGGTAGGTAATAACCATAGCGAGCTATTCAGGCCATAGGGAAGGGCCTGCGGGAGAAATTCCATCTTCCCTGCCCTCCCCTCGCTTCCTGAGAATCCCTCTGGAGGTCGTCTGGGCACTCCAAAGGACATGGGGACCTGGGCCCCTTATCTCTGGGGACGAGGCCTGCTGTTTTCCCTTGGAAGTCCTGTCCTGGAGAACGGTCCATACTGGAGCGTCTGGGTCTGCCTGGTGCTTGGTGCCCACCCCAGCTCGCTTCTTTGCACGGACGTCACATCCTCCAGCCAGCCCTGGGCACGGACGAGCGGCCTGTTGCTAATATTTTGCTAAGCCAGCAGCAGGGCCAGGAGCACCTGGGACCCAGGCCCGGGAGCAGGGGGGCCTGGTGGCGGGCGTGAATGGGATGCGGTGCGTGTTAGCAGACCTGCCAGCTCGGCCCCTCGAGTTTCTGCTTCCAGCAACAAAGTGCTCGTGGCCCCGAACCACGCGGCATCTTGGCCGATCGTGTGATCTTTGACACCCAGAGAGGTGACTGGTGTGTGGCTGAGGATGGCCGGGAATGAGCAAGGCCCTCCAAAGACCCAGGAGGCCCCGCGGGGATGGGCAGGACAAGGCCGGATGGTGGCAAGGGTGGGTGCGAGCCAGGACCTCACTCGGAGCGAGCGTGAGCCCCGCGTCCCCCTCCTGGGCCAGGGGCAGGTCGCAGCAAGGGTGACAGTCACCCTCAGCCAGTGGCCTCTGGGTCCCTGCTCCTCGGTGCCAGCACCCAGGGGAGCCTGTGGGCCCTGCGTGCCCTCGGGCCTGAGGTCACAGACCTGGCTTGGGGTCAGGACTGTCCCTCGCACCTCGAAGCTGCAGACACCCAGGCCAGGGCCAGACTGCATGCCCTCTGCTAGGACAGAGAGAGCGGGAATGGTGAACCTGGGCGTGCGTGCTTTTGTCCTGAGCCTTGGAGAGGGAAGGCTGCTGGGGTCCCCTCCCTGCACCTCTGTGGGAGGTTGAATTTAAATGTGAAGGACCTAAGACACCCCCCAACCCTCCTGAGGCCCCCACCTTGAGGCATGCTGTCAGCGCTCAGTCCTTGTGCTGGAGCACCCACTGCCTTTGGGGCTGCCGGCCGGTCTGAAAGAAGTCTCTGTGGGGCTTTTGTCCTGCGAGCCAGTGTGGTGTGGGCAGGGCTGTGCTGGATGCCTGTGGTCTGAGCCCTGGGAGTGTGGACCGGCTGGCCTGGGGGCTTAGGATGTGTTTGCTCTCACAGGGGCCCTTGACACAGATGGGGGTCCAGACCCAGCCTGCGGGCCCCAGGCTCCCGTTTGTAAAACAGGGCTGCTGGGACGTTCAGGTGAGGCCTCTGAAGTGTCTGGCAGGGAGTAAGCTGCCTGCGTGTTCCCAGGGGGAGGGAGGAATGGAGAGAAGGCTGTACAGGATTTGGGGTTTGGCAGGGGAGCTGACGCAGTGCCTTCCAAGGGTGTGTGCTTTTTGCCTGTCGGTGGTGATCTGAGTTTCTAGTGAGATGCTCTGGGTGTAGGGTCTGTGCTTGGCTCACGGAGGGTGATGCATCTGCCCCACATAAGCTGAGAGCCTGTCGGGTCTCCTGAGCATTGTCCATCTCTCGGGAGGGACAGGGCAGAAGCCCAGCTTCCCCACTCTCACAGAATCAGGTCCCACTCCTTACAGGTGGCTGGCTTCTGAATGCCTTCCTCCTGTACTCCATGGAACTCCTTTCTCTATAGAACTTGCCAGGCTGCTTCCTGCCCCAGGGCCTTTGCATCTGCCATGCCCACCTCCATGAACTTTCGTAGGGCTTGTCACCTGACCAGCTCCTCATCTTTCCGGTCTCAACCTACTGTCACCCCCCCCAAGGACATCTTCCCTGGCCACCATTTAATTAGTCCCTGCACCCTGTCACTCACGTCTCCTCATAGCACAGAGGTTACAGGAATAGGCTCTGAAGCCAGACACCCCAGGCTCCCCAGCCCTGCCCCATGCTGGCTACGTGACTGTGGGTACATGTCCTAATCTCTCTAGGCCTCTGTGTCCCCATCTGTAAAATGGGGATAATCGTGCCCTCCTCATAGGATTAATTTAGCAGGTGCTCACTTGGTGTCTACCGTGTGCCTAGCACGGATTGAACACCACAGACCGGGCACCCCGGCCTCACGTAGCTCTGCCCTGGGGGTGCCGAGAGCATTAAGCGGGTTAGCGAACGGAAGAGTGCTCGGTAACTGTTGGCTGTTGGGTCACTTCTGGTAACGACAGTCATGCGTGACCCAGTCACGGTCTGGTGTCACTTGCTGTGTTCACGTGCTCATTGCTGTTCTTCCCCAGGACGCTGTCCGCACCGGGAGCCCTGCGTGCAGGGCAGGCTCTCCCAGGCCCCCGCTGCCCCAGGGTGCCCGGTACAGCGAGCGCTCAGCCTGGGAGTGTCAGGTGGATGGACAGGGAACAGCAGGCTGTCCAGGGGGGATCTAGGGGCGTTCCCCCCTCCCCGGGGAAGACACTGGGGCCAACACTGGGGCTTGGGGCCCCCGGCAGCCGCCCGCTGTCAGCTCCCAGAGGAAGACGAGCACGGGGGTCCTGCTCTGAGGACGCCCCAGCTCATTTCCCTTCGGGGTCTTCAGCGGCCCCCGTGGCAGAGCAAGCTGGACAGGGACTGCCACCAGACCACGGCCCCGCCACTGACTCCGGTCACACGTCTGGGGGCCTCAGTCTCCTGGGCGGTGAGTGGAGGTGGTGGTCACCCTGCCCTCTGAGTGAAGGCACGCAGGGCGAGCAGTGAGCCGGCACCGCGTGGGTACGGCCGGGCTCTGCTCTCCTCACTGTGAGTGTTCGGGTCCTCAGGACTGCTCTGAAGCTGCCAGCTCCACGTCTCCCGAGCCACGTCGCCGTGGCTGGGGGGTGGCCGTCTGCACACGGCCCCACGGCAGCCTCTGAGCCTGGGTTCCCTCATCTGTGCAGAGGGGCTAATGCTAAAGACACCTGCTCTCCATGCCGCCCCCACGAGGCTGGGGTTCCAGCTGGAGGTGGGTCGTGCAGGGGAAGGGCCCACGGGTCAGCCATCCATGGCCACGGTCCCTGGCACAACTGCAGACACCCAGGCCAGGGCCAGTCCCGGGCACACGGTGGCCCCGCCAGCTCCAGGCGATTGTGTGTCTCCTGGTCACCACTTGCCACCTGTCAGCGGGGACGGCAGCGGCCACGTGGTGGGGCAGCCTAGAGGACCACATGAGACCCTGCACACAGTAAGCACTTCCTGTTTGCCAGCTTGGTGAAGCACAGAACAGCGCAGCCCCGTGCCATCCCTCCATTGGGCTGGGGTTGCAGTTTCCCGGTGCCCACCTGCTGGGGCCCCCCACCTGCTGGGGCTGCCGTGGGGCCGGGGCTGCGCTTCCCTGTGACTCTCAAGAGTAGGGAGGGGAGTTAGACCTGTGGGCGGTGTAACAAACTGTGTTGAGCACACAGGGTAAGACCTGAGGCCTCGTGGGCGAGCCGGGAAAGGCCCGCCGGATGCGCTGCACTGCGTCCTGCCAGCGCCTGGCACCGGGCCCCGTGTCCCGGCCTCAGCTTCCCCCTCTGCGGTAATGGCCCAGCTCAGGGGTCGCTGGAAGGAGGCAGAGCTCATCTCCTCGGCTGTTGGGGATCCTCCTCGGCGGGGCGGCGGCTGCGGGGTTGGGCCGCCCCTGCTTCTCTCCTCCCCTCCCCTCCCCTCCCCACGGCCTTCTGGAAGGTTCACCTCCGCTGCTGCAGCCTGGTTGCCCTGGAGACGCGGTCGCCATGACGACGGCGCAGGGAGGGCGGGATGGGCGTGCAGGGAGGGGCCGGCCTGGGTGTGCGCCCCGGGGGCTCTGTAGCGATTGGGGGGCGGGGACCCCCGGGGGGCGGGCTTTCTGCGGCGGGCGCCCCCGAGGAGGAGGCGGGGCAGCGTCTGGCCCGGGCTGCGCCCCCCGCCCCCGCCCCCGCCCGGAGGAGCGGTGGGGCGCTCGCCTGCCGCGTCCCCGGGTTAGCGCCCCCGCCGCTCGCACCCATTGGTCTCCTCGGCAGCTTCAGAATGTAGTGCTGCCCCGGGGAAAAAAAAGGAAGCCGGGCCATTTGGGAATTTGCCGGTGTCCTCCCGAGATGGAGATGCGCTGGCAAGTGGGGAGAGCACTGTCTTCTTAGCCGCCCCCTCCCCGAGGGCCCCTCCCTCCCTCTGCCGGCGGCCACTGTGCCTTCCCCGCGGGGATGGGGCCTTCGGGTTCCAGGCACTTGTTCCTCCACCGAAGACAGGCCTGGGCGGGGCCCCACGGGCTTGTGGGCCCAGTGCCACCCCGAGGCCACCGGAGAGCCAGCGGCCGTCAGCAGCCCCCACACCCGCCAGGGCTTGTCCTGTTGTCAGACCCCCCTTAGGATTTTCCCCTGGCCAGCTGGTGGGGTGCTCCCACCCCCCCGGGCTGTCCAGGAACGGACCCAGAAGCACCCCCCAGGACTGCAGGGGCCTCCAGGGGCCCTGGGGAGGAGAAGCGGGGGCTTGAGAGGGGACTCCTTTGTGATGCTAATGTCATTGGGAGGAGTCCACATTGGGGGTAGGTGGGAAGTGTGATTGAGGACACAGACCCCTGCACCCCCAGCCCTTGCCTGCGGGTGGGGACCCCCTGGCCAACCCCGCAGATGCAGCCCTATCTCAGGCAGGGTCTGGGCAGGTGGGAGTGGCCACTGACCTTGGGGGCTGCAGTGCGGGTCCCAGGGCCGTGCCTGCACTCAGCTGCCCCTCCCTTCTGCAGGCTAACCCCGGCGGCCACTCAGACCCGAGGCTAAAGCCTGCTCTGCAGTGTGGCAAACATTGCAAAACCGCCAGGAGTGCTCTTGGCTTCTCCAAAGCCCAGAACGCGAGGGTCTCCAGGCCGGGCTTCCCTGGGGACCCTGGGGGTTGGGGGGCCAGGGCTCCTCCGTGAACCCCACAGAGCCCTGTGAGGGGTGGAGCACGGGACTGCTCAGTGCAGAGACCCAGCTGTTACCTCAGCCTGCAGGCCAGACTGCTGGGGGCGGGGGTCCTTCTGAAGCAGCCTGGGTGGGGGGATGCACCTGCTTGGATGGACCCTTCCCTGGTGAGGAGGGGGTGGCTCCCACTCCTGGCATCCTGTTTGTCAGGAGACTCCTGAGGGCATCCTGGAGGAGGCAGCCTTGTGCTGCTGAGCAACAGGGCTTTGAAATGTGTGTGTGTGTGTTGACATTCAGAAAGCAAACTGCAACATCAAAACTTTGTAAAACTTTTCCCCAAAACATGTGTAGCCTCAAATGTACGTGTTTTGTGCTTGAGCATCTCCAGGGCCTAGCCGGGTACTAGCCGGGACATGTCCCCTCTCGGTGCCTGAGATAGATACACTTTAACGTGTCCCAAGTGATGTGAAGGGAGGTCCTCCCAAAGGAAGAGGGGTGCCCAGGGACAGCAAGGATCTTAACTCTGAGGAGGGCACAGTCCAGGGTGGGGAAGTGGGCCTGTCCCAGCCGATGCCCGCCTCATCTGAGCACAGGGCGTCACTCCTCAGGCCCCTCTAATCAGGAGTGTCCACTTGGAAGGGTCTCCTGATTGCTGTCCATCGAGGACCAAGTTACTTCCACTGCTACCCAGTCCTGTCCGACAACCTCCGAGGGTCCTAGGTCCTCACACTCTCTCGGGGGGTCTTCTGTCAGGACTGGTGGTTCTGGGCCAGTAAGGGTTTGAGGGGTGGGGGTTAAAGGAACAGAGAAACCCCAGGAAAGACTCCATGTTTCCTGGAAAGAGAGGAATCTAGCTGGTTCTCTGCAGGTGTATGCAAATTGTATGCAAATCATGGAGGTGGCTCCTCCTGGTCAGTTGAAGCTCCTGAGAATTCCGGGAGGGTGGACTCTCCCACTGAGCACCTGCTGGGCCCCCTGTGGGGGCAGAGCCTCTGGGCAGGGGTCCTACTGGCAGGGGCCACAAACTCAGAAGCTTCCGGGGACCCTGCAGGCAGCATAAACGAGAGTTTCTTCAGTGTCCACCAGAAAACAAATAGGCCTGCAGGTTGCTGCCTATCTTGGAGCCAGGCCTGGGAGGGGAGGGTCTCAGGGAATTCCTGCAACCTTGCCCCCCACCCACCTGCGGGTCCTCCCCCACTGGGGAGCCCACCGCTGTCCACACGGCCCAAGGCTTTCATGTCACACCGGCCAGGACGTGGGCGTGACACCATTTGGTAGTTGAAGCTGAGACTCCCCCGAGGAATGGCGTCAGCGCCTCCCTCTCTCCTCGGGCCCCCCACGGGGGTAAAGATGCTGGGACTTGGGAAGGGGGCTCTGTGCCCATGGGGAAGGGTCACCTGCCATTCCGGCTTCCTGCTTGGCTCGGGACCCCAGTGCCAGGGCATTTTCGGCAGACCTGTCCCCTGACAACACCACGTACACTTTGTATACCGAGCGCCTGCGTCAGGCACTGAGCGTTTCCGTGTTGTAACTCACGATGTCCTCACACCCACAGGCAAGGAGACCACCCAGAGGGCTTGAGGGACTTGTCCCAGGTGCCCGGCAAGGAGGTGGCCCAGTGGGATTTGCCCCCAGGCAGCCTGGCTTCAGAGTCCCGGCAGCTCGTGAGCGGATTCCTAAAACCGGAGTCTGAGACTACTGCCCTCTCAGTGTGGGTTTCAGACCTTAGGTCCTAGGTTGCTGCTTCCCAAGGTGGCTCCGGGCCTGAATTTGGCACTTGCCACGTGTAATAACCTTTTTATATTTTCACCTTCTCAAGTGTGCCCTGGGCGTGTCCTGGCGCAGGAGAAGGGCGCTGCTTAAGCTCACCCCTTCTGAGGGGCATCAAGTTTATTAAGACGGTTCTCCAGAATCTGTCTATAAACAGGGGGCCCGAGGTGCCCTGTGGGCTAATGGGGGCTGGGGCCGGTGGTGATCAGGGCAGAAGAGGCCTGCCCCTCACCTCAAGGGCAGGCAGCTCTTCTTGTGGGGCTGAGCCCGCCACCTCCTCGCCTCACTCTGCTCTCTGCTCTCAGGAGTGGCTGAGCAAGTTCGGCTACCTGCCCCCTGCAGACCCCACAACAGGGCAGCTGCAGATACGGGAGGAGTTGACGAAGGCCATTGTGGCCATGCAGCGGTTCGGAGGGCTGGAGGCCACCGGCATCCTGGGTCAGTCCTCCAGCGGTGGCAGGAGATGGGGTTTCCCCTAACTGCACCCCCACCCCGCCCCGCCACCCTTTGGGGCCCTTCGCCCTCTCCAGCCTGCCCGTGGGGGGTGGGCTTAGGGCTGGGCCCCCTCTCCCTGGGGACATGGGATCCCGTCAGCACGCTCACCACCCCCAGATGCGGGCATGTTGTGGGGGGACTGTGCACCAGCTGCGCCCAGACCCATCTGCACCCCGCCCAGCAGGGTCTCACGCACTTGCGCCATGGGGGCCAAGGGGGCCCGCTGTCGGGGTGGGATCTGCCCACATGGTCCCAGTTGATTCTTGTCCCCGGAAGTGGCAGATCTGTGCGGCCCAAACTTGCAGCTTTCCACGGGAAGCCAGAAATCTGGGGTGTTTGTGGGAGCACCCCGGGTTTTACATATTGGCAACAAATCCCAGGCTTGGAGAGACCCTCCCGTGGGCTGATGGAGCGCATCTGTGCCCAGGCCCCGGAAGAGGGGTACACATCCGTGTCCCAGCAGAGCTGGTCAGGCGTGTGTGCTGCCGAAGTCAGTAAATGCTTCGCATGACCCCTGCCTGGCCGTGGACGTCCCCCTGGCCGTGAGGCCTGGCACGCTGGAGCCCCGGGGCAGGGACTGGGGAATAGGGCCTGAGACTGCTGCCAGCCCCAGGGGACCTGACCCCCGGCCACCCCTGCAGACGAGGCCACCCTGGCGCTGATGAAGACCCCTCGGTGTTCCCTCCCTGACCTCCCAGCTGCGGCCCCGGCACGAAGGAGACGCCAGGCTCCAGCTCCCACCACGTGGAACAGGAGGAGCTTGTCCTGGAGGTGGGTGGGCTGCACCTGCCTGCCTCTCTGGGTCTCAGTGCCTGGGGGCTGCCCAAACAAGCGCCCCCGAGCCGAGCTTCGCGGGACCGGGACTGTATCCTCAGTTCCCGAGGTCCAGGGCTCGCAGGGCTGGCTCCTTCTGAGGCTCCGTGGGGCGGGCGGGTGGGGGGAATCCGTCCCCCACCTCCCTGCTCTGGGTGCTGCTGGCCGCCTCCGACCCACTGCCACAGTCCCCGCGTCTGCCGCCCTTGCGTGGCCCTCTCCCCGTCCCCGTGTCCCCTGCTGTGTCCTCTGAGGACATCTCACCCCATCCGGGAGGCCTCATCTCAAATCCTAACTACATCCGCAAAATCCCGTTTCCCAATAAGGCCTGGATGGGCAACCCTGGGGAGGGATGTGCCCGGGAGCCCCCCGGGTGGGGGCTGGGGTGGGGGCAGGGCCTGCGCCTGGTGGGCAGACCCCGGGCTCTGACCCCACCACCTAGGGTCCGCACATTCCCGCGGGACTCGCCCCTGGGCCGCGACACGGTGCGTGCGCTCATGCACTATGCCCTCAAAGTCTGGAGCGACATCACGCCCCTCAACTTCCACGAGGTGGCGGGCAGCACTGCGGACATCCAGATCGACTTCTCCACGGCTGACCACGACGACGCCTACCCCTTCGACGGCCCCGGCGGCACGGTGGCCCATGCCTTCTTCCCCGGCGACCACCACACCGCGGGGGACGCCCACTTCGATGACGACGAGTCCTGGGCCTTCCGCTCGTCAGGTGCGTCGGGCTGAGGCTGAGTCCCAGGGACCCCCTGGCTTCTAGGGGCCGCTTCAGGCCTGCGGGGTGAAGAGCCCCCGTGGCCCCGAGCGCTGTGCGTCTGTCCCGCCCGTGGAGCCCAGCCTCACCCCGCCGTCTCCGGCAGGGGCGCCTGCCCCGTGGATCTTGGGCTCACGGGCCTGGGATGCGGGCTCACACGGCTCAAGGTGTCTCCCCTCAACGTGCTGAGCCGGGCTCGTCCTCACCCTGGTCCCAGCTTCCAAGAGGCAGCGGAAGCTTGCAAGGCCTCTGCAGGCCTTCACACCTTCGCCCCCTTGCTCGCTGAGCCCCACTGGTCTGGGAAGGCACAGGCCCCCAGGCTGCAGGTGGGCCGAGGGGCGCAGGGCACAGATGGGGGCCACTGTGGGTTCAGTCCATGCTCCAGCCCCGGGAGTGGAGCCCGTCCCAGCCTGAGGAACCAGCAGCGACCCCGCAGAGCCTCTGGGCCCTTTGCCATGGTGGGACTCAGGCCCGAGAAGCCCTTGTAGACCCCAGGAGGGCCTCGGCAGGAACCGGGTCGGTACCCCTCACATCACACCCCCTCCCCACGGGTGCCCCCGCCCCTGTGCACGAGCTCGCTCCATCCTGTGGCCGGTCCGGAAGTCCCTCCCCTGATCCACTGCTCGCTGTGGTTCCCAGATGCCCACGATATGGACCTGTTTGCGGTGGCTGTCCACGAGTTTGGGCACGCCATCGGGCTGAGCCACGTGGCGGCCACGAGCTCCATCATGCAGCCCTACTACCAGGGCCCGGTCGGCGACCCTCTGCATTACAGGCTCCCCTATGAGGACAGGGTGCGGATCTGGCAGCTGTACGGTGAGTCCTCCCCTCAGAGTCAGCCACGGGCTCCCCAGGGATGGGGACAGAAAGGCAGGGGACCCCCAGCGCACAGAACCCCCCGGGAGGAGGGTTTTTCCGTCTTGTTCGTCTTTGTGAGCTCAGCATGTAGACCCTGCGTGGCACGCCTTAGCTGCTCCCTCACGCGTGTGGGATGAGTAAACGGGGTCTGTCGCCAGGGTCCCTGGATGTGGGGCCTGCAGCCCTTGTACGAGCTCGCCCCAGAGCCTCCGAGCCCCAGGCAAGATCCCAGGCTGGCGCCCACAGCTTCAGGCGGTGCCCGCGGGCATGGCTGGTGCCCCTGGCCCTGTGCGAACCCCGTGTGTGCCTGGCGGCACCTGGTCTTTACACCTATGACCGAGGGCCGGCCGGCCCCACTTAGAGGTGGGAGAACTGAGGCAGGATGGCCCGTGGTGGCCAACAGAGCCAGGACTGGACCCAGAGCCCTGCTCAGGGACCTGCTCTGCTGGGGACACATCAGGAACCAGCGCAGAAGGAGGCCCCATCCCGCATCGGGTATGGGCCTGGGCCAGAGGCAGTGGTCCCAGCCCCGCGTGTGGCTCCGGTCTCCTGCCCCAACCCCAGTCTGCTCCGCACAGCGGCCAGACCCTGCCTCCCCTTCCTAAGCATGGCAGCCCCTCCCCCGCTCCCGCTCCCCTCGCCCACCGACCTCTGATGTCTCTGGGCTTTTCCTGCTAGAGTGAAATGTACCACATTAACCACTCGGAGCATCCAGGTCAGTGGCATTTACCCCGTTCACAGTGTTGCCCATCTGCCACTTCACCTAGTTCCAGAACATTCCTCACCACCCCCTCCCCCCCCACCGAGCAGCCACTGACCTCTTTTCTGTTCG
>NC_138381.1:80840541-80864267 GCF_054177405.1 Leptonychotes weddellii
AGCCCCCCGTCTCTCTGGCCCCCCAGCCCCCGGTCTCTCTGCCCCCGTCTCTCTGCCCCCAGGCCCCGGAAGGACGAGCCTCACCGTTGCAGAACCGACTTCGACGCCGTGGCCCAGATCCGCGGCGAGGCCTTTTTCTTCAAAGGTAACCCGGTCCCGGTCCTGCGGCCAGCGAGCGGCCATCGGCGGGAAGGGCGGCCCGCTCCGGCGGCCGGCCAGACCGGCACCCCACGGCCGCACGCCCTCTCTGGCCCCCCAGGCAGGTACTTCTGGCGGCTGACGAGGGACAGGCACCTGGTGTCGCTGCAGCCCGCGCAGACACACCGGTTCTGGCGGGGCCTGCCGCCGCACCTGGACAGCGTGGACGCCGTGTACGAGCGCGCCGGCGACCACAAGATCGTCTTCTTCAAAGGTGGGCGGGCCCCCCCGGCGCAGCCCCCCCGCGCGGCCTGCAGGGCCGCCGGGGCCTCGGCCGTGCCCCCGGGCTCGCGGTTTGCTCCGAGCCCGGGCGGGGGCCAGCCCACTCGCTGCGCCCGCGGCCGCTGTGTGTTTACTGAGCACCTCCTGTGTCCTCGCACCGTGGCCGCCGTGACAGGCACACGGTGGGCAGCACGGGCGGAGACCCCGGCCCTCGTTCCCTCGAGGGCCGGCCCTGGCCGCTGCGCCAGGTGAGGGCCTCGGTGACGGAGGAGCCGAGGGGCAGCACTCCGGGCAGAGGGAACGGCCAGCGGGAAGGCACAGGGCACGAGCCGTCCTGCCGAGCGCCCAGAGCCCCGAGGAGGGCGTGAGGCTGGGGTGGGGGCGCGGGAGCCCGGAAGTGCAGCTGCACACCCAGGGAGGGAGCGCGGTGGGAGCCCCGGCCAGCTCCCACGTCTCCCGCATCTCCGTCGTCTGGGGGATGACGGATGACCGGCCCACCCTCCACACCCCGTTCCCTGGGCCAGGCCACGACAGGACGCCGGGCCTGTGGCACGAGCCCCACAGGTCTGTGGGCGCCATCCCACTTCCCCAGAGTGGAGCCACCCTCCTGCCCTGACCCAGGCTTTCCAGTCCAGCCTCGTGCGGGCTCCACCCAGGGACGCCTGGAACCACAGGCATGGGGGTGGGACCCCCATGGCACGGTCTTCTCGACGGGTTATTTCTCAACATCTGAACGTCAGGAGACCCCCATGGCACCAGCATCAGGCTCTCAGACGGTGTGGCCGCCTGGGGCCTGTGCTGAGTGCAGGTCGGCCACCCCACCTCGTGCCCCCCGCTCCGGGGAAAGCCTGGCAGCCCTTGCCGTGTCCACGTCCATCGCGTGGGGAGAGGAACAGCGGAGGCCCCTAGCCCCGGCCCTGCCTGCGTCCGCGCCGGGCTCCGACCCTCTGTGTCTCGCTGTGCATGTGTCCTCTCTGACGAGGACACCAGTCAGCGGATGTCGGGCCCACTCGACTCCAGCACGACTTCACTCTTAACTAATTTCCCCTGCAAAGACCCCATTTCTACGTGAGTCTGATGCAGAGGTCCAAGTGGATGTGAATTTGGGGGAGCGTTGTTCAACCTGCCACAGCAGCTCTTTGAGCCAAAACGGGGGGCACCCTATTTCTTTGAGGAGATAACGAATATTGTGCACGTTTCTCGTGCTCCTGCCCGTCTCCTGCCAGCGCCTGCTTGGGGTCGGACACCTGTCAGCTGTGGGCTGTCGGGGTGACCAGTCAATCACCACTGGCTCCAGTGGGTCTGGTCCCCACCCTGGGGCAAGTCGGGAGCCGGGCGCAGGGGGGCTCCCTGTAGGTGGTACCTGTTATCTCAGCCTCCAAAAAAAGCAAAGCTAGAAGAATGACGCACGTTCTAGCAGATACTTTCTTACGACTGTAATGCCGTTTGTACTTGATGTTCAGATGTTCACCCAGGGAGGGATGTTCGCCTCGCCGGACGGAGCACTGCCTTTCAAAGGGGGTGCGTGCGCGAGTGAGCCGCTGTGTGCACCTGCCCTCGCCTTCCTCCGCGCACACAGCAGCCTACCGCGCACCCTGGCCGTCCCCTCGTCTCTGGGCGCTCGAGAGGCTCGGAGACGGTTGCACGTCTCTGCATAAAGAGCCTCCTCGTTCCTCAAACCTTTATTCTGAAAAGTCACTTCTGACTTCCGGGAACGTTGCAGAAACAGTACGTGAATGCCCGCGTGCCCGTCATCCAGCTTCGCTCCTTGTTCACATTTTGCTGTATTTGCAACGTGGACGGTTGGTTCTATGCCTGTGTTCCCCTGAACCCGTGAGGAGTCCGTGTGCGCACGTGGGCCATCGTACCCGCCAGGGCCAGCACTCCCTCCCGTCGTGCGTGGAAGAGGCTCCGCTCTCCTGCCCTCCTCTCCTCTGCTGGAGGGGGGCCGCTCTGCGGGGGCGTGGGTCTGCTTCGTGCGCCGCCCCCCAACTCAGGCATTCCGGTCGTCTGCTGTCTCTGGCTAAGGATTTTAAAAATTATGTTTACTTTTAATTGTGGTAAAAAAGAAAAAACACGTAAAAACTGGCCACCTTAGCCACGTCTACGTGCGCGGTTCGCGGGCGTGAAGCACCTTCCCACAGTGTGCAGCCACCTCCCCCGTCCGCCTCCAGGAGGCTTCCGTCTTCCCTGAAACACCAGCCCCCCAGCCCCCCGCGCCCACCATCCACTTCCCGTCTGGATCGGGCGGGGCGCCTCGTAGACGTGGAAGCTTGCCGTGCTTGTCCTTCCGCGATGGTTCACTTCCCCCAGCATCGTGTCCTCAGCGCTCGTCCGTGCTGTGGCAGGTGTCCCGGCGTCCGTCCTTTTTAAGGCTGAGTAGTCTGTTGTGTGGATGGCCCACCTGGTGCGTATCCACCGCCCACCAGTGGACGCCCGGGGCGCTGCCCCCTTGGCTACGGTGAATGATGCTGCTGTGAACACGGTATGCAGGGAGCCCCTTGAGACCCTGCCTTCGACTGTTCTGAGTATCTCCCCGGAAGTGGGATTATTGGAGCCTCTGAGAACCGTCCACACCGTTTCCCCCGCGGCCACCCCGTGTTACGTTCCCTCCAGCAGGGCACCGCTTCTCCACATCCTCCCCAACACTCGGGCTTTTCAGGTTTTTTGATCGAGGCCATTCTAATGGGTGTGAGATGGTATCTCATGGGGGTTTTGATTTGCGTTTCCCTAATTAGTGACCTTGAGCATCTATTCGTGTTGCCTATTGGCCATTTCAGTGTCTCCCTTGGAGAAATGCCTATTCCAATTCTTTGGCAAAAGACTTTTAAATGTTTTCCTCTTCTTACTTCCCCTCCTCCGTCCTCCCCTCCGCCCTCCTGCTCCCCGTGTATGACCGGGCTGCTCATCACCACACCAGAGGGAGAACTTAACTGGCAGAACAACAGAGTGATGTTTCCAGAGCACAGTCAAGGAGATACCCCCCAAAATATCTTAAACCTTTTTTTTCAATTTTACATATGGATTTGAAGTTCTTGATGATTTCTAAACGTGTTCCTTCTGTGTAAACCCTGAGAGAGGTGCACCCACACGTCAGGGCCTGTCTCTGCCCGTGAAGACGCTGCCGCCCGCCCGGTCGCAGCAGTGGGTGAGGCCGGACAGAGCACCGCGGCCTGCCGGGGGCCGGGCACTCCGTTCGCTGTCCGTCAGAACCCGGGCTCTCAGGCCGCCGGCAGGTGGGCCGGCCCCCGGGCCGGGCACAGAGTGGGTGCTCAGTAAATACGCGCCAGGCCCCGGGGCGTGGTGGGGGTGATGGCGCGGGGAGGAGGGGCCAGAGTCTCCGCCCCGTGGCGTGGGCCGAACTCTGGCCCACAGCGCTCTCTCTCGCCCCCAGGAGACAGATACTGGGTATTTAAGGACAATAACGTAGAGGAAGGATACCCGCGGCCCGTCTCGGACTTCGGCCTCCCACCGGGCGGCGTCGACGCTGCTTTCTCCTGGGCCCACAATGACAAGACTTATTTCTTTAAGGACCAGCTCTACTGGCGCTTTGATGAGCACACACGGCGCATGGACCCCGGCCACCCCGCCCGGAGCCCCCCGTGGAGGGGCATCCCCAGCATGCTGGACGACGCCATGCGCTGGTCCGACGGTGAGCCCCACGCAGCCTCCGTCTCCCCGCCTGGGGGATGGGGGTCGCGGCAGGCTCGTTGGGAGGACCCGGGAGCCGACGCGTGCACCTGCGCCCCTTGCTGCCACCAGCCCACCGGGGTCGCCGCTCTGTGCAGGCTCCTGCTGCCTCACGGGCCCCAGGGCCTTTGCACCTGCCCTGCATCCCGCAGACGCTGCCCAGACGCCTGCTTCAGGCCCACATGGTGCGGCCCCGCCTGGCCAAGGGGAGAGCACAACTCCCTCTCCACGGGACAGCTGACGGGGCCAGATGTCTCGGTTCCTTTCTGTTTTCAAAGCTACGTCCCCAACACCTAGAGCGGCCTGGCACATAGTAGGCCCTCAATAAACACGCCGTGAGACAGAAACCGAGAGGGCCTCTCATCCATCCCCTGCCTCCTGGCGGCTCCCCCAAGCTTTCCCGGGCCTGGGAGGCCCTGGGTGCCCACGGTCGGCCGCCGGGGCTGGGACAGACTGACCGCGCAGAGGCTGCTGTCCCACTTGCCCTGGGCCGCGCTCTGCCCCTCGTCCCCCTGCCGTCTGGCCTCACCCCTGCCTGCCGCAGCACCGCACCTCACGCTCTCCTCTCCCCCAGGTGCTGCTTACTTCTTCCGCGGCAAGGAGTACTGGAAGGTGCTGGACAGCGAGCTGGAGGCCGCGCCCGGGTACCCACAGTCCACGGCGCGGGACTGGCTGGTCTGCAGAGACCCGCAGGCGGACCCGGAGGGCTCGGGCAGAGAGGCCGGGGCCCACGCCCGGCCAGGGCGGCATGGCCAGAGCCGCGCGGAGGACGCCTTCGAGGTCTGCTCCTGCACCTCCCCCGCCTCCCCTCCCCCGGGGGCCTCGGGCCCGCTGCTGGTGGCCTCAGTCTTGCTGACCCCCAGCGCCCTGTGGACAGCAGCCCGGGCCCTGGCGCTCTGACGGCCGCCGCCCGCGAGAGGGCAGGGGGGTCACAGCTGGGCCTCACAGGGCCAGGGCGGGCGCCCCCACCCCTCCGGTGCCCGGGCCAAGAGCCCCTGCCGCACCACACGTGGCCTCGGGGCCCCCGCCGGGCGGAGAAGGACACACTGCCGCCTGCTGGCGCCCCGCGGGCTGTGAGGAGGCCAGCAGAGGGCGCTGCCGCTCAGCCACCTGCCCGTCCTTTCCTGCCCCCACCCCCCGGGGGCCGACTGTCCGGCCGGGCTGGGGACCGGAGCCGTCCTTCCGGCCTGCGCACAGCTATCGCCAGAACTCTAGCGATGAGCCCGGGAGGCAGGGCTGGCAGGGCGCGGGGTGGCCCCTCTGCCCCCAGCCTCGCCAGCCCCCGGGACAGCCCCCCCGCCGGAGGCACCACCGTCCCCGTCTCGCGCCCAGACTGCTGCCCCTGGTGCTTCCGCCCACCCCCGTGGGCCTGCGGTTGCCTGTCACAGGGCAGCCGCTAACCCGCAGGTGAGTCCCCCAGGCTGGGGCCGAGGCCGGTCCCCCTCCTGACGCATTTCAGACAAACACGACCTCTCCCTGCTTCCTGCTGGCTCAGCCTCGGCTCCCTGATGCCCTGCGGGCAGGCGGGGGCCACGGGTGAATGTCCTCGGGGGCCTGGAGGGGCCGTGCAGACCTGGCCCCAGACCCTCCTGCGCTTGGGAGGGGCGGGGGCTTCCAGGAAGAGGCTGGTGCCCCCCCGGGGTCCGCCGACCCCTTCCTGTCCGGCACCGGCTGACCCTGCCCGTGCCCCCGTCCTTCCACCCGTTTCCCAGGCAAGGGCGGAGGCCCTAGCACGTTTGCCCAGTGCTCGCTGATGGAGCCCCTCCCTGCGTGCACACACTCCCTGCCCGGAGTGTACGTGCGGAACGCGCCAGTGCCCCTTCTCGGTGAGGCACCTGGGACCCCAGCTGCCAAAACCAGGCAGCCACCCAACAGGAAGCGCAGGGAGGCGGCTGGGAGGCCGGTCGAGGGACCGCCCTCCCACCCGGAGACACAGTGGGAGCCGCACCCCCAGTCAGGAGACGCGGCCTGTGCGGAAGCCGGGGTGGGTGGCCTACCCCCGGCTGCTGCGCCTTCCTCACCCAAGCCCACACCCCCCTCTGCCCCCGTGGTAGGCCCGCCCCGTCCCCAGAGAGGGGTGGTGACCCCTGATTGCAGAGGTGCTCACAGGCCTGAAGGCGGTGCACAGAGGGCCTGCCGGGCCATGTTAGAGCAAGGGTCCCCAAGAGCCCCGGCATCCCCCCCATCCCCCGGAGAATGCAGATTCTCGGCCCTGCCCCCGCGACCAGAGCATGGTGGGCGGGGCCGGCCGTGTGTGTCAACCCCCCACCTCTGTGTGTGCCGCGCTCTCTCCTGGGGCTCCAGAGAGCTGCCCCGAGCAGGATGGGCAGAACCTGAGGGAGGAGTTGGTCATGCAATCAGATGGAAGAGGCAGGCCAGGGAAGGAGCAGCAGGTGTGACTGTCGGGGCCGGGGGACCCGGGAGGCAGGCCCAGCCCATGGGGTCCCTCCTGCAAAACAGGGGTCATCCAGTCCCCGCCACCCCTTCTCCACCCCTGGCTCTCAGAGGAGAGTGTGGGTGCTGCAGCCCCAAGCCCCCCCCCACCTGACATGCAGACCGCAGAGGCGGGTGCGGAGCCCACCCTGGACGCAGATGCGTGGAAGCCCCCTCCGTCCGTCTGCCCTGTGACCTGCGGAGCTGGGAGGGGTCTCTGCCTGTCAGACGGACAAGACGGACCAGAGGTCCTTCTGGGGAGCAGGCTGCCCAGCGTGGTCCCACTTCGTTCTCCAGCTTTGGGGGAGCCCCCCCAGGCCCTTGTGCGGGTGGGAAATAGCCCAGAGAGGGTCCCCAACCCCCAGGGTGCACAGCCCAGGGCTCTCAATGTGGGCAGTGGTCTTAGTGCTGGGTCAAAGCCAAATACTCTTCCTTAAAACTTTCCCGCCGTTGCGTGCCATGTGAAGAAGTGAACAGCGGCAGTGTCCCAGAATGATGCTACCCACACGGTCCTTCAATTTAGCTGAGTCACCATTTAGACACCCGGACATTCTGTGTTGAATTTGGGATTTTCGGGCGGTCTCCGTTTTTACCCCGGGCTGTGCTGGCTGTGCTGGGGGAAGCTGTGCCCCTGGGGGCCAGCAGCCCTGGGACAGGCCCAGAGACCCCTCCGAGAAAGGCCGGAGGACTGGCACCACGGTGGCAAGGACGAGGACCCCGCTCGCAGCACGCGCCGGGCCCAGGTGCTGACTGGCCTCCGCGTGCCCACCTTGTGAGCGGACTCGCACATCTCTGCGTGCGTGGGTAGCAAGTTTACAAAACGGTGCACCGGTGACTTCAGGGTCCAGAACACAGCGGCTCTGGGCCCCCACCCCCTTGCAGGCGGGGAAACGGAGGCATGGCTTAGCTCAGGCTGTGTGGCAAGCGCCACGGACGGGGCCCAAACAGCAGACACGGCTCTGGAGCCTGGACGCCGGCCGACGGGGGCTGGTGGCTTCCGTCCCGCTGAGAGCCGCGTCCTGGCTCACAGACGGCGCGTTCCCGCTGTGTTCGTGTGGGAAAGAGCGAGTCCTGAGCTCTGCACGGGGATGCTGGTCCACGGGGGCCCCACCTCTGTGACCTCATCTAATCTCACCACCCAGAGCCCCCCCAAATGCCATCCCGCTGGGGGTGGGGCTCCCACCAGCAGACTCGGGGGGACACAGACATTCGGTGGACACACGTGGGAGCGTAGGCCACGGCACCAAGCCTGCATCGTGGGTGCCACGAGGGCCAGACTCAGCCCTCGGCCACACCGCACCCTCTCCCGCCAGTTTCCCTGGGAGCAGGCTGGGGGGCTTGGGGGGCTCTGGGGGGCTCATCACCCCAAAGAATAGTCGCGATGGTACGGTTCTGGTCCTGTTCTGCACTTTACAAATACAAACTCATTGGATCCTCTCCATTTCGTGAAGGAGGGAATGTGGTTGTGTCTGTTTTCCAGAGGAGGAAACCGAGGCTCACAGAGGAGCCGTGAGCCGCCAGGGCTGGTGGGTGAGGGGCCTGGGGGCGGAACCCAGGTGGCCACGCTCCGAGGGTGGGCTAACCCGCGTGGCTCTCCCTGTGTCCGGTGGGAGTGAATGTGGGGGCGGCCATCTGATGTGCTCGGGCGTTCCTCCATGCCCGGGGGACGCAGCCCCCGCCCCCGCCCACCATGTGCCTGCAGCCGGGAATCGGGCCCTCGCGGGCTCTGCTGTCCCTCCCTGAGCCCACGAAGGGTGACAGGACCCTGGTGCGTCTGAACCCACAGCACACAGACGCTGGTGTCCACCGCCCCCTCTCCCCGGCATCTGCTTGTGGCTTGCCACAGCGACACCCATCTACTCCAGGCCTGCGTCCGGACATCGCCGGGCTCGGCCGAGCGATTCTCCCCTGGCGGCTGTCCGGTCTTGCAGCCGGGTGGTGGCCGAGCCCGGGGGGCAGTGGTGCCGGCTGTGGAGGGGCCTCCACGTGCCCGTGCGTCCTCACGTGGCGGCCGGCGGGGGGACCACACCACTGCTGTGACCTCGTCTCTGAGGTCAGGTGAGTGCGCTCCTGCCGAGGTCTTGGGCCGGCCTGAGGCACGGGAGGGGACAGACCCCACCTCTTCAGGTGACCGAGCGTCAGTCCACATCCCACGAAAACCACACGAGACTCAGGAGGTCTTGTGGTGCCCGGCTTGGAAAGTCCGACAGGCCCCACAGCCCCAGCTGCAAAGGGAAACAGCAGGCCCCGCGCCCCCCGGGCCGCCAGTCCTGGACACAGACCCCATGCCACCTGCCACTTCCTCAGGCAGACACGTCCGCACCGTTTGGCCCAGTCCTGCCCCACCGTCCAGTTACATCCCAGCCAAGGCCCGTCCGCTCTGCCTGGACTGTTCCAGCAGCCCCCTGACCGGTCCCCTGCGCCCCACTGGCCCCTTTGGAGTGTTCTCCACGTGGCAGCCACGGGGCCCTGTGGAACGCCCCACCAGACCACGAGTCCTCTCTGTGGCCCTCCGTCTCCCCTTCCCTCCCCGGCCTGCACCCTCCGCGCACACCCGTCTGTCTCCACCGTCGCCTGGTCAGCGACGCCCCTCCCACCGTCGCAACCACTAGTCCGTTGGTGGTTTTAGCCGATATTTCGTTGGGTGTCTCTCCTTCTCATGAGGGTCCAAAGATCTGGCCGCGGCCCCAGCACCCAGAACCGTGCCCGGCTCAGCCAGCGTCTGTCGAGTGACCGGAGAGATGACCGACGCCCCGGGCACACTCAGCCGCGCACAGGGGTCTGGCCCAGGACGTGGCTTCACGGAGGGCAGCCGTTTCCTTAATTAATCGTTCGATTTGTCGTCCAGACAGGGACGGAGGGTAAGCAGGTGTTGGCTCTGCCGGGTGGCCCGGCACGGTGGCGTCAGACCTGTCCCCGCTGATTCCGGCGGGAGAGGTCAGCACCCCGTGGTCAGGGAGGTGAGGGGAGGGAACAGAGCTCGGCATGCGACCGGCCCCCACGGCCCGCCTCGTTGGCCAGCTTCCCTGGGAATAGTGTTGCCCCCACGGGACAGCTGCGTGGTTCATGAGACGTACCGCTGCTTTCCACGAGCGGAGTCCCCGCCACGGAGCCCGAGTGTCCTCGGGGACGCAGGCGGGCCCGTGCTTGCCACGATGCTCGCTTCTCCGGCAGGGTGCCCCGCATGGCTGTGGGGACGGTGGCTAGACCGTGCTGACCATGTGCCGGAACCGGGCTCGGGACGCGTCCCGGAAGGAACAGAGCCCCCAAGGCTAGGAGCTCCGTCTGGGCGTCGCTGCCGGGGCGGTGGGCAGGGTCGGTCACCCCAGGAAAGCCTGGGGGTTCCAGGCCACAGCGGTATGGACCCCGATGCAATGCCCCGCCATCCGCAGCCTGGACCCTGCCCTTCCAGGAGTCCACCCCCAAACTCCAGCCTCCAGCTGCCCCAACACCCCCCGTGTCCCCAGACAGCGCCCCAAGTCACTCCCGCCTCTGAGCCTTCATTCCCCAAACAGCCCCATGGGCTGGGCGAGCCAGGCCCCCGTTTGCACCCGCTCTTCACCTCTGAGCCGTGAGCCTCGGGGGCTCCCTCGCGGACCCAGCCCCCACCCGTCCCTGTGCACTCGCTCCGTCCAGGGACCGCAGCTCAGAGGAGACCCCGCGGCAGCGGTCATTTCCCATCTGCTGCTTCTTTCCGACATGGCTGCAAGTCTCCTGAATCAGAGCTTCATTCCCTGTTGGGGCTGAGCTGGCTCGGCCACGTCTTGTCCTTCCGCTCATCCGCTGACGGACAGCAGGGGGTTCCCGCCTTTTGGCCCCTAGTGTGGACACAGGAGGAGCCCTAGGGGACTCGTCATCGCGTGACCCTGCACCGCCCGCTGGGCGCAGCAGGGCGGGAGCTCAGGCAGGCCCCCCGGCCCCCCCATCCAGGCTGGAGCAGAGGAGTCACCCCCCACCCCCTGGACGCGTCTGTCACTCAAAAGCTTGAACCCATCTAACGCCTCTGCCTTTGCTTCTGAGTTACCCGCCCCCCCGCGCTCGCCCTGGTCCTGCAGAGGCCCCTGCAGGCCTGTCTTGGTCCGGGTGGGGATGCGGGGCGCCAGGGCTCCCGCGAAAGCCCAGCGGGCACGTCCTGGAGTGTGAGTCCCAGGTGTGTCCAGGGTTGCCCAGGTGCGGGCTGGGCCCGGGGTCCGGGCGTGTGAGGGCTGCCCGCAGGAGGCGGGCTTGGCGGTCGCGGCTGTGGAAGCCACGTCTCCGCACACTGATTTGGAGCATGTGCCAAAGCTGGCCCTCGTCAACCCATGAAAAGGGTGCTTCTGGGGGTTTGGAGCTTGGAAGGCCAGGCGCCTGCAAAAGCAGATGTCCAGTGTGGACTCGACTGACCTCATGCGGCCCTACAGCGGTTGGCAGGTGAGAGCAGCGCGGGGGCGACCCGGATGCCCTTCCCCAGATGCTGGAGTCAGAACGACACGAGCTCATCTGAGCAAGCCGGCCCCAGGCTGTGGAGCAGCCCCAGCAAGGAGGCGGGAGCCCCGGGCGCACTCAGCACAGTCTCCGGCCGGCCACCCGGCACCCCAAGCAGGAGATCGGGTTTCTAGCCTCCCCATCCAAAGCTGCAGCAACGGGCCTCCTGAGTGGCTCGTGGGCTCTGCCTCTGGGCACGACAGAAGGACGAGGAGAGGGTAGGACAGACCTCCGTCCTTGCATCCCCCACCCCACGCAGGGGACGTGTGTCGGCCCAGGGTCCCCTCAGCTTTCCTGTCCTACCCGCCCAGCGCAGGGCAAAGGTCCCGCAGCCTCACATGGAGTTGGCCGCACACCTTGGGCACACACACCTCCACATGTTCATCCGCCTCGCAGGTGCTTGCGGAGCGCCCACTCCGTTCCAGAGGGTGCTGTTCCAGGCCGTCCCGTGGGCGGCTCCTCCCCCATCCGGGCCTGGCCTGCTGGGACACAGGAGCGGGTCTTCCCGAAGAGCAGCCATCCGGGGCTCTTTGAAATCAGCATCTGTCCTGCATCAAGGGCAGTCCCAGGCCAGTGCTGGGGGAGGGGCGGGTCAAGGGGAGCTTTGGGGGGCACGCCCCTATCTGCACCCCTTGGGAACCTACATTGGCATATTTTGTAATGCCAAGTCCCCTGCAATCCCACCCCCAGATGTGTCCCAGAGAGACTCATGGGAGGAAAGAGGGGTGAGATGTTAACAGCAGAAGTCCGGACCCAGCCTGCGGGCCGTGGCCGGAACGGACGGCGCGTTCCCGGACAGAGCTGGGGGGTGGGCAGCCCGGGCAGCAGTGGGGGGAGCGGCCGCGACATGCGCAGCCCAGAACGGAGCTCGTCCACACCACGGTGAATGAGGAAAGCATGCACGACACAGTCCCTGTGCTGTTGTTTAAAAGACGGTCAAAACGGGGAAAATTATGACTCACAGAGCTATGAAAATGAAGAGGTGTTAAAGATTTTGCTCAAGGAGGGAACCAGGCAGATGTTAGGAAGTTGGGAAAAAAATTGAAAGACACCCTTATGGATGAGAAATACTGAGATGAATAAGTGCATGGAGGAAAATCCGGGTTTTTCTGTGGGATGGAGGGGAGATCACGGGAGCGCGGCGGACAAGAAAGAGTTGGCTCGTCTGTCCGTTATGTACAACTCGCACAGAGGTTTGTAAGACAGCTCGGTGGCACAGGAGGCCGAGGGGGGGCCTGGTGCGCCTACACCACTGGGACCCCCAGGGCAGCCCGCGGACTCCCCGAGCGCTTCTCTCCTGGGCCATCCGTGCGGGCCCCGAGGCTCAGGAGGGTTCTAGCTGGCCGCTTGCAGTTAGTTGGGTCTGGGTATTTCTTCCTCCAGCCTCTCTAGGACTCCAGAGGCGTTTAATGGGTTTACGTTGATTGATCTATGTTTACATTGATGGAACCGTAACCCGATCCTGCTCAGTGGCTGGTGGCGCAGGCCGATGGCCGTGGGGCGCTGTCTCTTCCTCTCGGTCTGTCTTCCTCGCCTGCTGTCTTCCCTGCTTGTGAACATTGTTTCAACACGGTTATGCTTTGATTCCTCTTTCTATAGGTATTTTTTGTGGTTACCCTCAGACCTACATATGACACCTTATAGTTACAGAAGTCTATTTTAGGGATGCCTGGGTGGCTCAGTCAGTTAAGCGTCTGCCTTCGGCTCAGGTCATGATCCCGGGGTCCCGGGATCGAGCCCCGCATCGGGCTCCCTGCTCGGTGGGAAGCCTGCTTCTCCCTCTCCCACTCCCCCTGCTTGTGTTCCCTCTCTCGCTGTCTCTCTCTCTCTCTCTCTCTGTGTCAAATAAATAAATAAAATCTTAAAAAAAAAAAAAAAGAAGTCTATTTTAAGTGGAAAACTTATGTTCAACCACACACGAAGCCCGTATGCTTTAGCTCCGGTCCCACACACACATTTTACGGTATTTTGGTCACAGTTTGTATCTCTTCCTACTGTGTATGTTTTAACATATTTATTAGTCATAGTTACTTTTAATACGTCTGTGTATAGCTTCTACACTAGAACTAAAAGTGGCTTACCACCGTCGTTGCAGGAATACAGTATTACCGATTTGTCTATAGATTCACCTGCACCGATGGGTTTCACACTTTCCTGCACTATTGTGTTGCCTTTTTCTACACGGTAACACCAGTTTTGACAAATCCGTACGTGTACGTATTACCTACGTGCTGGTATTGCTTTGCACAAGCCAGGGGATGGGCGCCTCTGACGGAGAGGATGCTTTCTGAAAGGGGCAGACACAGTGAGCTCTGTGTGACCCACTTTTATCAAGCTCAAGACCAGCAGCTCTCCTCCGCGGAGAAACGGGCCAGGATGCTGGTTCTCCGGCCGGGAGTGCGGGGGGCACCCGACAGCTCCCGGGGTCTGGGAAAACCCTGCATCTTGCGCCCAGCAGGGGTTACGCAGCCCCACACGTTTGTAACAATTACCGTTAGGATGAGCGCACTGACCACGTGTCAGTGACGCCCGGTTAAGAGTTCCAACACAGGAAGGACGAACACGAAACGGAGGCCACGGCCACCTCCAATTGAGGGGCTGAACCGCGGGATGGCCCCCCCGGCGGCTTTGAGGCTTGTGGTACCCCGTTATGCCTTTTATATGCACTGAACTCATTGTTTCATGTGTACTGAGTCGTAATAAGAGGGTCTTTAAAGTAACATAGAGGAGTGTACAATAACAATCAGTATTATTAAATTTCTCTCCTGCAGTATTTTTCCTTTTGTCATGAAAATTTACAGGCTTTAGAGAAGTCTAACTTGAAGCCACGTGTAGATTCAACGATTGGCAGCATTTTGCCACATTGTTTCCCTTATTTCTGTCTTTGCCAAAGCTGTTTTAAAGTAAAATACAGACACCACAACACGTTACTCCTCAGTACTTTGTATATCTCTTGAAGAATAAGGACCCTTTCCTACCAGACAACAACCTCACCGTCACATTTCATGAGATTAACCCGAGTGCCCTAATGTCATTTCACTCTCGTCCACAATCAAATCTGCCCCCTTTGTGCCTCCAAATGTCTCTACAGTGGATTCGTTCAGCCTAGGACCCCGTCCAGAACCACGGGATATATTTTTGTAAATCTTTTAATCTGTGACGGCCCCCTATTTCTCCCAGGCCTTTACCCTGATGACCAGCTGGGACCCACCCTCCTGTGACGGTCCTGCCGTCACAGGGCGGAGAGCAAGTGGCTCGGGTGGGAGGAGGGTGCCTGGGCTGAGTCCCCGGAGGCAGCCGGCCGAGCTGCCGGGGAGAGCGGGCCAGCAGGAGCGCCCAGAGGAGGACGGGGCCGGCATGGGCCGGGCGGGAGGGGCCGGGCAGCAGGTGAAGGCAGGGCGGGCGGCAGGGCCCGGGGCCCAAAGGAGCTGAGTGAACACATCAGGCACAGACATTGGGGCTGGATGGCCGCCTGACTCCATGAATCATCTGTCAGGTATGCGCGTGTGCTGGGCGCTGTAGGCTCAGCTCCTGGATCCGCAGACGGCCTATGACTCCCTGCCTGTCCGTCAGGACAGGCCAGGTCACCCACAGTAACAAAGAGCTCCCTGGAGCTCAGCCGCTCAGATCCGTGGGGTGTGTTTCTTGCTCCCACTGCGTGCTCCCTGCCGGGCTGGGGGGGGACGCTCACCGGTGTCCAGGTCCCTGATGAGCGTTTGGCTCTCACACTGCCAGAGTGAAGGGCTGGGGAGGAGCCCTTAGAGCTCCGTTCCAGAGGCAAACTGACAACTGGTCAGCCTGAACTGATTACGGGGCTCTAGCCCCCAGGAGGCAAGAGGCCCATAACCACGGGGCCCCCGGAGCTGGGAAGCTGGAAGCTCCGTAGTAGATTATGGCCCCATTTTACACAGGAGAAACCAGTTTAAAAAGGATACAAGCAGGTTGCCCAAGGTGTCCCACCTGGTTCTTGGGAAGCAAGGAGGGCTGGTCCCAGGTGTGAGGAGGAGGAGGGGTGTGGTGGGTGTGGCCGTCCAGGGCCCGAGCTCCCACCCAGGACACCTGCACGAAGGCTTTGCCCTTCTGTGTCAGAAGGCTGCAATATGCCGCTGGACACTTGCTCGCTAACCTGGAGGCCCCCGAGTCCCTGGGGGAGCCGTGCCATTGGTGATGCGGGGCCTGGACCAGGGCCTCGGGGCCTCTGTCTAAGCCCCAGCTCTGCCCAGGGCCAAGGGGGGTCCTTTTACCCCCCAGCCTCCTTGTCCCCTGAGACAGATGTCCTGTGCCATCTCTGCCCCCCCACATCCAGACCTGTGAATGGCAGGCCAGGCTCAGGTTCCTGGAGGCTGGTCCCCTCTCCTGGGTTTGGCCAAGCGGAGGCCCCGGGCTGGGGGAGCCCCTCGTCCCCACTTCCACTGGCTCCCACCACTGAGTTCTACAACCAGGGCTCCTGCCCGGTGACCCCCCTCACCGCCCCCCAGCTCCAGCCCCACCCTGCAGGCCTTGCAAGGCCCCAGCTCCCTGCATGTAACGTCTTCATTAACGTCCAGGGAAGCCCTTTGGAGTAGAGCTGTTTCCCGCCAGGAAGCTGACCGATGCAGGGGACTAATAATGGCTACTTCATCGGGTCTGGGAGCGTAGGCAGGGACAGTGCCTGTGACCATTCACACAAGCATCCACTGAGGACTTCCTGAGGGCCGGGTACCAATTTAGGTTCTGGAGAATCCCTTATGTCTTAGAGTTCTCATTCCAGTGATGGAGACAGACAGTACATTGTAGTAAGTAAAACATAAGTTCCGTTAGATGGTGAAAGGTGCCCTGGGGGAGAGGGGCAGTCATGATTCTAAGTATGGAAGTCAGGACCTGGGGGAGAGGAGGAGCTGGGGCAGATCTGGGGGAGGACAGGTCCCTCCTGGCAGAGTAAACAGCTAGTGCAAAGGTCCTTGTGCGGGAGAGATGCCCCATGCAATCGGGAAGAGCACCAAGGCCAGAGGAGGGAAGATGGTGTCCATGGGAGCACAGGGACCCATCTCCTACTCTGAGTGACATGGGAGTTGCTGGGTTTGTTTAAGGAACCCTATGCCTATCTCCCACCTGGGTTAGCTCTTGTGTTGGGCTGAATAGTATCCCCCCAAATTCATGGCAACCTGGAACCTCAGAATGTGACCTTATTTAGAAAAAAGGTTTTGGGGCGTCTGGGTGGCTCAGTCATTAAGCATCTGCCTTCAGCTCAGGTCATGGTCCCAGGGTCCTGGAATCGAGCCCCGCATCGGGCTCCCTGCTCCACGGAAGCCTGCTTCTCCCTCTCCCACTCCCCCTGCTTGTATTCCTGCTCTCGCTGTGTCTCTCTCTGTCAAATAAATAAATGAAATCTTAAAAAAAAAAAGAAAAGAAAAAAGGTTTTGCAGATAAGCTAGTTAAGATGAGTCATGTTCAATCAGGGTGGTCCTAAGTCCAGTGGCTGCCGATCTTCTGAGAAGAGGAGAGACACAGAGAAGCTGCGTGAAGACAGAGGCACAGATAGGGGGATGCAGTCGCAGGAAAGGGACTCCCAGAGCCCCCAGAAGCTGGACAAGGCAGGAAGGACCCTCCCCTCGAGCCCCCAGAGGGAGCACGGCCCTGCCACACCTTGATTTCGGACTTCTGGCTTCCAGGGCTGTGAGAGAATGCGTTTGTCCGAAGCCGCCCAGTTTGTGGTAACTTGCTAGGGCGGCCCAGGGAAACTCAGGTCAGTGGCGAGAAATGGCCAAATTCTGGGTCTGTTTGGAATACAGAGCCCACAGGGTCTCCAGAGGTGCCGGAAAGGATGGGTCAGGGATGCCTGCCTGCTTCTGGCCTGAGCAGCACAAAGGATGCAGCCGGAACCCCAGAGGTGGGGAAGATCCGGTGACTGGGACCCACAGTTGCTAAGCTGCCGGCCCTGCCTGAGTGACCAGCGGGGACCCGCCAAGACACCCCGGGCAGGGGCCGTCCGACCAGAGGCCCAACAGTGGGTGGAAATCCCCATCTCCCGACCGGCCGGGACCCAGCCTAGTGATAGAGGGCCAGGCCTGGAGCAGGTGGGGAGCACAAGGGGCAGAGAGAAACTGGGCCTCCCCTTGTGCTCCTGGGCCCTTTCCTCCTCCCCGAATAGAATCCCCCAGGCCTTTGCACTGGCCGGTCCCCCCGCCTGGGTCACTTTGCCACCAGCTCCCACGCACGTACTTTGGCTCTGCCTCCCCTTTTCTCCCCCGAAAACCAGAATGATGGGCTGTAGTAGTGATGAAGGATGGTCGGAAGAAAGGCCTGCAGGGACAAGGCCCCCACCCCCACCCGAAGAGGAATCTACTGTTAAAAGGACTTTACATCCTGGATGGAGCCCTCCACCCTTTCCCACTTGATAGAGAGGTGATAAGAACCTGATTGGATGACAGGTGCAGGGAGGGTTAATCAGATTAAAACAGCCGGCCATGGGCGCCCGGGTGGCTCAGTCATTAAGCGTCTGCCTTCGGCTCAGGTCATGATTCCAGGGTCCTGGGATGGAGCCCCACATCGGGCTCCCTGCTCGGCGGGAAGCCTGCTTCTCTCTCTCCCACTTACCCTGCTTGTGTTCTCTCTCTGGCTGTCTCTCCCTGTCAAATAAATAAATAAAATCTTTAAAAAAAATAAAAAATAGAATAAATAAATAAAAAAATAAAACAGCCGGCCAACAGCCCATAAAAACCCGAAGACTTAGAAACGCCGATGGCAATCGTCTCGGGTCCCTCCCTCCTCGGGATCTTCGTACAGTCGCTTCACTATCACTCAGTAAACCTCGCTTTGCTGCCCACCGCTCATTCTTTGAAGTGGTGCAACCAAGAACCACGGGCACAGAGGGAAAAAAGTCCGGTCACTAGCATTTTTCATAGGGCCAAAGGAAGGGAAAAAACCCAAATACCCATCAACTGACAGTTAAAAGCAAGGGTTCTATCCACAAAGTGGAACGTTATTCAGTAACAAGGGGTGAGGCCAGACACACCTACCGTGCAGACGAACCCGTAAACATCATGCTGCACGAGATAAGCTGCAGAAGGCCGGGCAGTGTCCGACGAACAGGCAAATCCACAGACAGAAGGAAGCTTCAGGTTGTGGGAGGGCAGGCGCAGGGTTGTCCATGCAGATGGGGGTCCTCCTACTGCGATGAAAACGTTCTAGAATGAGCAGTGGCGGCGATGGCTCTGAATATACCCAAAACCACTGAAATGGATGCTTTAAAATTGTGAATTTGATGGTATATGAACGATAAATTTTTTTTAAAGATTTTATTTATTTGAGAGAGAATGAGAGAGAGCACATGAGAGGGGGGAGGGTCAGAGGGAGAAGCAGGCTCCCCACCGAGCAGGGAGCCCGATGCGGGACTCGATCCCGGGACTCCAGGATCATGACCTGAGCCGAAGGCAGTCGCCCAACCAACTGAGCCACCCAGGCGCCCCAATTTTTTTTTTTTTTAACCAAAAGAAAATGGAGTGCGGCCTCACCTGCCTGTGTCCGCATGGGGCGCGCCAGAAGCGTCTGGGGGCACCTGACAGGTGCGGGGTGGCTCCTGCCCCCGGCGCCCAGGCTGGGCTCGCATCCGAGCTCACACGCACCAGCGGGAGACCCTGGGCTGGTCTGGCCTCGGCTTTCTCACCTGGGAAATGGGGAGAGTCGCCGGACCCCCCACTCAGAGCAGAGCCCGCAGAACCCTCCCCCAGCCCCTCGCAGCACCTCCCCCCCAGCTAGGCCCTCACTCAGGCCACCCACTTGGTTGCAGGACATGCTCATCACCCCAAAATAAAGCCCTGGGCCCATTAGCAGGGGCTCCTCACTGGCCTCCTCCTCCAGGCCCTGGCAACCAGCAAGCAGCCTGTCTCTGCAGTTTACCAGTCCCGGATACGCCGCCGCAGAAATGGACCATGCAACATGCGACCTTTGACTCTGTAGTTGGAGACCACCAGTGCAGGAGAGAGTAAACATGCGTCCCGCGCGGGTACATAATGTCTCCCATGGAAAACCCTAACCGAGGGACACCTGGGTGGCCCAGTCAGTTAAGCGTCTGCCTTCGGCTCAGGTCATGATCCCAGGGTCCTGGGATCGAGCCCCGCATCGGGCTCCTTGCCTAGCAGGGAACCTGCTTCTCCCTCTGCCTGACGCTTCCCCTGCTTGTGTGCTCTCTCTCTCTCTTTCTCTGATAAATAAATAAAACTCTTAAAAAAAAAAAAAAGGAAAACCTTAACCGAATTTCTAACGGCCTGCATGCTTCTTGATTTGCGGTACGTTGTCCTCATCAGCCTGGACCGATTTTATTTATACTTTGAAAATCCGTGAATTCAGCAGCCCCTCAAGAGCCCGAGCAGGAACAGCAGCTGCCAGCTGCTTCTCTGCCCCCCACCCTCCTTGCCGCCCCTGCCCCCCTGCTTGGGGACGGAGGGCACCGCAGCACAGAGCAGGGGTACAGGAGGTGGCCGGCGAGAACGGGCAGGCACTGGGACACTCTGCCAGGCTCCCACCAGCATCCGGCTGGAGGGAAGGCAGGAGGGAGCGCAGCGAGGTCCCCGGAGACACACCTGTGTGGCCCTCAAGGCAGCGAGGACTAGAGGGAGGACAGCTTTGTCCGGTTGGAAGAGTTCTGGAGCTGGGGCCCAGGGCTTGGGTGGGGGGGGCTCTGAGGAAGCCCCCGGCCCCGGCCCGTCCCTGTCCAAGCCCTGTGGTGACTCAGGCCACCAGGGCTTCTGCATGCCTTGAGGATGTCCTGCAAGGCTCGTGACTCTCTATCCTCCATCAGGACTGTGGCTATTGTCAGGCTGAGTCACCGTCAGCAGGGTGCAAACGCCCCGGGGCACTCTGCTAAGGCCTTCGGCAGGAGCCAGTCCCGGCCTCCCTCTGGAGCTGCTGAAGGACACGGACGGGAACCCTCTGCTGCTGGAAGATGCCAGATAAAGCCTGGGGTCCCTGGACCCAGCAGCCGCTCACTCCTTTCCCCTCCAGGCCCTGGGGGACGTTGGCACCAGACGTGCCCCTGAGGGTCCCGTCCACCAGCCCCCAGCGGGGTGGTGCCCACAGGCAGGGTGGAGACCCCCCACCGCAGCAGGCCCTCGTCGTTCCCTCCTCCAGCCCCTGCCACCCACCACCCTGCTTCCGGGCTCTGGATTTGCCTGGTCGGGACATTTCACGTAAATGGAATCCTCCAAGGTGTGGCCCTTGGGATCCGGCTTCTCTCACCTCCCAGAATGCCTTCCAGGTTCATCCACACGCACTGTGTGTCAGTGCTTCCCTTTAAAGTGAGCTGCACGGGGTGTAATTCATTCACAATGAGATGCACGCAGTTCACTGCGTTTTTCTAATTTATTTGCGAGAGAGAGAGAGAGAGAGCATGAGGACGGGAGGGGCAGAGGGAGGGAGAGAATCCCAAGCAAACTCCCCGCTGAGCACAGAGCTGGACACGGGACTCGATCCCAGGACCCCCCGAGATCACACCGGAGCTGAAGGCAGATGCCTCACCGAATGAGCCACCCAGGCGCCCCAGTTCAGTGCGTTTTGACAATTGTGTGAAGCCAAGTGTCCGGCATCATGCCGGTCAGCCCAGGACACTTCCATCAGCCCCAGGGTCCCCTCTCCTTTCCCACGGACCCTCCGGATCCCGAGCAGCAGTCGGGTTTCCGATGCCCGCACCCCGGATGGCTGAGCCTCGCCAGCCAGCCGATGCTGCCCTCGGCGGGGGCCTTTGCATCTGGCTGCTCGCCTCTGCGTGGAGTGTTCGCTGGGCCACGCCTCTGTCCAGTCCTTCTGGGTGCTGAGGAGTATTCCTGCAATTTGTTTCTTCTCTCCTGCCAATGGACATTTGTTTCCAGCTCTGCGCTATCGGCTGTCGTGAACATTTCCCGTTCAGGACTTTGTGTGAGTACCCTGGGGTGGATTGCTAGGTTGTAGGGTAAGTTTATGTTCTGAGTTACAAAACTACCAATTTTCTCTCCCTAGAGGGAGGCAGGTGTACTCTTCCCTCTGGGCTTGGGTTGAAACTGGCCCAGAGCCTCTTTGGAAGCCCTCAGGCTGTCACCCTTCCCACCTTTAGGGAGCCCAAGGGGCAAATTCTCATCCCACCCCCTCCCAGGGGCAAAGTGGGGTGAGGGCTTCCTTTGCTTAAACAAAGTCTGAAGGCCTGAGAGCTAGCCTGTGGCCTGAATTCCCCTGGAGGAAGACAAAGACCTTCCAGAATGAGCTCTAGCCTCAGCAGTGCCTTCTGGGGCAGCTCAAGGGCTGGAGTCAGCTTGGGCCCTGGGGGCAGGGAGGCACCCTGTCCTTCTGAAGGACTCCTCTAGAAGAAGCTGGCTCATCTACATTGTTCTACCTAAGTTTCTTTGGGACCTCTCTCCCATTTTCCAGGGAGGTAACCAAGGTGCCCGGCACAGTGGCGGGGGGAGGGGTCAGGGCTGGAAGAGGGGACGCTGTCCGCAGGCCCACCTCCCTGCCCACAGGCTTCAGTCACATCCGACGAGCAGATCGCCCCAGGTGTTGTGGTGACAGGGGCAGGAATTGAGTGGAGCTCCCGGGGTTCTCCTTGGACCCACTAACGCTGTTGGGGAAAATGACCCACAGCTGCTGAGGAAGGACAGGGGCATGCCCTTTCATTGTCATATACCCCAGGGTCCTTGACCAGGCCCATCCGAGGATTGCTTAGGGTTTCAAGGCGAGGTGGGCAGACGGCTTCCATAAAGCCAGGTGGAACTACGGCTTTGCAGACCACACAGACCGCCCAGCTCCTCTGCTCTGCAGGGGCCACAAGAAATCAGCAAGTGGACGTGGCTGGTTTTATCTAGAGCGTAAAAAGAACTACAACTCCAACAACCCAATTAAAAACTGGTCAAAGGCTTGAGCAGACATCTCTACGGAGAAGACAAACAAATGCTCAACACACATGAGAAGATGCTCAGCATCACCGATCACCAGGGAAATGCAAATCAACACCACAGCAAGAAACAACTTCACACCCACTTGGATGTCTATTTTTAAAAAATAAAAAAATCACAAGTGTTGGTGAGGACGTGGAGAACCTGGAACCCTCTTGCACCATTGGTGGGAAAGCAAACTGGGGCGGCCACTCTGGAAAACAGTACGGAGTTTCCTCAAACGATTTAAAAATAGAACTACCATATGATCCAACAATTCCACATCAGTGTATATGCCCCAAAGAGTCGAAAGCAGGATCTTGAGGAGCTATTTGCACACCTGTGTTCTTAACAGCATTGTTCATAGCAGCTAAAATGTGGAAGCAACCCCAGGGTCCATTAATGCATGAGTGGACAGTCAAAACATGGTCCACCCCTGTAATGGACTATCCTTCAGCCTCAGAAGGAAGGAACGTCTGACACCTGCCACAACATGGATGAACCTCGAGGACCCGATGCTGAGGGAAATGAGCCAGTCATAATCAGACACTGTGTGATCCCGCTAACCTGAGGGCCACAGAGCAGTCGGGTTCCTAGAGACGGAGCAGGTGGTGGGAGCCAGGGGCTGGGGCGGGGTCCGTGTTTGGTGGGACAGAGCGTCAGTTTGGGAAAATGAGAACGTTCTGGAGGTGGACGCTGGCGGCGGCTGACAACGGTGTGAACGTGCTTGATACCCCTGAACTGTACACTTGAAATGGTTAAGATGCCAATTTTCAAGTTATGTTTATTTTACCACAATAAAAAAAAAAAGGAAAAGAAAAAAATCAAGAGAAGGGCTGGATTTGGCCTTAGATGTGAGTTTGCCGATCCTCGATGGAGGGGTTCTGCAGGTGCATCTGCGTGTCTTTCTTTTTTTTTTTAAGATTTTTTTTATTTATTTGACAGAGAGAGAGCACAAGCAGGGGGAGTAGCAGAGGGAGAGGGAGAAGCAGGCTTCCCGCTAAGCAGGGAGCCCGATGCGGGGCTCGATCCCAGGACCCTGGGATCATGACCCAAGCCGAAGGCAGACGCTTAACCTACGGAGCCACCCAGGCGCCCCGTGTCTGCGTTTCTGTTGACCATTGACTGAAGGCTCTGGGTCTGTGATATTATCTTCATGTAAACTTGTAGGGTTCTGTCAAGCAGAGGACAAATGATTCCTCCACAGTGGGAAAGATAATCTCAGGTTAAATGTTTGCCCTGGAGAACAAGAAACAGTTTTGTATCTGGCCAACAATCTACTCTAGCAGTCTTCAAATCTCTGCAAATAACCAACTCCTCAAATTCCCCCAGCAACCATCTTTTTTGTTCGTATGTTTTTTTGTTTTTATTTTAAGTAGACTCCACACCCAGTGGAGCCGGCCAGGGGCGGGCCACTCAGCAACCATCTCTACTATCCTGCTGGTTCCCTCGTTAATGAATTAAATAAACTTACAACCCCTGCTTCTTCCATATTTGTAAGAAGGTTTTTAACTTTTTGGAAGTTTGACACCTTTGAAGTCACAGTGACACAAGAATGTGGCCTTCCGGGCACCTGGGTGGCTCAATTCATGATCCCTAGGGTCCTGGGATCGAGTCCCCTGTTGTCATCGGGATCCCTGCTCAGCGAGAGGGGAGTCCGCTTCTCCCTGTCTGCCCCTCCCCCCCGCTCATGCTCTTTCTCTCTCAAATGAATAAATAAATAAAAATCTTAAAAAAAATGAACAAGTTAAAAAAATGTGGACTTCCGTCTGTTTGAAGGCATGCAAACCACCCCACACTCCCAGCGTGTGTGACAGACATTACTAAGTGATCACAGAC
>NC_138381.1:80864767-80900683 GCF_054177405.1 Leptonychotes weddellii
AAATAAAATCTTTTAAAAAAATAAAAATAAATTAGGAAGAGTCGGGGCGCCTGGGTGGCTCAGTCGTTAAGCGTCTGCCTTCGGCTCCGGTCATGATCCCAGGGTCTTGGGATCGAGCCCCGCATGAGGCTCCCTGCTCAGCGGGAAGCCTGCTTCTCCCTCTCCCACTCCCCCTGCTTGTGTTCCCTCTCTCGATGTGTCTCTCTCTCTCTCTGTCAAATAAATAAAATCTTAAACTAGGTAATACATAATTGGGCTAAAAAAATGATTATAAAAGGGGCCCTGGGAAAAGGTAACCCCTCTCTCTCCCTGCTGGCCCCCACGCTGACATTGGTGGTTTCTGGATCTCTCCAGGGGCAGGAGCACGTTCTTACGAATGGCTTTGCCATCACACCATCCACTTCTGCGCGGTCAGTGCCTTTTTCACTTGAGCCTGTATCTTGGGGAGGGATCTCTGTCTCCTTCTATGTGGGAGACATCCCACCCCTCTCCCGGCAAGGTTCCCAACCCTGAGCAGAGTGCTTCAGAGCCCAGACTCTGAAGCTAGATGACCTAGTTCCAATCCTGGCTCTAAACTCCTCTAACCCTAAACCAGCTATGTGTCCCCGGGTGGGTGTCTTAAGGTGTCTGTGTTTCCGTCTCTTCCTGTGGTAGAGACCCTGCAATTGTTGACTAGAAACAGCCACGGTGAGCCCTGTGTGCTTGTTAGCTGGTGTTACAACGTGGCGATGGGCGTTGTTTGCGGTTGTATTGGGTTCCATTGCCCCACATTCCACAGCTGACCTCGCCAGTCCCGCACTGACGGGACGTGGGTTTTTCTGGGGTTGTGACATGGCAGCAATATGGTAGTGACTGTCCTGGCACTCAGTTTTGGCCAGGTGTGTAGACTCCTAGGAATCCCCGGGTAAGAGGGACGTGTGCTTCTAGTTTGGGACAGTTGCCAAATTGTGGTCCCCAAAGGCTGGACTGGACTTGCAGCAGGGCTGCGTACGGAAGGGCCAGTCTCCCCACATCCTCTCCAGGAGGTCGGTTATCAGACTTTGATCTTGGGGGAAAAATGACATCTCAGTGTTTTTCACTTACTGTGAGTGAGGCTCAGCGTCTCAGTGTGTGAGTATTAGGAATGCCCCCTGCCTTTGGCATGATTCCTGTTGGTCTTTTTTTACTGAGGCTGGATGGCGCCATGGTGAGTGGAATGGGTCCTGAACCATACTGTCTTTCTCTGAGCCCAGGTGCTCCATTCACTTACTCGAGTGACTGACCTTGGGCAAGCTCCTCAGTGTCACCTGTAAAGTGGGAGACAGTGACGGTACACCTGTGTGATAGGGTGGTTGTGCTGAGAACTGCGTCTGCTGGATAACATATGCTGTGTAAATACTATTGATTTGTAGGAGCTCTTTACATATTAAGGAAAGCTCTTTTGTGATGGCTTGCAAATAGTTCCTCTGAGATTGTTTACTTTTCTATTGTAGTTGTGTGACCCTACGGAATAGGGATGTTTATCAGGTGATGTGGTTGCTGGGGGTGGGTTGTACTCTGCCCTGAGGAGGGCCCCCCCCCCCCCCGACCCATGGAGAGGTGGCTGGAGCTTGTGGCCTTCTGTGTGGTAGATGGTATCTGGACATGCCCTTGCCCAGGGAGGGTGGCCACTGCAGGAATCAGGATTAGGACTGTGCCCGGCACGGCCCAGGAGGGGGGCTGATGCTCACAGTCCTCACCGACAGTGACCCTCCCCCTCCCAAGGCCGGCTGTTCCCACAGCTGGACGTGACTCACTCGCAGCCGGCCCGGCCGCAGACGGAGCCAGCCCACCTCCTGCTGACTTACTCAAGGGCCTTTCTGGGCAGTGCCAGTCCTCCGCCTTGCCTTTCCTTGCTGAGAGGGGCCTTGGGCCTGGGGGGAAGGTGGGCAGGATGCGGACTGGGTGGCAGCCCCTCGGTACCAGGTTCCAAGCTGGGGGCCGATGAGTAGGCCTGACGGTCCAGGTGGTTCTGGAAATGCCCGCAAAGTTGCGTTACTGTTGTTTCATCTATCTTTTTTTTTTTTTTAAAGATTTTATTTATTTGAGAGAGAGAATGAGAGAGAGAGAGAGAGCACATGAGAGGGGGGAGGGTCAGAGGGAGAAGCAGACTCCCTGCCGAGCAGGGAGCCCGATGCGGGGCTCAATCCTGGGACTCCAGGATCATGACCTGAGCCGAAGGCAGTCGCTTAACCAACTGAGCCACCCAGGCGCCCCTCATCTATCTTTTTTAACTTAAAATTTTTTTTGACTTAGAATTTTGAAGTATAACGTACACTGGGCGGTGGGAGACGCAGATCATGAAATGCCTCGTTAAGCACTTAGATGAGGAAAGAACTCCAACGTGGCTGGCCCCAGGAGCTCAGCCCCTGAGTTTCTCCGTGCGGGTGGGGTCCGTTGCGCTGCCTTTTGTGGGCACGTCTCTCTCCTGGTCCACCCGCCTCCGAGCCCTGGACCCCCCCAGCTCGCTGCCTGTGTGCTCTCGGCACGGCCTTGGGGGTGTGGGGGCTCTGTGGCCGTGTGGTGTCCCGTCGTCAGCCGTCTTGGTCAGTGCCCTAGAACGGAGCTGCTGCGGGCATCCGTGTGGGTCACGTCTGCTGTGTGACCGGTGTGTGGCGACCGGGGCTTGGTGCATCTCTGGGAGGAGCACGTGGTTTCTGTTTTCCGAGGGATCGTACCGGCTCACGCCTCCCCTGCCCTGAGAGTCTCCCCTTGTGTCCCGAGTCGGGCCGGCCAAGTGTGCGGGCAGGACGGTGCCGCAGAGGGCGGGCCAGCCTGCCGGCAGCTGCAGGAGGCTGCCCGAGGAAGGAGGGTGGGGCTGGGCACCCTTCCCTCTGGGAGCTGGCTGGAAGAGCCCAGCCTGGGGCGGGGAGCGGCCCTGCTCCTCTGGGCGGCTGTGTTCTGGCCCCCACTGGAGCTTTTGCCACCTTCCCGAGCCAAGAGGGCCAGCGTCCGAGGGGTTAACTAGGTCAGAGCCCGCCTGCCTACCAGGATCCTATTAGGCAAAGCACCTTAGCGCCCCATGGCGGGGCGGCCTCCTACGTGCCTGGATGCTCGTACCAGGCTGCCCAGCACACCTGGCCGTGACGCTCGGGCCAGCCCTGTCCCCAGGGCCTGTGGGCACCCTGCCAGGGGATGGAGAGGGCTCCATTTCATCTCCTTGTAAGGCTTTGCCTTGTTGTGCACGTCAGGTGCTCAGGCTGGGATTCATCACCCCCTTTCTTGGGGGCTGCACGGTGGGATGGTCTGGACTGAGGGTTCCCGCCCAGCTCTGCCCCTCCCTTGCCCAACCTCCCGTGCCCCCGTGTGACCGTGTCCTGTTTCCTCCCCTGGGGTGGGCTGTGACACGGACGGGACCCGCCATGTCCCTAGGGCAGCAGGGCACTGCGGTGTGGGGGTAGCTGGCCGTGGGGCTGTGAGGACGGCCCTGGTGCGCTCCCCCTAGGTCACGGGGTCTGGAGGGCCCTTGCTTTGGCCACGTTCACGTTTCCATCTTAACGTTATAATGAGCTTCTGAGAACCTGCCACCTGAGGGTGAGAGTAGGCCGCCAGTTCCCATCTGCCTCCTCCAGGAGGGAAGCGATCCTGGTCATTTCAAGTGTGTAGACTGAATCTAGACCGACCCCAGGGAGGGGGCTCGGTGCCTGGAGCCTATGTGGTCTCTGCTCACTCCCAAGGGAGCCAGTGCAAACCAAGTGTAGCTGTGTGGAGGCCAGCAGGAGTGGCACCCGAGGCCCAGTGGGGTTGTGGGTGGGCAGTGAGCTGGGCAGGGGCAGGTCAGCCGTGGCCACCCAGGGAGTGCCGACCACTCTCCCCACCGGGGTGGGGCCCAGAGAGCTGGCTTCCCTGGGAGGGATGGGGGCTACCCAGCAGTGATGGACAGCGTGGCCCCAGGTGGATGGGGCAGCAGGCCCTGGGAGGGGCCTGGGCATGGAGCCTGTCTGGAAAGGTGCCCCACCCAGGGGCAGGGAGACATGCTGCCCGGGCCTTCTCCTGGTCCCTGTCAGGGCTGGCAGCCATGCTGCTGGGCTCTCTTAGGACCTGGCTTGCTGTTGGCACAGGGGCAGGCTGAGGACACACTCGAGCTGCCTTCTCCTTCCCAGGCCTGGGCGTGCTTCCTGACCTCGCCTGGGAACTGGCCCGGGCTGTGCCTGCCAGTGGAGTTAGGGTGTCACAGGTGGGGCGAGAGAGGCCAGCAGGAAGGGGCTGGTCTGAAGCTATCCTCTGGCTCGGGATCGTGGGAGACCCCAGTCTGGCTTCCCTGGGTCACCCCAAGCCTGAATGCCCCATGCGAGGTTGGCTTGGCTCCCCACCCTTGGCCCCAGCCCTGCTGTGTTCTTTCCCTGCTGGCCCTCTTGTGTTCCACGCCTGGGAGGGCCTGCTGGGGGTGAGGCTGATCCTAGGCCACAGGCGGAGGGACAGATCAGAGTGGGGAGGAGGAGGCTAGGTCCCCATGGCCCCGGTGGCCCTCTGGCCCGCTGCTAACGGACTGTCCACTGAGGATCCACAAGCCTCGGGGAGGCTTCAGGGTGTTCTCAGGACAGGAGGCCTTTGGGGAGGCGATAAGTTGTGACCTGTGGGGAGGAGGGAGGCCCTGGGGAGCACTAGGAACAGTGGGCCAGTGGGGCTGGGGGATGCGCAGGGGCGGGTAGGAGCCAGGGGCCTCTAGGGCCTGTGGGGTGGGATCTTTGGAGGGAGGGCATCCACCATCCCCTTTGGAAGCCTGCTGTGGCTCAGGTGTGGGGGCAGGGGTGGGAGCAGGGCCTAGGCCCTGTTGGGGGTCCTGCGGGCTCTTGAGTACAAAGGGGGCTCTCGTCACTTCTGCTGTGGGGGCCTTCTTTTCAGGGGAGGCGGTTGTGGGGTCTGGGGCACTCCCAGATTTGCGGGAGAGAGAGGCAGGCCAGGGGTCTGCTCTCACTGCTCCCACGCAGCCCTGGCATCTCTGCCAGTCCTGGTGGGTCACTCCCTGGGGACACTCTGTCTCTATATTGTCTGTCACTCTGTCCCTGCCTGTCCTGGCTCAGCGGGGTGAGTTTGGGGCTCTTCTGGACGTTCCTGGGCCTGACTCCCAGCTCTGCCCCTCTGCTGTGTGGCCCAGGGCAAGGGACTTAGCTTCTCTGGGCCACTTGAGACCAGAATGCTCATAGTGCTCCCCGGAGCTGACTGGTGAGGAATAATTGTGGGGCGCACCCAGCACAGAGGGCCGAGTGCTGCCCCTCCTAGGTCCTCACCTCCCGCCCGCCCTCTGCCCTCTCCTGGGTCCTCTGCCTGCCAGCCTCCCACTCCCCTCCGGCAGCCCCTCCCTCCCTCCGTGGTGCGCTCTCTGCGTCCCGCCCCTCTGGCCCAGGCCTGTGACCTGGGACTCTCCTGGAGTTGCTCCTGTGTTATCTCTGCCCTGCAGCTGGCCTGGAGGGACCAGTGGGGCGGGCCCGCCCCCTCCCAGTGACAGGCCTGGAACGCAGGGTGGGGGCGTGCTGGAGCAGGTCTGCCTGCCCCGGCCCTGAGAGTGCGCCCCGCCATTCCTGCTGCCCAGGTTGTCTTTGTCCTGGACTCACACCCTCTGTTGGTGGAGCTCTGGGGGGGGTGCTGACATTTAAACATGGGGTGTTCCCCCCCGTGGCCTGGCTGGCGCTGCTCTCTGTAATCCTGTTGGCATCCTTGATCCTGGTGTCGGGGGTGGTTCTGAGATTTGTGGGTCAAGGGTTTCATACTTCGACTGTGTCCTTCCTGGGGACCTGGGTCCCCCACTGGGTGGGTAGAACGTGAAGCTGAGCCCTGTTGAAACTTCAGGGCTGGGCTTACCCTGATTTTGACTGGGACCTGGGCAGTTGAAGGTTGCCCCTTGGAGGCAGTGTCCATGTCCACCCCAGACACCCCTCCCGGGACCTCAGCCTCTTCCCCAGACTTGGCAAATAAGAGTGCTCTGATCGGCTGCCGTTCTTGTCAGTCAAGCCCAGTGCAGAGGACCTCAAAAACAAATCACAGCCCAGGTCCTCGTCTTCTGGCCACTCCCCAACCGGCCAAGCGCTGGTACAGCAGGCCCTGGGCCCAGCCAGCCGGCCGCTGTCCATGCTCCCTGGCCTCGCTCGCAGCCCAGGGGGCGTGTCGAGGGCGTGGGTGCCGAGTCCGTGGGTCACACTGAGGCCGAGAGAGGCTTCCTGGAGCACTGCTGGGGGCGGGGGGTGCTTCTCTCCACCTCTCATTGCTGTTTCTGTGTCCTGCAGGAGATGGCCAATTCTGTTTATCTGGTCATGGAGGTGAGTTCCTGCAGCCCCGGCTGGGAGGACAGGGAGGCCAGACACTCCTGGCTCCCGGTTCCTTGTCACCTGGGGGTTAGAGGTTGGGTGCATGTCCGTGGGCGTAGGGCCACCCCATCGGGAGCCCTCGTGGCCGTGGCAGGTGCCTGAGGTGATCAAGCCCCCCACTGACCTCTTCAACTACGGATTGCAGGGGACACCTGCCCCAGGAAGGAGGCTGGGGGCAAGGGAGCCGGTGTGGGGTGGTGGGCGGTCCAGGAAGGGCCGCTGACCAGGTTGTGCCAATGGTCTTTTGCAGTACTGTAACGGTGGGGACCTAGCTGACTACCTGCACAGTGAGTGGACATCCCTTGGCCAGGGGGCTGCATGCCCAGTCTCACCCTGACCCAGCCTGCAAGGCAGCCTGATGGAGGTGGAGGGTCTTCCCGTACCCCCAGCACTTGCTGTGGAAGGTGGAACAGCCTCTCAGGACAGATGGGTCTGGAAGGCCCCTTGGGAGCAGGGCCCTAGGTGCTTTGTGGGGATGCGGTGCCTTCTGATGGCCGCCTGGTCCTGCAGGGGGCCCGAAGCACCTGGCCGGCTGCCCGGCAGGGTGCTGGGCTGTCCTGAGCACCCTGGGCCCCCAGCAAGGCCTGGCTGACCACGGAGGGGTGGGCCTCCCCAGGACCCTGCCACGGTGGGGGGCAGGCACTCTCCTGGTCGCTGCCTCCGCATCCGTTTGTGCATCCCTCCGCTCAGGAGGGCGGGCCCTGCGGCTCCCCTGCAGTGGGGGTGGGGGCGGCTCCGGAGAAGTAACGGGACCCGAGAGGGGGGGTGTGACAGGGCAGCGGTGCGTGGCGGCGGGCGGCTCAGGGCCACGAGGACCCCCGGAGCCGGGCAGCCGCAGCAGATGGGCTCGCGGCCGGCCAGGCGTGCGCCGTGGTGTGAGCGAGGGGCGGGGCCGGGGGCGCGGTGCAGCAGTGGGAGTGGGGAGTCCCCGAAGGGCTTGCGGCCCCTCACCCCGGGCGCCTGTCCCTGCAGCCATGCGGACGCTGAGCGAGGACACCATCCGGCTCTTCCTGCAGCAGATCGCGGGCGCCATGCACTTGCTGCACAGCAAGGGCATCATCCACCGTGACCTGAAGCCCCAGAACATCCTGCTGTCCAACCCCGGGGGGCGCCGCGCCAACCCCAACAGCATCCGCGTCAAGATCGGTGAGGCCGGGGCCGGCGGGGGAAGGCGTGCGGGGCGGCCCGGGGGCAGGGCCTCCCCCCTCACGCGCCCCCTCACCCGCAGCCGACTTCGGCTTCGCTCGGTACCTGCAGAGCAACATGATGGCGGCCACGCTCTGCGGCTCGCCCATGTACATGGTAGGTGGGCGCCCCAGCCGCGTGCCCGTGGGAGGCGCGAGTCGTGGGCTCCCCGCCGCGTGTCGGCTGCAGCCGGCGGGGCCGTACTGTGCTCGACCACACCCGTGGCAGTCGGGCGGCAGGGGGCTCCGGTCCGTTCCGCGTGGCTGGTGTCGGCGCCCGAGCTCGCTTGCCGCCTGACCGTCCCTTCCAGCCACGGGGCTGACTCGTTCGCTGGGTTCCCCGCAGGCCCCCGAGGTCATCATGTCGCAGCATTACGACGGGAAGGCAGACCTGTGGAGCATCGGCACCATCGTTTACCAGTGCCTGACGGGGAAGGCGCCCTTCCAGGTGAGCGAGCCCCAGGCCAGGCGTGGGCTGGCCGCCGCTTCGCACCCTGCCCCCGACACTCGGCTCTGGGTCCCAGCGCAGCCACAGGGCACTGCAGGCCCGCGGCCTGCGCTCACGAGAGGCAGGTGGTCTCGTGGCTCCCCACCACGCGGTCACGTGGGGCCCCGTCCTGCCGCAGGCCAGGCTGGAGTCAGCGAGCTCCGGAGCGCATCCGTGTGTGCCCACGTGCACGTCTGGACCCAGCCTTGTGCCCTCCGTCCTGCCGTGCCCTGCCGGCGTGAGGCACCGAGTGGGTGTCAGGCCCCGGGGAGCACCACCTGTGAAAAGCCCCGGCCTGCTCAGCAGTGGGATTCCGGAGGGCTGGGGGCTCTGAGCCTCCCGTGCTGGGCTGCACACCCCGTCGGGACTTCCTGGCTTGACCATGTAGCGCTCAGCTGTTGCCAGCTGGCTCCTCAGCTTCTTGGCTGGCCCCTAGCTCCCTGCCCCCCTCCCTGTCTGCTGTTTCCTCCCTGCATGAGCATGCGGAGGGCTGTCCCTCACTGTCAACCCCGGGGAGGTGGGGCGCTCTCTTGCTCTTGGCTCCTCGCTGGTGCCGGGAACGGTGCCTGGAATGTGGTGGTGTGCGGTGAGCGCAGATGGCTGACCACACACGTGCCAACCAGGTGCTCCCCAGGGCATGCGGTGCCCGCTGCGAGGGGAGAGCTCATGTTGGGGTCCTCTGCTGGGGGGGGGTGCATGGACTCTTGTTTTATTTCAAGAAGCAAACATGCAGTCACACCGGACACCCAAGACCACCCTGACTGGTGTGCCCTGGGGGGCAGGGAGGCCTGGCCGCCTGGCTTCTGGCCCGACTGGCTGCCCTTTTGTGGTGCCTGTGGTCTACAGCCTGGACGGGGGCAGGGGGCATCCCTGGGAGCCTGGAGGGCCTGTGGTGCTTGGCCGAGGGCTCTGGCCTCGTTCGGGGCTTGGAGGCTCTGAGGGGCGCTCACGCTGCCGTCCCCCACCAGGCCAGCAGCCCCCAGGACCTTCGCCTCTTCTATGAGAGGAACAAGACACTGGTACCCACGTAAGTGCCCAGGTCCTGCCCGCCCCCGCCCCCCACTGACCCCGGGTGGGCGGGCGGGCGGCGGGTCATGTTGTCTCTGGCCCCGCCCAGCATCCCCAGGGAGACGTCGGCCCCGCTGAGACAGCTGCTGCTGGCCCTGCTGCAGCGGAACCACAAGGACCGCATGGACTTCGGTGAGCGGCCCCCCGGTCACACCGTGGCCCACAGCGTGTAGCATGATGTGGTGGCCCACAGCGTGTGTCCACTCCTGACGGCCCACTGGGTCGGCGTGCCGCCTCCTGGCTGCATGCCCCCCGCTCTCAGCTCCCGGATGCCCACAGCGCTTTCCCAGCAGCCCAGGCTGTGGAAACCCCGGTTTTGCAATGGGAAGTGCCGCCGCTGGGAAAACCCATGAGGCGGGGGGGGGGCCCAGCCAGGGGAGGAGAAGAGCCCCCCAGCTGGGGCCGTCTCCCTGCACGCCTGGTGCGGTGCTGGCCGGGGAGGGCGCCGAGGCCTGCTGGGGCTCAGGCCCCAGCGGCAGTTGGGGGGGCGGGACAGCATCTTTCCCCCAGGGAGCCCTGGGGTCAGGGCTCTGCTCAGGCCTCTGCCGTCCTCCTTCCCGCAGACGAGTTCTTCCGGCACCCTTTCCTCGATGCCAGCGCCACCGTGAAGAAGTGTGAGTCCCCTGGGGCTCCTGGGGCCCCGCGGCCACGGTGGGGCCCACGGGGGGCAAGGGGCCGCCCCTGCTGCTGCTGGGCTGGCCCGGCTGGGGGTGGGGGCCTCCCGCGCGCTGACTTGTGCCCCCCCCAGCCCCCCCCGTGCCTGTGCCCTCGTACCCGAGCTCGGGGTCCGGCAGCAGCTCCAGCAGCAGCTCTACCTCGCACTTGGCCTCCCCTCCGGTGAGTCTCCGCTGGGCCGGGCCCCGGGCTGCTCCCCCCGGAGCTTGGCGCCGCGTGCAAGTCATGCGGAGGGCTGTCCCTTGCTGTCAACCCCAGGAAGGTGGGGTGCTCTCCTGCTCTTGGCCGCCCCACCAGCTGCGGACAGACACGTCCGGACCCTCAGGGTGAGCAGGGGCTGGGGTGGGAAACGTTGGAGCCTGACGAGTTGGCAAAAGCTCTCGTAGCCCCCCACGCCAGCGCTCGCATCCCAGAGGCCGACCTGCCTGGCGCGGGTCTGTGTGTGCTGTGCACGTGTGGGCAGGGCAGTGGGGTGGCCCTGCGTCCTGGAGCCCGCCCCCCAGCTCGTGTCCCCAGCCCCTCAGCAGGGGTTGGGCGAGGCCTGCTGGGGGTGCACACAGAGCTGGGGCGCCAGGGCCCGTGGTAGGGAGGACCGCCGTTGCCCACGCCGAGGGCAGACGTTGGATGCCCTATGTCCTGAGCGCAGAGCGGCCCCCCTTTGAGGCCTTTGCGGGACTGATGGAGATGCGGGGAAGTCTCCCCGGGAGCCCGGTGGGAGCTGGGTGGCTGCATCTGGTGACTCGCTGTGGGGCCCAGCCCGGGCCTGGCGGGCGGCAGACCACGCAGAACCTGATGGGGAGGAGGGCATGCTGAGCCCTTTGTCAGCACCCAGCAGCCCCGTTTCCCCCAACCCCGGGGCCGAGTCTCAGTGGCCTCCCCTCTGACCCCCAGTCCCTGGGAGAGATGCAGCAGCAGCTCCAGAAGACGCTGACTTCCCCGGCCGACGCTGCCGGCTTCCTGCAGGGCTCCCGGGGCTCCGGCGGCAGCAGCAAGGACTCGTCCTGCGACACGGATGACTTCGTCATGGTCCCGGCCCAGTTTCCAGGTCAGGGGTTAGGGGTTGCTTCGGGTGTGAGCTCTGTGTGTGTATGTGTGTGTGCGTGCTTGCGAAATTCTCTACCTGTGTGCCCTCAGGGTGGTTCTGGCAGCTTCCATGCCAGGTCAGCTTGCCTATGGAGTCAAAGCCACGTCGTCCCAGTTATCTGTGGCTGGTCTGTGGACTGAGTCCCTGTGCTCGGCGGGCCCTGCCCTCTGCACCCTCTGGAGCGTCTGCTCCCAGGGAGGGAGTTGCTGCCAGCTTCGTATTTGTTGAGCACTGCTTCTCAGGCCTCAGGGACAGGCCCAGCACCACCCAAAACTCCGTCCTGAGGTCTAACATTTCTCTCGTGACCCTGGGCTTTGATAGTTCCTTTTGCTGCCTGTGGCCATCCCATGACTCCTGGGACTCAGGGCTGAGTTGGAGTAGCCCTGGACCTCCAGGGCAGGGGCAGGAGGGCAATGAGCGGGAGACAGGGCCGTGAGAGAGGTTGATGGGGCAGGTGTGGGACCCAGGGTCCCAGAGCAGAGGTCAGGCCCAGACTGGGAGCCCTGGGCGTCTGGCCTGGAGGTGGCTGAAGGCTGGGGAATGGAGAGCACACCCAGGGTCTCCTTCAGAGCCCTGAGGTCCGGTCAGGTTGGGGGACAGAAGTGGGGACTTGGGAGCGCTGCCTTCTCCCCTCCTTGCCTGGAGCCTCCCCTCACTGTCTGGAATTGAGTGTGGGGCCATCAGGGAGCCATGGTGGGTGAGGTGGCCTAGGAGCGTGGAGTGGACGCTTGTCCTGATGTGAGAGGTACCCAGGCCGAGCCTCACTCATCTCTCGTCCACAGGTGACCTGGTGGCCGAGGCGGCCGGTGCCAAGCCCCCCCCGGACAGTCTGATGTGTAGCGGGTGAGCCCCCTGCCCTGCCCGCTCCTGGTTTGGGGAGAGGGAAATGCTGGTCCTTGCCGGTTGTCCCTTTGCCTTGTCTATGTTATCTGTCCCTGCCAGGAGCTCACTGGTGGCCTCCGCTGGCCTGGAGAGCCGTGGCCGGACCCCATCTCCTTCCCCACCCTGCAGCAGTTCTCCCAGCCCCTCAGGGTGAGCAGGGGCTGGGGTGGGACAGGGCTGTGCAGGGCCCCAAGCTAGGGTCAGGGCTCCGAGCCCCAGGTTGGGCTTTGCAGGCGGTACTGTGTCTGCAGGTCCTGTCCTGGTTCAGGCCTTGCAGGACACTGGGCTTCTCGTGGGTGACCCAGGAGGGGGGGGGCTGTGGCGGGAGGGATGTAGACCCGGGGGTGGGGTGGGGGGGAGCTGCGGGGCTGGGTGGGCTCGGGTCCCCGGAGCCGAGCGGGGGAGCAGCCCCAGCCTGACCTTCTACCACACGTCCCTGTGGCCCGGGGTGCGTGGGGCGGGCGTGGACAGTCCCGGCTGCCTGCATGGTGGCGGTGGCCTGTGCAGAGCTGAGGAAGCAGGCGGCCTCGGGGGTGTGTGCTGCACTGTGTCTGGGGCTGGGCCTCAGCTCAGTGCTCTGTTTCCATTGACCCCCCCGCCTCTCCTCCCACCGCAGCCGGGCCGGCCCCTCCAGCAGCAGGTGCGGCGTGTCCGTCCCCATCCCGGTCCCCACGCAGGTGCGCAACTACCAGCGCATTGAGCAGAACCTGCAGTCGCCCACCCAGTGCCAGACCACACGGTCAGCATGGTCACCCCTCACCTCTGGTTCCCCCCGTGAATGTAGGGGTCCCCTGGGGCCAAAGGGCATGCCCTGGAGAGCTGTAGTGAGAAGCCCCTGCAGCCTCCTTGGAGTGGTACAGGGTTGTCCCACATGCACAGTTGTGCAGGCTGTGCACTGTGTAAGTCTCGCCGCCCCTGCTCACGGATGTACGGAGGTCTTAGGTTTATTAGGACAGCTCTGTGGTAGATGTTAGTAAAGTATCATGAATTTACAAAACCCAGTGTTGATTTTTGATGAATTTCAACAAACACAGCAGGAGGAGAAGCCTCCCTTTTCTTTTCGTAATTTACAGAAGATCCTGTGGGCTAGTGGTTGTCCCGGCAGGGACTGTGACCTCAGGCCAGAGGATGCCCAGGGGGAACACTGGGGTCTTCACTTCTTAGTTATCACTCTAGGCAGGAGGGTGAGTGGTCCAATCTTCCTGGAGGCTCCTGAGTGAGACCCGTTATTTGAACAGATAGGGACGAGCCGTCTGGCGTGGCCGTGACCCTCATCTCCTCGTGCCTGCTCCTGTCCCCAGGTCCTCTGCCATCCGCAGGTCGGGCAGCACCAGCCCCCTGGGCTTTGCCCGGGCCAGTCCGTCACCCCCATCCCACGCCGAGCACGGAGCTGCCCTGGCCAGGAAGCTCTCCCTGGGTGGGGGCCGGCCCTACACACCGTCTCCACAAGGTGAACCTGAAGGCCCCTGGTGGGAGCTTCTAACGAGGGACTGGGCATCTCCCCGGGCTGGGCTGGCGGGGGAGGGGACTTGGCTCTGTCGGGGCGTGACCCTGGTGACTCCTCTCTCCTCAAGTTGGAATCCTCCCTGAACGGCAGGGCTGGAGCGGGGCACCCTCCCCCCAAGGAGCCGAGATGCGGGGTGGCAGATCCCCTCGTGCAGGTAGGTGTGGGCGTGGGCCAGGGGCAGGGGCCAGCTTCCTGCTCACGACGGTCACTCGTATGGGGAAGGGAGGGTCGGGTCCTGGGGCACTGTTGACAAGCTCAGGCCTTGGGCTGTGGAGCGGCACTTGGGCCTCAGTGTCCGCACCCGCCGTGCGGTATGACCTGCGCCCGTTTGCTCAGGCGCACCGCCGAGCAGCCGGGGTGGGGGGAGGAGCCCAGACTCGAGGGCCTCACACACACGCTCCTCTTGCTGCTGGTGGCGGCTGGGCTGGGCAGGCCCCACGAGGTAGTGACCAGGCCTTGTCCTGTCCTGCTCCAGGCTCCTCTGCGCCCGAGCACTCCCCGCACGCCGCTGGGCTGGGCTATCGCCTGCACAGTGCTCCCAACCTGTCCGACCTGCACGTCGTCCGCCCTAAGTTGCCCAAGCCCCCCACGGACCCCCTGGGGGCGGCGTTTGGCCACCCGCAGTCCAGCCCCCCGCAGCCAGCCCACGGGCTGCAGTCCTGCCGGCCGCTGCGAGGCTCGCCCAAGCTGCCTGACTTCCTGCAGCGCAACCCCCTGCCCCCCATCCTGGGCTCCCCCACCAAGGTAACGGGGCCACAGAGCTGGGGGGGGCAGGGAGGAAGTGACCAGTCCTGGGAAAAGCCCGCAGAGTGTGGCTCTGTGCCGAGGACCCCTTCCCATCCACCTGCCCAGGCTGTCGGCCACCCTCCTGGCAGGATTCCCGTGCGACACGCTTCGGGCCCCAGAAACGCAGAAGGTGCCCCACGGGCTCCAGCACCGCTCCGGGCAAGACACTCAGCTCAGTCCTTGCTGTGGCGTCCTTGCTGGTGAAGCGGGGCCGGGCCCGTTAGCGACACAGGCGGCGTTTCCGAGGGCGCCCGTGTGCCTGGGGGTTGGGCGTGTGCGGGGCCCGTATTGCTTTCCTGCAGCCAACAAGGCCCCGTGCCTTCGCTGCGGAGACCGGGTGATGGAAGCGTGGGGCCGCAGAAGTGCCGGCATTGGGCTGCGAGCGCCCTCGTGGTGGCCTGTCTGAGCACCCCGCCTGCCCCTCCTAGGCCACGCCTGCCTTCGACTTCCCCAAGACCCCCAGCTCCCAGAACTTGCTGGCCCTCCTGGCCCGGCAGGGCGTGGTCATGACACCCCCCCGGAACCGGACGCTGCCGGACCTCTCCGAGGCAGGACCCCTCCAGGGGCAGCAGCTGGGCCCCGGCCTGCGGCCCACTGACGACAAGAGCCCCTTCGGCAGGTGCGTGGGAAGCGGCTCTCCCGACACGCTTGCTGGCCCGCTGTCTGGGAGGAGAAGCGGGGAGTAGACCTGCGTGTGGGTAGGGGCCCCGTCTGCGCCTCCTCCCTGTGTGACCCTTTCTGGGCCCACTTGGCCTGTGTGATGACGGGGAACACTGCCTGCGGCCAGTGGGGGCAGGAGACGGCCAGCCTGTGAGGCCCTGTGTGCCTGGCCTTTGGTGAGTTAGGGCAGGCGGCTGGGCGATGCGGGCGGGGGCCCCGGGCCGGCTCCTCACGGCTCCTCACCCTGCAGGTCCCTCAGTACCGGCCGCCTCACTGATCTGCTCCTCAAGGCTGCGTTTGGGACCCAGGCCCCTGACTCGGGGAGCACGGACAGCCTGCAGGAGAAGCCTATGGAGATTGGTGGGCCGGGGGGCTCCCGGCGGGGCGGGGCGGGGGGCGGGCACCGACCACCGGGCTCTGAGCCCTCGTCCCGCTCTTGCAGCGCCCTCTGCTGGCCTCGGAGGGAACCTGCACCCGGGAGCCCGTTCCGGGGGGGCCGGCAGCCCGTCTCCCGTGGTGTTCACCGTGGGCTCACCCCCCAGCGGGACCACGCCGCCCCAGGGTCCCCGTGCCAGGATGTTGTCAGGTGAGGACTGCACGGTGCTCCTCCAGGCCGCAGGGTGTAAACGGCGCTGCAGATGGGCCCGGACAGGTCAGGGGTGTGAGGTGGCCTCGTTCTTACACGTGGGGTGTGGATAGTGCTCACAGCAACCGCGTCTGCAGCCGCCCCGGGCAGGCTGGCCTCGTCGGGTCGGGGTCCCAGGCTCGGGGCTCGGACGCTCCCACGGCTCCCGCCTCCGGACCGGAGGGCCCCCGGCGGGGGGGGCAGGGCGTCCGCGGTGGGTGGCAGGGGGGGAGTGTAGACCGAGGCATCCAGACCTGGCGGGAAGGGGTTTGCGTCCTGAATCGGCTGCCCCCGGCCTCTGCCTGCAGTGGGCTCCTCGAGCTCTCTTGGCTCGGCCAACTCCCCCTCTGCCCGTCACCTGGCGCCTGGGGCCTGTAGTGAGGCCGCCCCGGAGGTCCCGGCCCCCGGACACTGCTGCAGCTTCGCCGACCCCGTCACCGCCAACCTAGAGGGGGCTGTGACCTTCGAGGCCCCTGACCTCCCTGAGGAGACACTGATGGAGGTGAGGGCCCCCGGCCGTGGGCGGCAGGTCCTGGGGCGGGGAGGGCGGGGGGCCACGGCCGCCGCCTCAGCCGCCCCGTTTCTCTGCAGCAAGAGCACACGGAGATCCTGCATAGCCTGCGCTTCACGCTCGTCTTCGTCCAGCACGTCCTGGAGATCGCGGCCCTGAGGGGCAGCGCCAGCGACGCGGCCGGGGGGCCCGAGTACCAGCTGCAGGAGAGCGTGGTGGCCGACCAGATCAGCCTGCTGAGCCGGGAGTGGGGGTGCGCGGGCCCTGCGGGGCCGGGGGGGAGGCGGCCTGGGGCCCGGGGCCTCGGCGCCGCCTCACGCGTCCGCCGCCCTCCAGCTTCGCGGAGCAGTTGGTGCTCTACCTGAAGGTGGCCGAGCTGCTCTCCTCGGGCCTGCAGACCGCCATCGACCAAATCCGGGCCGGCAAGCTGTGTCTGTCGTCCACCGTGAAGCAGGGTGAGTGCCGCGCCTCCAGGGGCAGCGACGGAGGCTGGAGAGCGTGGACAGGCAGGGGTGGGAGGGGGCCGAGGAAGGCCCTTCCCGGGGGTCGCCTGGAGCAGGGCCGGCCCAGCTCCTGGCGACGTGAGGGTAGCCGGTGGCCCCGGGGGGCGGGGGTCCTGCGCTGACGGAGGCTGCCCTCGTCCCCGGCCCCTGCCCGCAGTGGTGCGGAAGTTGAACGAGCTGTATAAGGCGAGCGTGGTGTCCTGCCAAGGCCTGAGCCTGCGGCTGCAGCGCTTCTTCCTGGACAAGCAGCGGCTCCTGGATCGCATCCAGAGCGTCACTGCCGAGAAGCTCATCTTCAGCCACGCGGTGCAGACGGTAGGCCCGCGTGGCGTGTGGCACGGCGGTGGTGGGGGCCGTGGGGGGCCGTTGACGTCCATGGCTTGCTGGACTGCGGGCGGGGGTGTGATTTCATGCTGCCCGGCGGCCAGCGCTGACCCCCGGGCTCCACAGGCCCAGCCCGGTGCTGGACGCCTGTCTGGCTGCTGGGTCCAGGCAGGAGGCCTGGTTCTCAAGCCTTGTAGTGGGTGAGTGTTCTCCAGGAGAGGCCGGCGCAGGCGGCCCCTCCGGAAGCATGCAGCTCGCGGGCGGCGAGGCCGCAGGGGGCCCCGGCTTTCCGCTTCCGTGGCTTTGGGGTCTTTGTGCCTAAGAAGCGTTGGCTCTGAGGTGGTGGCTGTTTTTTTTTTTTTTTTTTAAAGATTTTATTTATTTATTTGCGAGAGGGAGAATGAGAGACAGAGAGCATGAGAGGGAGGAGGGTCAGAGGGAGAAGCAGACTCCCCGCCGAGCAGGGAGCCCGATGCGGGACTCGATCCCGGGACTCCAGGATCATGACCTGAGCCGAAGGCAGTCGCTTAACCGACTGAGCCACCCAGGCGCCCGGTGGTGGCTGTTTTTGAGAACGTTCGTTTGTGTAGCATAAATGTGCAGTCTGCACAAAGGTCTGGGGGAGAGCTTGTCTCCTCCTGCCCAGCGGTGACCGTTGTCTGCCCGGGGGCACTGGTCCCCCTGGGGCGGTGTCGGCCAGCTGGCTGCCCAAGGCCGCACGAGTCCCTGTTGAGGCCCGCGGCAGTGTTCCCGCGTGCCACACCCCTGATGTGTGTGCCGCGACGGCCGGCCCCCCGGCCCCCCGGCCCCCTGTGCCTGGTGTGGGCTTCGGGGCAGCTGGGCTCAGCCCCTGGCCTCCCTCGAGCAGGTGCAGTCGGCCGCCTTGGACGAGATGTTCCACCGCCGGGAGGACTGTGTCCAGCGCTATCACAAGGCTCTGCTGCTGATGGAGGGTTTGCAACACATCCTCACCGACCAGGCGGACGTGGAGAACATTGCCAAGTGTGAGTGCCGCCTGGGCCAGCCAGGGGACGGCTCAAGGGAGAGGCGGGTGGCAGGGTCCTGCTCACAGTGCCATTCTCGTTGCAGGCAAGCTGTGCATCGAGCGGAGGCTCTCGGCGTTGCTGACCGGCATCTGTGCCTGAGCTGTGGGGTGCCTGGCTCACTGTGCCCAGGGGGCTGGATCTCCTCTGCGGATCCCCCAGGCTGGGGGCGGCCAGCTGGCCAGGCTCGAAGGGACAGGCCTGTAGCCTTGGTGCTGCTTGCTGGTGCCAGGGAGGGGGGCGGGGCTCCCGAGCTGCAGGCCTGAGCTTCGGGGCGCTGGGAGGGCTCCATACAACCCGAATCCGGCCGGTCCCCCTGCCTCACCGATGGGCTGAGCTCCTGGCCTCCTTGAAGGCGGGTGGGCACCTGCGGCCGGCCCCCAACCCCAGCCAGACCCCGGGGCAGCCCTGATGCCGGCCGCCGTGCTGAGGACAGGAGGAGGCCCCGAGAGCCGCTCTGCCCAGGAAACGGTGTGGCCTCCTGGCCCCCCTCCTTCCCCGAGACCACCCACCCAGCTTTGTGAATCACGGAGCACTTTATGCAGGCGCAGTCCCCTGCCGCACTAGGAGGCGCGTGTGCATACCTACATACAGACGCACGTGTATGAACTGACAGGCTCGCGTGTGCGGGGGCCTGCTGCCCGGGATCCCCCGGGTAGACACAGACATCTTATTTAAATGTTCTTTTAGGGACGGACAGTACGAAGCACCAAGCTTTCTGAACCCAGAACAGACGTTGAAGTCTATTACACTTTACTCCTGAAATGTGTCTTATTTTTCTGCAGCTCTTTTTTTTTTAACAAAAGAAGAAAATTTGTAGGAGTTTAGGATGTTTGTTTAGGAAGGGTGGGGCAGGGCCGGGTGGGTGCTCAGCGTTGTGTGGATGTGGGTGGAGGCAGGGGTGCCTGTGAGGGCAGCCCTCCCCCCCGCCCCCTTCCCACCTGGAGGCAGTGGGCGGGCAAGGGGGCGGTTCCTGCAGAGCCTCCTATCCGGCTTTCACGGTGGGTTTGATGCCAAAGTCGTGTGTTCCCCCCTCCCCCCCCCACCGCAGGCTGGGTCCTGGCTGCTCTGGGGGTAGACTGGTGGGGAGAGGGCAGAGGAAGCCCGCCTGAGTCCAGGCGCCCTGGGTGAGGGGTTTAAGGTCTTAACATCAAGACGTGGACATCTTTGTGTTTCTTTCTTTGCAATACTTGAAATATTGCCCCTGTGCTTGGATTTCGTAGCAGCCCTGTGAGTCGTTGCCTCGTCCGCCAGTGACTTGGTTCCTTGCTGCACGGAACCTGTGCATATTTATTGCTTTACGGTCGGCTGGGACCCAGGCCACCGGGAGGCTGGTGCCACGGGAGGGGGCTCATGCAGCGGGCCACCACGTGCCTGCCTCCAGTGTGTGTGCTGCCAGCCGGTCTTGTCCTCCACGAATCCGCACCCGACCCTTGGTCTACTTTACAGGAGTTTTGTGTGATCCCCCCCCCCCATTTGCATTACATCGTGTAATACCATTGAAGGAAATAAACCTTTGGAATTGAGCAGGCGTAGCTGACGCTGGTTTGTTAGCATCTCTAACGTCACGCGCTGCGTCCGGGGACCTGCAGCGGTCTGCGCGTGCCCCCCAGACCGCCCACCCAGGGCACACTGGGTGCTCCAACGTGCATTCACGGCTGCGTCCACCCCCGCCACCAGGGTCGCAGTCTCAGTCCCGGGGGTACACCTGGGAGGGGGGTGTGGGTTGAGAGGGGAACCAGCTCCACGTCCACCCCATCTGGGGTGCAGGAGGGCCTGCTTCCTCCACATCCTCCCTGACGCGTGGTTCTGTCTGGATTCTGGCTGTTCTGGGGTTTGATGCATGGTGATCTCCAGCATCCTCTCGTGCTTGCTGGCCATTTCTAGGTCGGTTGAGTTGTAGGATTTGCATTTTTAAAACTACATACTGTTTCTGCGAGTTATTTCCTTACCAGAAAGGCTAACCGCAGTATTACATGGAAGCGTGCGGGAGGTAGCCTTAGAGGCAGTGGAGTGTGGGGCCTGGGAAGGCGGGGCCCGGGGGGTCGTGCCCATGCCTGGCTTCCTGCAGTGTGCACGCGGTGTGCACGCGGCGTCTGCAGACAGGAAGGGCTGTGCTGGTGGGGAATGGGGCTGGGAGGCGGAGCCCCTTCCACTCAGTGGGGCTCCTGGTCTATCAGTAACTGGAAGAAATGCCCTAAGGATTAGGACAATCATGGCATTTTGTTGCTAAATTAATAGGCTTCAGAGTTCCATATCCTCCTTTCCCCTGCCCTCCCTCCGTCTCTCTGAACACCTTGCGTTGGTGGGGGACATGAGCCTACATGGACACGTGCCATCAGCCTGGTCTGTAGTTGCTGCTGTCCATTCTTTGGGCTGGACACCTGTATGATGATACGTGTCCACCACCACGGTGTCACACGGAGTAGATCACTGCCCCCAATCGTCTGTTCTGCCCATTCCTTTCCTCCCCCAACCCCTGGCAAACACTGGTCTTTTTATTGCCTCCATAATTTTGACTTTTCTAGAATGTCCTAGAGTTGGAATCAGTGTGTAGCCTTTTCAGACTGGCTTCTTTCACGTAAGACGCATCTGAGGTTTTCCGTGTCTTGGCGTAACTCATTTCCTTCTGGCTTTGAATAATGCTGTATTATTTGGATGGGATGGGTCACTTTATTTATCCAGTCACCAACTGAAGGACGCCTTGGTGCTTCCAGGTTTGGGCAATTACGGCTGAAACTGCTAGAAAGGTACCTGTGCAGGAACTTGGTGGTAAGCGGTGGGCCCAGGAGGGCTGGGCCTGGGGTGTGGCAACTGCAGGAAGGGCTGGCTCCTGCCTTTCTGTCCGAGGACCTCCGATTCCCCAGCACATTCCAGGCATGTTCACCGGTGCCCAGGCCTACAGGGGCCCTTGGCCAGGAGGACCAGGCTCAGGCTGGCCACTGTAGCTGGGGGGTCTGAGGAGGGAGCAGGAGTGGTGGTCTGCTCCCCACACGACAGGTCACAGGGAGCCTCTATCCCCTGACAGTGGGCAGTTCTAACCTAGCACAGTGCTTACCTTCCTGCCCGTTTCACTCCTACCAGGATCCTGGGGCAGGCTCCTGCAGGGACACGTGCCTCCATCCTTTCTGCCTGATGTGGCCTGGCTGGGGGCTCCCCAGCAAGGGGCTGCACGTGGCACAGCCCAGGGTCTTGGGCTTGCCCCTGACAGCCCTTTACCTGGTCTGGGTCTCTGTCCCAGCACCAAGGAATCCTTGGCTCCCGTGTGGCGGAAAGGGAGAACCTCTGTTCCCAGTGGCATAGCCTGAAGCCTCAGCATCGAGCCTCCCCGGCTCCCTGGCTGGGTTTGTCCAGGTCCTCGACTCCTGTGGATGCCCTCAGCCTGGGGTCCCATGTCCATCTCCCTGTACCAGGGTGGGGCCCATGCCCTCAGAGCTGCTAGGGCCCGGAGGGAGAATTCCCCACAGAAGGAATCTCCCGGAAGAGGGTGGTGGTGCCCTGTGTGAAGATCGGTGCTCCCTGTGGAGATGGCTCAATGCTTCCTAAAGCTGAGCCCCCGGAGCTCCCCAGGTCACCCGTGACCATGCCCTTTTGTCAGCCCTGGCACATGGAGGCTGCGCTCTACCCTCCTGCAGAGGGGAGGGCTGTCCTGGGGGTCGTTCAGCACAGGTGAGCTGTCCCCTCCCACCTGCATGATCTCCTCAACCCATCCTCACTTTTGAGCTCAGAGGAGTATGGTGTGGTCTGCGGAGACCCTTGTCAGCAACCACCAACCCACTTTCTGTGTCTGGGCCTGCCCGTTGTGGACATTGCATATGAATGAGACCCTACACTCCTGGCCCTTTGCGTCTGGTTTCTTCCACTGCGGGAAGACTCACATCGTGGGCGCACCAGTACTTCGGTTCCCTCTGTACGTGGCGTTTAGTACTTTGTGATGCCCTATCTGTTTTTCTGCTTGGTTGGTCCCTGGGCGTCCCCGCACGAGAACGTGAGCTTCCGAGGCATAGCTTTGTCTTTGCGCTTCCGGTCCGTCTCCGCGCGGGCGCTTCCTGCCGCCTCCCAAGCCCGCCCGCAAGGTTTTCCCGAGGACCGCGCCGTCCAAGAGTGTCGCGTGAGCAGACGCCTGGCCACCACGGATCTGGGAGACGCGGAGTCTGGGGAGGCGCTGGTGTGCTCGCTCCCGGGAGCCGCGTCCCGTCCCAGGCCCCGCCCCGCGCCCCGCCCCGCGCCCCGCGCCCCGCCCCAGGTTCCAAGCCCCGCCCCGCGGGACGTTTGTCCTCGCCCGGCCGCCGTCGGGCGCGCGTTCCACTTCCGCCTTCGCCCACGTGGTCCGGCTCCGGCTCAGTCCGTGGCGCCGTGAGTGGGGCCGGGTGGGAGCGCGTCCCTCCAGTCCCGGCGAGAGTGGCCGGAACCTCCCGGACTCCCGAGGGGAAGCCGGGCGGGGCGGGAGGGCCAGGAGGGGCAGGGGCCGCTGCGGAGGTCGGCCGCCGGCCGCGAGGGCGCCCCGGGGGAGGGGGCCGGGCTCGTGCCTCCCCAGCCGCCAGCAGCCCGCTCCCCGCCGCGCATGGCGGCCTCCAGCCTGCGGGCGGCGGCCGGGGCCCTGCGGAGAGCCTGCGGAGCGTGGAGCCCGCGCCTGGGACGGCGTCTGTTCTGGTAACGCGGCGCGTCGCCCGGGCCCCCGCCGTCCAGGCCGCGCGCCCCAGCCGCGGCGCTCACTCGGGCCGTGTCCTTGCAGCTCGCCCCCCATGGCCGGGAACGTGCAGACCCCCGCCCCCGTGGGCGCGGCGCGGGAGCAGGACCGCAAGGCCCGGAGCGGCTGGCCGGGCGGGGCCCGGGTCTGGGAGGACGCCGAGCAGCAGGCCAAGAAGCTCAAGAGCAGCCCGGACGGGGAGCCGCACAGGAAGCTGCCCAAGCGGAAGATCGTGCTGCTCATGGCCTACTCCGGGAAGGGCTACCACGGCATGCAGGTGAGGGCCCGCCGGGCCGGGGCGCCCGCGCCCCGCCGGCTCCCTTCTCCGGCCGGCTGCAGGCGGGGGCCTCCGGGCGGCAGCTGTCCAGGTGCGCCGGCTCCGGACACGGGGCCTCGCTCTTCACCCGGTGTTCAGCGTCGCGGTGCGTCCGCCGGGGCAGGGTTTGCGCTGGAGCCCAAGCTGCCCCGAGCCCTGCTCTGGCCCCGGGAGGTGCGGCGCCGGAGCCCCCCCCGCCGCTGACCAGCCTGGGGCCGCAGCAGCCGGGGACAGGCTCCCTGTGCTCTCTCTCCCGGAGGCCGAGGGGCGGGGAGGGGCCCGCCGCCGGCGTCTGCCCTGCGCTGGAGCTCAGGCTGGGGGGTAGAACTGGGAATTCCGGAGAGCCGGGCGCAGATACTCTCGGGCCCCTAGCGGGCTCCGAGTCGGGGGTGCTGTGTTCTGTGAGCCTGCTGAAGCTCGTCTCAGAGGAAGGAGTTGAGTGCCGAGCCCGGAGCGCCTGGCCAGGGCGCTCACCGAGGGGTGCAACAGTTCTCATCGGGAGCAGCGGGAGAACTGGGGTTCTTCGGGGCTCGTTTTAAGGAAGAGAGTAGGTCACACGGGGGAAACTGATGTCGCGGTGTGGGGTGGACTGTGCCAAGGGCGCGGCTGACTCCTCCGGAAGGGACGGACCAGCCCTGTTGCTCTGTGTGGGCGACGGAAAGCTTTTGTGACTGATTTTGAGGAGGTGCATTTTTGCTTTAGGCGCCGCCTTGAGAACTTTGCTGTGTCTCGACAGCTTCTGTGTGCCTCAGTTTCCCCGTGAGGGAAGTGGGGGGTTGGAGAGTGACGGGCTCACCGTGCTGATGGGAGGACGCATTGGGAGCCTGGCACTCGGCCGCCTTCCCCGCTGCCGCAGCCCTGCCCCTGCGTGGGGGTGTTTGAGCAGCATTTATTTATGACCTGATGCTTGCAGTGGGGACCATAGGGTAGACCTTGGGAAGAACTTCCCCTGTGGTGATCTTGGCAGATGCTCATCCGCCCTCATGTCCCTGGTGTGGGGGTTTTCTCTGAGAAGTGCCAGAGGGGGTCTGTGACCTCATTGATGTGCGGGGTCCTGCAGGCCCTGGGTTGTGCTTAGGGCACCCCGAGAGGATAGTGTTAGGAGGTTCTAGAAGCAGTGGGTGTCGTACAGGCTGGTCCCATGGGCTGAAGGGATACCGAATCCAGCCCTGGCATCCTGGGGTGGGTTTCCTGCTTTGAGTCAAGGGGTCTGCCTCCCCGTGTGATAAGGGGGGTGTCCCTCTGCAGCCCGCTGCTGCCGACAGATGGGTCTCTGGCCAGAGGGGCGCTGGTTTCAGACCTGACCAGGTGGGAGGAAACTGTCGGGTGATGCTCTCTGTGGGCTGTTTGACCTGGCTGCCCAGGGTGGGGTGTTTCTAGAGCCTGGGTACTCTCAGGTCCCACTTGCCATGGGACGGGGAAGAGCCGCGGTGTATTCCCAGGGCCGCAGATGTGGGCCCAGGACCCAGGCACCCTGCGGGGAGCAGCTCAGGCCCAGGGTTCCCATCTGTGGGCAGCGACTAAGTGAAGAAAACTGGTTTTCTATCCGTTCCTTCAGAGGAATGTTGGGTCCTCACAATTCAAGACCATCGAAGATGACTTGGTGTCTGCCCTGGTCCAGTCGGGTTGTATTCCTGAAAATCACGGTGAAGATATGAAGAAGATGTCCTTCCAGCGGTGCGCCCGGACAGATAAGGTAGACGCCATCTCTGGCCCCCTCCCCCCACCCGCCCCGCAGGTTCGAGCGGCACCTGAAGCTCCTGGTCTGTACGTCCTTCACACCACACATCAGCGTCTTTATTCGTCAAGACTCTTGGCTGTGAATGGCAGATGCACAGACCAAACTAGCCAAAATGGGAAGAAAGCCGTCGCCTCGTGTCACCAGGAAGTTCTCAAGCATTTCCAGTCCAGGTGTGGCTGGACCTGGGTGCTCGCTGCGGGCCAGACTCCGTGTCCGTGCGTTCTCCTGCGTGGCCCCTGTAGGTGGCCGCACGGTGGTCACGATATCCACGCAGCTCAGGCTTGCCAGTACACAGAGGATCGAATGTCCCGTTTTCCAAGAGGGGAAAGGAAAGAGGTGACCCTGGTGTGAGTCATCTGTTTCATCTCAGTTTGAGAACAGTCTTTTGTCACAGTGTAATAGGGGGAACGCAGTTCGCGTTGTGTGTGCGCGCGCACGTGTGTGCATGTCCCGGCTTGGCAGTCCGCTACGTACTCCATGCTCATGGTACGTCACCACCACACTGGCCGCGGCTCGTGGACCAGGGAGCCCCAGTGGCTGTGGCCCCGTGCTGTCCACTCGGTCCCAGCATCGGGTCTCAGCACACTTACTCACTGCCTCACACGTGTGTCCTGGGCTCAGTCTTGCCCTGTCATGTTCCTGGGTGTCGGTCTGGCATGGGCAGCAGCTCCCCAAGGAGAGTGGAGGGGAGCTGGGCAGGCGGGTAGGGCAGAGGCACAGGCCTCAAGCTCTTCTCCGGTAGGTATGAAACGCAGAGTGCACCGCATGCCTTTTGCCCCCGCTCTGCAGCCCTGACCCTGGGATGCTTCTGTGGCCGCCTGAGGTCCCTGGGGATGTGACACAGACACGGGCTGGTCAGCGTCCTGAGCAGCCAAACAACGCCCAGGTCCACAGGTACCAGATCCCCTGGGTTCACGCGCCAGGTGGGGACCACAGAACTGGTGCGTCGTACAGATAGCGGAGAACAGACGCGGGACTGTGGGTTCGCGTCTCGTAGGTGACGCGGTAACGTTTCCCACGGCTCAGGCGCGGGTCCTGTGGTTCCTACGGTTTCCCTTTTCTTTTTAATTGGCCTAGTGACAGTTTTCTGCTAGTTTTCAAGGCAGAAGGCAAGCAGATAACTAACGGAGAGAGCGTTTCAGAGCGAGGTGCTTAACCCAGTGTTGTTGGAGATTGTTCTGTTCAGATGTGTTTCCCTCTTACGGTTTGGGGAACCTGAAGAAACCCGAAACTTCCGACACTAACATCCCAGCTCATCTCTCCACTTGTGCATCCAGCCCCGTGGATGAGGAAATGATAGCATTTTCTTAGTTTTTATTAGATTCTTTAAAAAGCATTTTTATTTTTTATTTTTATTTTTTTTTGAAGATTTTATTTATTTATTTATTTGAGACAGAATGAGAGAGAGAGAGAGCACATGAGAGGGGGGAGGGTCTGAGGGAGAAGCAGACTCCCCGCCGAGCAGGGAGCCTGATGCGGGACTCGATCCAGGGACTCCAGGATCATGACCTGAGCCGAAGGCAGTCGCTTAACCGACTGAGCCACCCAGGCGCCCCATAAAAGCAGCTTTATTGAGATACAGTTTACTCCTTACAGTTTGCCTGCCCAGTGTGTGTGAGTCAGGGGATTCTAGTATGTTCGCAGAGTTGTGCGGCCGTCCCTGCAGCTGGTCTGGGGACACTTTCATCTCCCCAGAAAGGACCCCAGGGCCCTTAGCCATCTCTCCCGCCCCAGCAGCACATCCAGAATGTTTTCATTTACACACACGATTAATACAAAAACAGCGGTGTTATTCATCTCCGTTTTTTTTTTTTTTTAATTTTGCTTTTTAAAGTAATCTCCACACCCAGCATGGGGCTTGAACCCACAACCCTGAAATCAAGAGTTGCACGCTTCACCAACTGAGCCAGCCAGGCATCCCCATCTCCCCAGTTTTTTACTGGGAAAAATGTCAGTCCTGCAGATGTGTGGGGAGTATCGCGGTGGACGCCGGACCAGCCCTCCCCTCGATTCAGCAGTGATACCGTTTTTGCCACATTTGTTTCCTCTTTACGCCCTTTCTTCCCCTTAAACCGTTTGAGAGTCCGTTGCGGACCTCATTCACCCCGGAAGCCGCAGGCCTGAACGTGCAGGGATGGCAGCGCCCCTGGGAGTTCCCCTCGGGCGGTCCAGCGCTGCCGGGGTGCGGCTACCACAAGCCTCGGTCTGTTACTGACCCAGCGCCTGAGCCGCGGTCGGCCTGCGTGCCTGCTCCCGTCCTTGGAGCTCCCTTTGATCTAAGATGGTCTCCTTGTCGCTTTTTTTTTGGTTCTTACATGATGTTTTGGACAGGTGAGGCCAGTAGTTTTTTTTTTTTATTTTTTATTTTTAGATTTTTTTTTATGTGAGAGAGAGAGACACAGCGAGAGAGGGAACACAAGGGGGAGTGGGAGAGGGAGAAGCAGGCCTCCCGCGGAGCAGGGAGCCCGATGCGGACTCGATCCCAGGACCCTGGGATCCTGACCTGAGCCGAAGGCAGACGCTCAACGACTGAGCCACCCAGGCGCCCGAGGCCAGTAGTTTTGACAAATGTTCTCAGTCAGGATTTGTCCGATTGTTGTCATGACTGGATTTGGATAAAGTTTTGGGCAGGGATGTTCCGTGTGCTACAGTTCATTTCTTGGCACGGGTTTGTGGAGCATCTTCCGATGATGCGTGTGCGGTGATGTGGGTGGTGCTGAGCTGCACACCTGCGCGTCTGCGCCCAGGACGGCACCCTGCCCCCCAGGAGCCATCCTGTCCACTTCCTTGTCCCCACACGGTCCTGCCATGCTGACCGTCCACACAGCTGGCTTTTAGACAAAGGCCTGGCGTCAGGGTGGGGAAGCGTGCTCACCCCACTGGGAGTTGCCTGTGTAACCAGCTCCCCTTCGCTGTCCACGCCGTCCCCCCGTCCCTGTTCCACAGGCTAACTGCTGTCCTGACTTAGATGGCACAGTGGTCCCCCCTGGTTTGTGGGGGACGCGTTCCAGGACCCCTGGTGGATGCCTGGCCTGTCGCTGGTGCCGAAGCGCTGTGATACGGTGAGCTCGTAAACGCGGCCCGGGGAGAGAGGGGCAGTGGTCGCTCGGGGCAAACCAGGATGATTACAGCCGGGCGCTGGCCTGGAAGTTGGGCGAGCGTGGGCTCTCAGAAGGCCCCTGGGTCGCACCCGTTGTCTGTACGACAAGGGGAGACGAGATGGGGGGTGTGGATGGCGTGGGCTTGTGCTGGAGCGCGAGGTGGAGCATCAGGGGCGCGGGTGAGCGGGCAGCTGGAGCGGGGGCGGCGACACCGTGGGCGAGGTGGGGCGACTGCTCTTCCTTGCCCGGCCTCCCATTCTCCTAAGGAAATCGCTTGCTCTTTTCCCCACGTCGTGCGGAGTCCGGGCCGAGGGGGCCTTCGTTTTCTACCTGCGTGACGTGTGTTTCGCAGGGCCCCGAGGCCATCGGTGATCCTTCCCCGGTTGTGCTCGCCTGGCTCTTTGGCGGACTGAGCGCCATCCTCGGGTCTCACCAGCCCCTCAAATGCGTTTCTAAAGCCAGAACTTGTACAGGAAACGGTGCAGCGTTGGCTGGTCCTTGGTCCAGGAGACTATCTTTCGGAGGGTGTGCCTGACCCTTCTGCTTCCTTTGCAGGGTGTGTCCGCGGCCGGCCAGGTCGTGTCCCTGAAGGTGTGGCTGATTGACGACATTTTAGAGAAGATCAACAGCCACCTTCCGCCTCACATTCGGATACTGGGTAAGCGCAGCAGGGCAGGGCCGCGTGCCGCGTGGTGGCTGGTCTCGCAGGGATGTGAAGCCTCACCAGATTTGTCTGGTGTGGAATCAGGACGCCGGGGCAGTTGCTGAGCGGTTTGTGAGTTTGTGAGTCAGCTCAGAGGTCGCTGTCCCTTCCTCCGGAAGGGATGAGCTGGACACACGCTTGGGAGCTCCCTTCATGGCAGCGCCTTGTTTGAACCAAACACTGGACGCAAAAGTCCCGATTCGGTAAAGCTGAAACGGGTGAGGATTCCCTTTTATAACAAGCCTGACAAACAGGATTTTTAAGTCTTTGTTAAAACGATTTCATCTGACTCTCTCCTTTTGAGTGGCGTGCACGGGCCGGTTGTTTCCTGTGTTCTCGGGTTGGTTGGTTGGCGTAGACGTCGCCGTCTGTTGCTTTTTGTCTCTTCTGTGCTCTTCTTTTCTTCTGTTTATTCTTTTGGATTAATGAACATTTTTCATAATTCCATTTAATTATCACCTCGGTTGCCTTGTAGGTGTAATGGGCTGTGGTTTTTTTAGTGGTTGCTTGGGGGGGTTAAAGCAGGAATTGGCAGACCCTCTGTAGCAGGCCAGGCTGTGTGGCCAGATGACCTTGATCTCGGCCCCACGCGCCCCTTGACTTTAACTGTGCCCTGCCGCCCCGTCTTTGCAGACGGGCTCTTTGGTGGCCTTGGTGACCGTCTCTGTTAGAGCGTCTTTCTTACCTCGCGTTTTGTAGCATTCGAAGACGACGGCAGCGTCCCGCCTACATCCCCCCGGCCTTGCAGCTGATGGGGGCCTATCGTACGACCACGTGTGGTACCAACCACGCTGCGTTGTGTTTCCTTTAAGCAGCCAATTGAAAAAATCTTTTGAGATGTAACTGATGTATAATGAAGCCCGTATTTAAGCGCACAGCTTTGACGTGCGCACGTATGTGCACCCACGCCTGGGGAACCATCCCGGGTAGGACCGTGAGCCCCTCCGCCCCACCCCCTCCTCACGGGCCACCACTGATCTGCGTCTGTCGCCGTAGGTTAGTTCACGCTCTTAGCGCTTTACTGAACAGAATCAGGTCACACGTCTGGCTGCTTTCACGGAGCTGGTGTTGTGTGGACCCCGTCATGTGGGCGTGCTGCTCGCGGTTTCTCCATGTGCCCCCGAGGGCACTGGGCTTCTGCATCGCCACGGACAAAGCTGCCGCGGGCATCTGGCGCAAGTAAACGGAGATTGTTACCGTGAAGTCGGTAACGCTTCCTAATTACTTTGTCTGCTACTGGACGTCAGTGTTCGCACGTGACGTGGCTTTTGTTTGCTCTGCTGGGGTCTTTCTCTGCCTGCAGGAGGGTCCCCTCCCGGGACACTCCTCTTTGAGTAAACTCCCCTGAAGGCCCCTTGATGCGTTTGCACCAGAAGGTCTTCCATGTAGTCCACAGATCGGGTCCCAGTTTTGCTAAAACAACACCGAATCCCATACAGTTACCGCGGCGTCGGCGCTCGTCATGCAACCTGGCACGCGGGGTGGTTTCCCTCGTTGCGGCCCCAGAGCGCGGCCATCAGGCAGCCCGGGTGCTGATCCCGGCAGACGGCCACCTGCACAAAATTCACAAAAGTGAATTTTCAATGCCAGGCGACAAGGAAAACCTGAAATTACCCCCAGATGAAACACGACAGTAGAGTGAGAGCAAGGAGGGCAGGAGCCCTGGGGCTGGGCCGGCTGGAGGTGCCGGTGGGGCCCTGGTGCAGCTCTGGCAGCAGCCCCGGGTCCGGGTCCTCACCCGTACCTGTGTGTCGTCGGGGAGATTCTCTATGCACACGTACACTTCTGTGCTTCTCACGCACGAGTGGAGCCCTGCGTGCTTCGTTCTGTCTTTATTCTTTCACTTCCTGGTTAGCGTGTTTGCTGAGCACCTGCTGGGTCTGTCCGCTCTCAGGGTGCAGGGCCTCTGGCATTCGGGGGCTGCCTGCTGCTTCGTCCTGCCGACGATCTGGAATGTGTGTGATTGTGTTTCTCTCGCTGGACTTCTAAGTTGTCTGTAGTAGTTGTTGTTCTTAGCCCTGCTGCTGCCTGGTGGCCTCACGTAGGACAACCCATAGGGCATGGTTTTGGGTCCGCACTGGATTCCGTGGAGAGCTGTGCAGGGCCTGAGCATACGCTTCCCTGCCCCTCCGTGAACCCCAGGTTTTAATAAACCGCCGGTGCTTCTGATGAGTTGGTTTGCGTAACTCTGCCGTTGAGCGTCAGGCGCGTGCGGCTTCGGTGCATGGAGGCCGGGCCCACGTCTGGTCCAGGTGCTCGTTGGCAGGGAAGCGTTGTCCTCACTTGCCTCCTCTCCCCCCAAGGACTGAAGAGGGTCACGGGCGGCTTCAACTCCAAGAACAAGTGTGACGCCAGGACGTACTTCTACATGCTGCCCACGTTTGCCTTCGCCCACAAGGACCACGACGTGCAGGACGAGAGCTACCGGCTGAGCATGGAGACGCTGCGGCGCGTCAACGGGCTCCTCGCCTGCTACAAGGGCACACACAGCTTCCACAACTTCACCTCGCAGAAGGGGCCCCGCGAGGCCAGTGCTCGGCGCTACATCCTGGACATGTTCTGCGAGGAGCCTTTCGTGCGGGAGGGCATGGAGTTCGCGGTGATCAAGGTGAAGGGGCAGAGCTTCATGACGCACCAGATCCGGAAGATGGTCGGCCTGGTGGTGGCCATCGTCAAGGGCTACGCCCCCGAGAACGTGCTGGAGCGCAGCTGGGGGGAGGCGAAGGTGGACGTGCCCAAGGCGCCGGGGCTTGGCCTGGTCCTGGAGCGCGTGCACTTCGAGAAGTACAACCAGCGCTTCGGCAATGACGGGCTGCACGAGCCGCTGGACTGGACGCGGGAGGAGGCGGGGGTCACGGCGTTCAAGGAGCAGCACATCTACCCCACCATCATCAGCACCGAGCGCCACGAGCGGTCCATGGCCCAGTGGCTGAGCACCCTGCCCGTGCATGACTTCAACGCCAGTGCCCACGCGGCCGCCGGCCCAGGCACCAAGGTGGGCGCTGGGGCCGTGGGGCTGGAGGCCGGGGCTCCCTTTCAGGCTCTCAGCCAAGCTTCTCACCCGCTCTACACTGGTGTCCTTGTGTCCATTGTGCAGACGAGCAAGCTGAGGCGCAGAGAGGTGCGTCAGGCTCTCGGGGTCACACAGCACGGATGAGCAGGGCCAGGGCGTTGGAACGGGTGGCTGGCGACCCCACAGTGCTGCTTTGTGTTTGCTCCCCACTCTGTGCCTAGTGACCTCGGACAACAGAGGCTGCGCTCGGGGGCCTGCCTTCCCGTCCGTGGGACGGAGGTGTGAGGACGAACACTGTGAGGTCCTCAGCGTGTGTCTGTTGTCACACCTGCTCTGGAACATGGGGTCCCTTGAGAGGCACGTGGTGTGCTTGGCGCCCGCTCCAGGTGGTTGCTGTCTGATGTGCCCTCCTGCTAGGGCCACGGCTCCAGGCGGCTCGTCCTTGCCAGGAGCGTGTTAGGAGGAGGGCACGTGTGTGAGGCCCTGGAGCTAACCGTAGTCTGCAGCTGGAGTCTTTCCCTGGGGTGGGAGACGTCCCTGAGCCTGGGTTCTCTGCTGGCCCAGCAGCTCTCCACGGGCGCAATCCCACCTGGAGCGCTGGGAGAGCGCTTCCCGTCGCCTTTGCGCCCAGAAAAGCATGCTCCTTCCCGCACACCTGGGGTTGTAAACCCACCCACGCAGGTAGGGTAAGCCGGCCAGGTGGGCCAGGTGTGGAAGAGCAGGTGTGCAGGTGCGACGACGAGGGGCCGCGGCGTCAGGGAGGTGATGGGGATCGGACCCCGGCAGGCGCGAGCACTCCTGCCCCGTCTCACGGCCACGTCGGGGGGAGGGCCACGCCGGGAGAGCTGAAGCTTTCCCAGGAGACACAGGCATTCCGGGATTTTATGTGGAATCTTCTAGTCTGTGAGTGTTGATGGTGCCGAGTTCTCCCAGGCACTGTGAGGCCGGGTGGAGTGTGTGTGCAGATTCGAGCTGGGGGCCAGACGTGCCCTCTGCTGGACTCCCGCTGGGACGGGCTCCCGCCTCCTGCTGTCTTCACGCCTGAGGGAGGGCCTGCACTCATCCCGCTGGGAGTAGCCCCGTTTTGTGTCCCCTGAGGGGATCTGACGGAGCCCCTTGACGACCCCCTTGTCCCCAGCCTTGGCTTTCCCTGAGCAGGTCAGGTTCTGGAGCTGTTGGTGTGGGGGCCAGGAGTCGGGCTGAGACCAAGTGCTTGCCCGTGTGCCTGATGACCGGCCGGGCCGGGGGCGGCCCCGATGCCGAGCCCCTCGCGGACAGCCCCCCCAGGGGGAAGCACCCACACTTTGCTCTTGTTCTGCAGGTGCCTGGCCCCCCAGGAGACGGTGACTGAGGTGGTGGCCACCCGCTGGAGCGCCTTCAGGCTGGCTCAACGTGTGCCGGGAGTTGTCGCCGCTGCCGCAGGCCGACCTCCCGACATGGGGGAGCCGCACTCTGCCGCCATGCAACCTCAGGGTCGTGGGACCCGCGTCACGTTGGGTTTCCTCACAGGGAGGACCTGCTGCGAATCCGTTCTCAGCTCACGCATTAACCGTATACACCTCAGCATGTAAAGACACTATTTTTTTAAAGGTTTCTTACTAAATGAGTACAAACTTCGCTAAAGTCACACCGTTTTTTACCTTCACTTGGTCTTTGCTATGCTTGTAGCCTCCAGAGAGGGGAGAGAGGGAGGGAGTGCTGCGTGCTGTTAGGGACAGAGGGGCGTTGGTGGGCGGAGGCCAGAGCAGGTGGGCACAAGAGGCTCCTACGGGACTGTCCGTCAGGCCCTCAGGACCGGGCTTGGTGGCTGGGCTGCGTAGCCCTTGCTCCTGGTCACATCCACCCCAGCCCTGCCCACGTCCCAGGTGGGAGGAGGGGGACAGACGAGAGGACAGACGTGGCCCTCGGCGAGCTCTCCCAACAGAAGACCCACCAGTGGCTTCTTCCCCTCATTGTCCCGGGCATGTCATGGGGTCCAGTCTAGCTGCAAGGGATGCTGGGAGATGCCTTTTACCAAACGCTGTACTACAGCCCAGAAGTGACCTGTCAGCGAGGAAGGGGGATTGGGTGACGGGCAGGCCCTGGGCATGTCTGCAGAAGGCACGGGCGGTGTCCCGTGGGGAAGTGGTGTGTTCTGTGTGTGCGTGCTGGTGTTCATGCGTGGGCATGTGAGCACACACCTGATGATGCGTGCACGCACGAGACGTACGGCGTCCATACCCGTGGGTACGTGTGTGTGCTTGTGAGTACACGGTGCCTGTATGCACAACTGTGTGCACGCATGTGGCGTGTGGGGGCATGCGTGGGCACACCCATGTGTGCCCGGAACCGGGCAGATCTCTTCCAGGGCTTCTTCCGGGTGGACAGACAGGATGGCGTGAGTATCATCAGGAAGACCACTGAGGATGCTGGTGGTGGCCGGGGTGAAGGGGGGGGTGTGTGTGCAGAGGGTGAGTGAGGTGTGTGGGGCCAGAAAAGCAGCTGGGCTTCCTGCTGCCAAGGGGACGGAGGTGAGCACAGGAGGGAGGACAGAAGGCTGCCTTGGTCTTCAGGTTTAAGGGACTGAGGACCTGGGGCCGTTAGCAGATGGGGCCGCTGGGGAAAGGCAGTCTGGAGGAGGTGCGGAGTTTGGCATTAGGTGTGGTAATGGACTCCGGGATAACCAGGGCTCTTTGCTAAGTCATTTCCAAGGGCAGAAAATCAGCTCAAATAATTGCTGGGACCACCGCTTCTCCCATGAAAGGCTGCAAGAGCTTGGTTTGAGCATCAGTCAAACCTCTAGAATAGATAACTCCCAGCTGTGACTCCAGGTAGTGAATGGATGACCTGTGTAGCCACCTTGGAGGATCCCTGGGAGGGCAGCATTTTAAAGTAACGAATATGCTTGCAGCAACAGTACAGAAGAGAGAAGCCCTTCCCTCACTGGTTCCTAGGGCCTCTCGCAGAGAGCTCTGTGCATAGATGAGCCCATCTGATTCGTCTCTTCACACAGATGGTGGCTTACAACGCACTTGACTCTTGCTTGTCCCAACGTAGCATGGCTTTGCGGCCGTGAAAGTGCATTGTTCTTGCTGGTGGCTCACTATCCATGCTGCCCCGCGTGCTGCCGGGCCTTTGTCCGGACCATCCCTATACGTCCTTGTTCATGTGTGTGAGTAGCTGTGGATGCAGAATCAGTGGTCTGATGGGTTTCTAGTGGCCACTTGGCTTTGATGGCTCCTTCCCTCCATAGAGCCCTGCCGACATCACATGACGGTACCTGCCCCTCACTCTCTCCAGAACCTCAGGGGAGCAAGCCTGACCTTCGGGCCAGCCTTTTCCTGGGTTGCATGATCCTTCCCTGGGCATGGAAGGCGCAGAAAGTTAGGGCCGGGATCTGCATAGTCAGGGGGTCACATGCCAGAACGCAGTGTTACCCCAAGGACACAGGAGAGCAAGAACCCGCACCTTCTTTCCCTGCCCAGCTGCCTGCCGGGTCCCCATATTGGCCAGCATGTAAGATGGGCACGCAAGTCAGCACCTGGGAAGCGATGGGAAATCTCGTGAGCTGCTCTCATCTGTGTGTTTGGGACCACGCAGGTGTCTGAGAGGGAAGACATCACTGGTTCTGTGTGTGGTTGGGCAGATGTTTTCTTCAGCAAATTTGGGGTTTACAGATTGCTGGGGGTGGGGGGGCTCAAGGACCTGGTTTTGGACTGGACCAGATCCCCTGGAATGTTTCCCAGAACAATACAGAACTGGCCCATTGAGGCACCTGCTCCTCATGCTGCCTCTGGAGCTGGGGGGACCAGAGGACCCCCCCCACCATGGCCACACACCTGGAGCAGCTGAGAAGCTGCTCAGAGCTGTGGCCCAGGGGGAGGGGCTCATGTCAGGCAGCCACCAGAGTGTCCATGGCTCCATGTTGACGGCCACCCAGCACTGGGCCTCCCTTGCAGGAGAGACGTTTGTCAGCCCTGCTTTCGGGCAGCAAGTGCAGCAGGAAGGAGGTGGCCTCCTCCCTCCCACTGCCAGTCTTGCACAAGTGCAGCGAACAGAAGGGCCTCACTCAGCTGGGACTCTGGCAGATCGAGTTTTTAACTTCTGGCTTCACCAAGTAGGAGGGTGGCACGAGGGTTCAGAGCCAGTCCCCACCCAGGCGATTCAATTGGACAGAGAATGTTCTTTTGACCATGGCTCTGGAACAACTGCTCAGTGCAACTGCCCACTCCTGTCTCCTTTTTACTTTTTATTTTATTTATTTAAGATTTTATTTATTTTTTGACAGAGGACACAGTGAGAGAGGGAACACAAGCAGGGGGAGTGGGAGAGGGAGAAGCAGGCTTCCTGCTGAGCAGGGAGCCTGATGCGGGGCTCGGGGATCATGACCTGAGCCGAAGGCAGACGCTTAACGGCTGAGCCACCCAGGCGCCCCTCCTGTCTCCTTTTTATAGCCAGGGTTTGTTTTTCTAAAATTTTCAGTTTAACATCAGAGGGCATTTGCACCTGCACTTTGCTGAGGTGCTTTATTGCATTAGTCTTCTAATTTTTCTTTTTTAATTTTTAAGATTTTTTAATTTTATTTTTAAAGATTTTATTTATTTATTTGAGAGAGAGAATGAGAGACAGCACGAGAGGGAAGAGGGTCAGAGGGAGAAGCAGACCCCCTGCCGAGCAGGGAGCCCGATGCGGGACTCGATCCAGGGACTCC